>NC_088234.1:39495029-40095029 GCF_036934945.1 Oncorhynchus masou masou
AGCTCAACCAGACCAGGTCCGTACCAGCACAGCTCAACCAGACCAGGTCCGTAGCAGCACAGCTCAACCAGACCAGGTCCGTCGCAGCACAGCTCAACCAGACCAGGTCCGTCGCAGCACAGCTCAACCAGACCAGGTCCGTAGCAGCACAGCTCAATCAGACCAGGTCCGTCGCAGCACAGCTCAACCAGACCAGGTCCGTAGCAGCACAGCTCAACCAGACCAGGTCCGTCACAGCACAGCTCAATCAGAACCGGCCCATCACAACTCTACTAGACCTGAACCATCGCAACACATCTCTACCAGACCTGGCTTACCAAAGCACAGCTCAACCAGACCTGGCTTATCAAAGCACAGCTCAACCAGACCTGGTTCGCTTCAGCACAGCTCTACCAGACCCGGCCCATCACAGCACAGCCAGCTCTACATAACCTGACCAATCACAGAACAGCTCTACCCGACCAGGCCCACCTCAACTCAGCCCAGCTCCACCCAGCACCGACCACTACCATAGGGTCTGGAAAAACACTGTTGAGGGTAGTGCACCACATGATGCAGTCCACACCATGTATCATTCACATCATCAGCCCTCATATGCTGAGAGTATGGAGCTTTGCCAGCCACACTGCCCTCCACACCACCCTCCTCAATTACCCCCACAACCTCCCTCCCAGACTAGTTTTGGTTACCCTCCCTACTCCCATGCCCAGGACAGGCCTGGGACACTCCTGCCCCCAATGGCAGCCCCAACCCTGCAACAGGAGGCACACCAAGGCCTCCTGTGCGCACACAGAATTGAGCACCAACAGCCACTCCTTTGGCCGGAGCTTCATCCAGGTAGACTGAGCTCTGCCAACACTGCTCTCCCAGTTTCCGCCCCAGCCACTGCATCCAGCGAATTAAGGGAGGTTTGTCAAATGCTCAGACTACTTTGCTCTCACGTGGTTGGCCCAGGACCTTGGCAAAGTCTCAACTTATTCAACAAACAGCTGCAGATGACCCTACGCCTGTTAGCTCTTATGGGAATGAGCTGAATATACCCATCTGACTTTAAATCTCGCAATGGGATTGGTCTAATGGACCTAAACATGCTAAGAAACATGGTTCAATGGTTCTGTATCTGATGAAGACTTCTAAGTAAATTATTCTAATATATTTTGATGTGACAGATTCTAGATAGGGAGAGGAGTGGCCATATATACTACAGGTCAAACGTTTTAGAACAGCTACTCATTCAAGGGATTTTCTATATTTTTACTATTTTCTACATTGTAGAATAATAGCGAAGACACCTCAACTATGAAATAACACATATGGAATCATGTAGTAACAAAAAAAAGTGTTAAACAAATCAAAATATATTTTATATTTGAGATTCTTCAAAAAGCCACCATTTGCCTTGATGTCAACTTTGCAACCTCTTGGCATTCTCTCAGCCAGCTTCATGAGGTAGTCACCTGGAATGCATTTCAATTAACATGTGTGCCTTCTTAAAAGTTGATTTGTGGAATTTCTATATTTCCTAATGCATTTGAGACAATCAGTTGTGTTGTGACAAGGTAGGGGGGGGGGGAATCAGAAGATAGCCCTATTTGGTAAAAGACTAAGTTCATATTATGGCAAGAACAGCTCAAATAAGCAAAGAGAAACGACAGTCCATCATTACTTTAAGACATTAATGTCACGATCGTCTGAATGAATAGAACAAGGCGCAGCGTACTTAGAGTTCCACATGTTTAATAAATATGTAACTCACCAAAAACAAACAGAAGAAAATGAAACGTGACGTTCTGGGCTGCTCACAGGCAGCTACACAAAAATAAGATCCCACAAACAACAGGTGGGAAAAGGGTGCCTAAATATGATCCCCAATCAGAGACAACGATAGACAGCTGCCTCTGATTGGGAACCATACCAGGCCAACAAAGAAATAGAAAACATAGATTGCCCACCCTAGTCACACCCTGACCTAACCAAAATAGAGAATTAAAAGGATGCCTAAGGTCAGGGCGTGACAGTACCCCCCCAAAAAGGTGCGGACCCCGTCCGCAAACCTGAACCTATAGGGGAGGGTCCGGGTGGGCATCTACCCTCGGTGGCGGCTCCGGTGAGGGACGCAGATCCTGCTCCGCTCGTAGCGCCGCCAACTGGTGCGGGGATCATCGCCGGAAGCTCCGGACTGTGAATCATCGCCGGAGGAATCGAACCGTGGATCATCGCTGGGGATTACGGACCATAGATCGTCGCAGACGGCTCCGGACAGTAGATAGTCGCAGACGACTCCGGACAGTAGATCGTCGCAGATGGCTCTGGACCGTGGATCGTCGCCGGAGGAAACGGGCCGTGGATTGTCGCCGGGGACTCCGGACTGTGGATTGTCGCCAGAGGCTCTGGACCGTGGATCGTCGACGGTGGCTCCGGGCCGTGGATCGTCGCCGGAGGCTCCGGACCGGGAACCGCCGCCGGAGGCTCTGGCCTGGGAACCGTCGCCGGAGGCTCCGGACTGCAGACCGTCGCAGGAGGCTCTGGTCTGCAGACCGTCGCGGGAGACCTGGTGCGTGGAGCTGGCACAGGACGTACCGGGCTGGGGAGACGCACAGGGAGCCTGGAGTGTGGGGCCGGCACAGGACGTACCGTGCTGTGGAGGCACACTGGAGGTCTGGTGCGTGGAGCTGGCACAGGATGTACCGGGCTGGGGAGACACACAGGAGGCCTGGTGCGTTGAGCTGGCACAGGACATACCGGGCTGAGGAGATGTACAGGAGGCCTGGAGCATGGAGCCTGCACAGGACGTACCGGGCTGTGGAGGCGCACTGGAGGTCTGGAGCTTAGAGCTGGCACAACGTGTCCTGGACAGATGACAACCTTCGCACGGCAAGTACAGGGAGCTGGCACAGGACGTACCGAACTGTGGAGGTGCACTGGAGACACGGTGCATAGAACCGGCGCACATTGTACCGGAACAATAACACGCTCCTCAAAGCGAGTGCGGAGAGCTGGCACAGGACGTGCAGGGCTGGGGAGGCGTACTGGAGACCTAGTGCGTTGGGCCGGCACAGTCTTCACCAGATGGCTAGCGGCATTAAACTGAGGACACGCTCCTTAGGGCGAATGTCATGCCTCATGCACCAACACACAACAGTTCTCTCATAACACTCTCCTCCAATTTCCCCATCAACTCACTGACTGTCTCTGATTCACTCCCTTCAGTCCCCTCCAAGTTCACCTTCCTCTCCCAGACTGGCTCTGGTTCAACCCTCGGCCCCGCCGACCACCCCGTGTGGACTGGCTCTGGTTCACACCTCGGCTCTGCCGACCAACCCGTGTGCCCCCCCAAAAATATTTTGGAGGCTGCCTCTCGGGCTTCCGTCTTGGCCGTGAACCCCGGTGTCGTCGTTGTTGCTTCTTCGCTGCCCCCGCCAGCTTCCATGGCAGGCTTCTGTCTCCTGACATGATTTTGTCCCACGTCCAGGATGTCCTCCACTCCTGGCTTTCCTCCCAGGCCCAGGATCCCTGATCCTCCTGGGCACGCCGCTTGGTCCGTGGGATCTTCTGTCACGATCGTCTGAATGAATGGACCAAGGCGCAGCGTACTCAGAGTTCCACATGTTTAATAAATATGCAACTCACCAAAAACAAACATAAGAAAACGAAACGTGACGTTCTGGGCTGCTCACAGGCAGCTACACAAAGTCAAGATCCCACAAACAACAGGTGGGAAAAGGCCCCCTAAATATGATCCCCAATCAGAGACAACGATAGACAGCTGCCTCTGATTGGGAACCATACCAGGCCAACAAAGAAATAGAAAACATCGATTGCCCACCCTAGTCACACCCTGACCTAACCAAAATAGAGAATTAAAATGATCTCTAAGGTCAAGGCATGACAATTAAGGTCAGTCAATACGGAAAATTTGCAGTCGCAAAAATCATCAAGCACTATGATGAAACTGGCTCTCATGAGGACCGCCACAGGAAAGGAAGACCCAGAGTTACCTCTGCTGCAGAGGACAAGTTCATTAGAGTTACCAGCCTCAGAAAATGCAGCACAAATAGATGCTTCATAGAATTCAAGTAACAGACACATCTCAACATCAACTATTCAGAGGAGACTGTGTGAATCAGGCCTTCATGGTCGAATTGCTGCAAAGAAACCACTACTAATAAGAAGAGACTTGCTTGGGCCAAGAAACGCAAGCAATGGACATCAAACCGGTGCAATTTGTCCTTTGGTCTGAAGTCCAAATTGGATATTTGGCTCCAACCAGCGTGTCTTTGAGAGACGCAGTGCGGGTGAACAGATGATCTACGCATGTGTTTTCCCACCGTAAACTATGGAGACTCCTCCATACTTTACGGTGGGAAATTCAAATGCTTAGATAATCTGAGGTTTTATGGTGTGGGGCTGCTTTGCTGCTGACACTGTCTGTGATTTATTTAGAATTCAAGGCACACTTAACCAGCATGGCTACCACAGCATTCTGCAGCGATACACCATCCCATCTGGTTTGTGCTTAGTGGGACTATTATTTGTTTTTCAACAGAACAATGACACAACACACCTCCAGGCTGTGTAAGGGCTATTTGACCAAGAAGGAGAGTACATCAGATGACCTGGTGTCCACAATCCCCCAACCTTACAAAACAGAAAAATACTAATCCTTGTTTAATTAATTAAGAAGAGACATTGTAAAACGTTTTTGGCTCTAGAACATTTATCCTCTATATTTATTCCTCTGGCAGATAAACACGCCCCTTTTAAACAATTCAGAGTCAAAGATAGATCTAACCCTTGATTTTCTTTCGGAGCTATCATAGCCCATTCAGATGAGAAATCAGACCTGGGCCAAAGCAAGGAAAACTGTGTTGTGGACTGGTAAACTTTCAGACAATGGAGAAACAGACGTAGTATCTCGATTAAAAAAGCTAAACCGAGCCATTTTTTAAGCTTTATCTATGGCTCTGCTGGTGATCTTTCAACATTTTGGAAAACAGTATATGCACTGAAGCGTACAAATTCCTCTTCTTCCCTGCCTAAGCAAGTTCTGCCTGAGTCTGGCTTCATAACTGAGAAGAGTGGAATAAGTGATGCTTTTAATCACAATTTTATCTCTGCAGGCTTTTTATTTGAGATAAACAGTGGTTTAATTGACCCTTTTCATTCAATAGACTGCTTCTCCCTCTGCCCGCCTATGGCTGACTCAACGTCTAACCTGTCAACTTCTAGTGAATCTTTTTTTTCAATTCAACAATTGACTATCTGTGATGTGCTAGATGCCTTGCTTAAGATTGATGTCAAAAAAACTCCACTGGGGAGGACATGCTTGATCCATTTTTACTGCTGCTCTCTGCCCCCCTGATTGCTGAATAGTTAACCAATATTTTTAACCTGACGATTATATCTGGTACCATCCCCAAGGTTCGGAATGTGGCCCATGTACTCCCCTTTCACAAAGGTGGTGACCCTTGCGACCTAAATCATTTCCCCCTCTATTTCTAAACTTTTTTTGCCTAGCTAAAATATTAGAAACCTTGATTAATTCTCAGCTAAGATATTTCTTATCTTTGATCAGTCAGGTTTTAGAACAGGTCATAGCACTCTCTCGGCCACATTCCTAGTTATGAATGATGTGGTTACCTGTATGGATAAAAGACAACATTGATCTTCCTTGACCTGTCAAAGGCTTTCGATACAGTTTTATCACTTACTGCTAATTCAGAGGCTTTCCTCAGTTGGCCGAGACCAGGCTGCATGTAGCTGGTTTAACAATGACTTGACAGATAGAACTCAATGTGTATCTACTGATGGTGTTAAATCAGGTTTCCTGGATATTACGAAAGGTGTCGCACATGGGTTGATTCTGGGTCCTGTACTTATTACTGTTTACATTAACAAAAAAATGTAACCTGCATGCTGTATGCTGATGATACTGCTGTATATGCTATTACCCCCACAGTTGACCAGTTTAATCTTCATTTTACTATAGAAAATTTTTATCGATCTAAAATTTGTATTGAATGCAGGTAAAACTAAGTATATGTTGTTTTCCAGAGAGCATAAAAATAACTGATTTAAGCATACGTCCATAATGCTTAGAAATATCTGGGCATCTGGACAGCTGTCTTTTAAAAAGCATATTGATGCGTATTTTCTGTAATTTATTTAATTCAGGGATCCTCTGTAAAAGAGACCTTGGTCTCAGTATGACTCCCTGATAAAATACAGGTTAAATAAATTAAACAAAATGTTAAGTTAATGTGGGCCTGTTTTGTTCATAAAAAAACACCACAGGAAAATGGCATCAATGCATGCTAAGCCTTCATACTCCAGCCCAGGATTCAGTGGCCCCTTTAAGGGAAAATAGATATGGTGCATTATTGGTGTCCGCCTGTCTCCTAGTTACCGCATTGTTGTCGTGGCCAGCGCAGCAGCTGGGCTCCACTTGGGGGCGAATTCTACACACATTCTTGCTCGTCTGCGGCTGGAGCTGTGGCAGGATCACACTACAGCTGAAGCGACTCATACAGATCTGCCCAAGTGCGTCATAAAAAGCACTGTGGCATTCTCAGAAGGTTCCAAAACAATCCTACCTATTTGGGGTGTCTGACCACATGCTTCGGCTTTTTTCAGCCCCCTGTTGGCTATTTCAATTAATTAGGTTGCCTACTAGAAGGGAGTTGGGGGAGGGGAGGGGGGGGGGCAGTACATCATTGATATTATTGAAAAACTAAAAGACATTTCGGTTGTTATATAATATAACCATAAATTCATCATAACTTTGTGAGTGAAGGCACCGCCTATGCACGTTGCATTTCTCTCCATGCCTATCTCATCAGCGCCTTTCCCTCTGAGGACAGACATACTCCACAATGTATGTGCATCTCAAGAATTTAGGTCGCATATCAGAGTTGAGGATATTACTAATTGATCAACATTAATTTTCCTGTCCAGCATCATAGACAGCCATACCACAGTCACACTCACCTTGGCTGGCTCTGAAACTCCTGACAGTGTTTCCCTCTCTGAGTCGTTTCAGATCTCTGTTGTATTTCTCATACAGCCTGTACATGTGCTGTGAGACCACATCCTGATTAGCTCTGTCTCGGTCAAACGGAGAATCGGTTCCATCGCTGCCCTGTCCCTGCAAGCCCCATGGGGTTCGGCTCAATGTCCGACCCTCCAAAGTTCCAAGACAACAACCTAGCATTAGAAAAAGCATGTGCGCGGTAAACTCGAACCAGACTGCCATTTCAGAACCAAACACAAAATCCTTTTACTTCAAAGGAGAAAACGCACATCCGAGGAATGACTTGTAATGATGGTGTCTGTAATAAAGGCGTCCGCTTTTACTCCTCTTTTATGCCGTGTGGATGCTGGAGGTTAGTTTACTCTCCTCAGAGCTACTTTAACACTTGTTTCTCCTTCACAGCCAGAGGTTAGAGGGGTAACACTGGAGTAGTGAAAGGTGCTGACGTCCACTTCTGCAGCCAATGAGAGAACTCACACACTACAGTTCCAGTTCGTTATTCCCGTCTCGCTCTCTCTCACACACGCGCGCTCGCGCAAGCACGCACACACACACACACACACACGCACGCACGCACGCACGCACGCACACACACACACACACACACACACACACACACACACACACACACACACACACACACACACACACACACACACACACACACACTGTTCCATCTTGAAGCAAATATTTAAAACCCACAAAAATGTAACAATCCAAATATGTTATTAATAAAATTGGACGATGATGACGATTGATATGCTGTTGGTGTTTTATTGATATTTGTTAAATGTGTCATAACAAGTATTGTTGAGTTATGTCGTCAACATTTCTGTTTCAAATAGCATCACAACACTGTCTGCAATAACTGCTTTTGATAGCAACTCAGTCACAAATGATTAGTGAACTACACCTACAATAACAGTCGGGGTATTAACCAACCAGGGCTTATTATGAATAGTGTTATTGTGTCTTTGTGTGTGTGTGTGTGTGTGTGTTTGTGTGTGTCTGAGAGAAAGAGAGCATAATGAGTGTGTTATTGAGAAGTGGAGTGTTACAGAGAGACTGTGAGAAGAGAGGAGGGAACTCAGATTTTATAAATGGGATTCAGAAAATGACTCTACCAATGGTCTTGCCACCTCGGGTGTTATTGTGTGTGTATGTGTGTGTATGTCTGTCTCTGTGTGTGTCTGTCTGCAGCTCCATGCCAACAATGCTAGTTCTGTGAGACCGGCGGTATCCAGCAGAGAGGCTGTAACTAGCCCGGCCTCTCAGGTCACCCTCTGTCACTACACACACAACCAAACCCACACCCACACACACATTTTTTTACTATCTTTGTGTGGACCAAACAATTGATTCACATTCAAAGTCCCATTTTCCCTAACCTCTAATTCTAAACCGAACCCTTAATCTTAACCTTAACCAGTAAACCCAAAACCATAACCCTAAACTTAATTCCTAACCCTAAACCTAACCCATAACCCTAATTGTAACCCTAACACACAACATACATTCCCCCCACTCCAGGACTTCAGACCTATATCATATCTTTTTCAGTCTTTCCCAAATTTCCACACAGACCCGCCCCACCCACCCACCCCCACCACACACACACACACACACACACACACACACACACACACACACACACACACACACACACACACACACACACACACACACACACACACACACACACACACACACACACACACACACACACACTTGCCTAGTGGCAAACAGTTCAGCAGAAACTTTGTTATGATTTACACACATGCAATTTTACATCATTTAGGAGACATAATCATAATTATTTTTTATTACTATACAAATGACCAAAATGTGTGGCTACTCTGACACTGTCAACCAGATAAATCAAACGACTTGGGCCCGGTTTCATAAAAGCATCATAGGCTAAGATCATTGTTAAAAAAAATAGGATCCTATGGTTCTAAGATGAACTTAGCCATAAGATGCTTTTGGAAAGGGCTTTGGAGAGACATACAGATTGTGCAATATTAGGAGGGAATATATAAATATTATAAGCTACAGTAGGCTACTAAATCAATTTTTCAGTGGCACTGACTAACCCAATGATGAAAGATAGACAGCATGATTGTGTAGCCTGGGCTCACCGTACAGGTGATGGTCTCGAGATAAGTCTGAGCTACTTTGAAAAACAGTGCTGTTTGTCCGAGTTCTGGAGAAAAGAAATGGTAACTTCTACTGCAGTGGAGGATACTGAAGGGAGGACGGCTCATAATAATGGCTGGAACGGAGCAAATGGAATGGCATCAAACACCATGGAAACCATGTGTTTGATGTTGTTAATCCCTTTCCACCTATTCTGCTCCGGCCAATGCCATGTGTCTGGCCTCCCCAATCAAGAAGCCAGCCTCGACTAACAAATTAGTCTTCTCTTTTCAGCAGTAGGCATTTGCAGAAGGCACAGCCATTTTGAGCATACCCATGAGTTTACCAGTCAAATGACCAGGGTGAAGTTCCAAAACCCTTCCCAGCTAGCACATTTGGTACCTTGGAAGTTGTAGGAATGTAAGCTTTTGGTTCCCCATGTGTTTTCTGACCGTTAAAATGAAACGTTTTTTTAAATGTTTTGCGAATGGAAGTAAAAATTTCACCTGTTTTGGGAATGTACATTTGTCGGTTGCAGTGAGGTTCTGAGTACTTTTTTTGATAGTTCTGTGAAAGTTCTCCTGGGTGGTTTTATTAACATTCTAATAACAGAAATCATAGGTTATTTAAAATCAAATCAAACTTTATTTGCCACATGCGCCAAATACAACAAGCGTAGACTTTATCGTGAAATGCCTACTTACAAGCTCTTAACCAACAGTGCAGTTCAAGAAGAAGAAAATATTTACCAATAGGGAGAAAAAAAGTAATACTAGAAAGTAACACAATAAGAATGACAATAACGAGGCTATATAGAGGAGGCACCATTACCGAGTCAGTGTGCAGGGGTACAGGCCAGTTGAGACAATTTTATGGGATTTCTTCTGACTCCGCCTATTATATAGGACCTGGAAGGCAGCAAGCTCGGCCCCAGTGATGTACTGGGCCGTTCGCAACTACCCTCTGTAGCACCTTATGGTCAGATGCGGAGCAGTTGCCACACCAGGCGGTGATGCAACCGGTCAGGATTCTCTCGATGGTGCAGCTGTAGAACCTTTTGAGGATCTGGGGACCCATGCCAAATGTTCAGTCTCCTGAGGGGGAAAAGGTTTTGTTGTGCCGACTGTCTTGGTATGTTTGGGCCATGATAGTTCGTTGGTGATGTGCACACCAAGGTACTTGAAACTCTCGACCCGCTCCACTACAGCCCCGTCGATGTTAATCAAGCCAAAGCAAATTCCTTTCCAAGTGTCCTATCTGTGCTTGGAGTTTAAAACAGTTAACCTAAGCTAGCAGTGTTATTAAAGGTCTTATTAAAACACGTTCTCAGAACATTACTCTGACGCTTGTCGGATGTGGCAGTGCTTGAAAACTATTACAGACTACAAAGGGAAACCCAGACGCCACCTGAGTGACGCGAGCCCACCAGACGAGCTAAATGCCTTTTATGATCACTTCGAGGCATGCAACACTGAGGCATGCTAGAGCACCAGCTGTTCTGGATGACTGTGTGATAACGCTCTTGGTGGCGGATGTGAACAAAACCTTTAAACATGTCAACATTCACAAAGCCACTGGGCCAGACAGATTACCAGGACGTGTACTCAAAGCATGCGCGGACCAACTGTCAAGTGTCTCCACTGACATTTTCAAACTCTCCCTGACCGAGTCTGTAATACCTACATGTTTCAAGCAGACCACCATTGTCCCTGTGCCCAAGGAAGCGAAGGTAACCTGCCTAAATGATTACCGCCCCGTGGGACTCAAGTCGGTAGCCATGAAGTGCTTTGAAAGGCTGGTCATGGCTCACATCAACAGCATCCTCCCGGACACCTTAGACCCACTCCAATTCACATACCGCCCCAACAGATCCACAGATGACGTGATCTCAATCGCAATCCACACTGTCCTTTCTCACCTGGACAAAAGGAACACCTATAGGAGAATGATTTTCATTTAATCCTCAGGTACCCTAAAATGGAATTAAACTATAATATTTTACACAGAAAGAATTATGTTCAATAGGAAAGCGATATTAGCAGGTGCACGTGCGCATAGAATGATTTCCAGTCCCAGTACTAAAACTCATTATTCTTCCTCGTTTTGGAAGAAACAAGCCTGAAACCTTGAACAAAGACTGTTGATATCTAGTGGAAGCCATAGGAATTGCAATCTGGGAGTTGGATTTGGATATGGAAATTCAGAAAAAAGGACCCTAGCCTGAAGAAAATGTATCCTCTACAGGATCGATGTCCCCCCCGTTGAGCTAACGTAGGCTTATGTGATTAAAAACATTTTCCCAGGACATTGTCATATCTGATATGGGCAGAAAGCTTAAATGCATGTTAATCTAACTGCACTGTCCAATTTGCAGTAGCTATTACAGTGAATTAATACCATGCTATTGTTTGAGGAGAGTGTACAATTATGAACTTAAAAATGTATTAATAAACCAATTAGGCACATTTTGGCTGTCTTAATACAACATTTTGAACAGATACACAATGGTTCATTGGATCAGTCTAAAACTATGCACATACACTGCTTCCATCTAGTGGCCAAAATCTAAATTGTGCCTGGGCTGGAATAATACATAATGGTCTTGCTCTTGCATTTCAAAGATGAAGGTACAAAAAACTGTTTTTTCTTTGTATTTTTTAATTATTTAAATTATTTTACCAGATCTAATGTGTTATATTCTCCTACATTAATTTCACATTTCCACAAACTTCAAAGTGTTTCCTTTCAAATGGTATCCTTGAATCAGGTCCTGAGCTATAAGCAGTTAGATTTGGGCATAACATTTTAGGAGAAAAATGGTCCGATTGTGACATGAGTGAGATTCAAACCTATGATCTTCTGCTTCCTATCCATGGAATTAGTCCACTGTGCCACCTAGATGGCGCTAGTGTGCTATGTTTTTTAAAAACTCATACAAAGCTTTTTGTTAGTTTATTCATAGTTAACTCATACAAAGATTTTTGTTTAGTACATTTTGTTAGTTTATTCAGTCATTTCAAAGGAAACTAGCACTCATTAAGATCAGGTGTGGCCAATTAGTGGGCGTGGCCAACACACCTGAACAGATGTAAAAAGATAGAGAATGGAGAGTTTTGTTGAGGCTGAGAATGGAATGTACTGTATATGCTTTTAAATATTCTTAGGATGCTCTTTTAACATTACTAATGTTTTCTTGTAGTTTTTATGGAACGTTCTCTGAAAGTTCTAAGAACATGACTTTAAAAAGAACCATGAGGAAGTAGAAAACGTTATGCTGAAGTACAGAAATTCCAACAGAAGAAGCTTGTTTCCTAATGTTCTCTAAATGTTCTGAGAACATGACTTTAAATAGAACCATGAGTAAACCAGTAGGAAGTGTTATGGGAAGGCTGTCTGCGAAATAACCATAGGACAACCACGCTCTCACCAAGCTCTAAGAAACATATGGTTCTCAGAACGTTATGTGCTAGCTGGGTTCTATAGACTTTATTTCTATGGCCTCAATGTAACATGCTGTTTGATATTTGGTGCGTGTGCTGCCCAAATTCAGTCAGTGTTCAGACAGGCGTATTTATATAATTTTGGAAACATTATTTCAATTTATCAGGGAATGCTGCAGCCCCTTCAGCACCCCTACTTCCCTTGGCTATGCTCCTGGACCATAGCCTAGAGAACAGCTGCTGAATCCAGGTGGATAGCCAAACTCAAGACCGCTCGATTTGTCTTGAATGGTAAAAGAAAAACCTATTCTGGAATTTGTTTGAGAATCATAACTTTCAACTACATTTTAAAACAGTAAGAAATGACAACTTTATTATGATAGCCATATAAAGTTGTTATAATGGCATTTTGAAACATTATACTGTGAAAATCCCAGCTCTCCTCACCTGCTCCTCTCCTCCTCTTCCTCTTCATGATTTACTCAACTCTCTCTAGTGTTTCCTATCAGGATGTAGATCATCTTCTCTCAAAGGCTTAGGCCACTGCTCTAACATCAAACACCATTACACTAAGCTTAGAGTGTACATCAGTCTAGAGATAGATAGAGATGTAGAGAGAGACAGAGAGCAGAGAGAGAGTGTGGAAGACAGAGCATGTGGGAGAGAGAGGATTATTAGGTGTGGGAAACCAGGTTATAGGGGTGAGAGAGAGAGTGTGGAGGACAGAGAGAGTGTGAGAGAGAGAGGTTTAGAGGTATGAGAAGCCAGTTTATTGGGGTTGGGGTGAATACTCTCGGGAGTTAAAGTCCTGATGGAGGACTGAGTGTAAGCAGTCCTCCAGTAAGTAGGACGCAAAAGGATTCATGTGGGCCATTATCTACCATAATACTCCCTGACTCTGTCACCAGGACAAAACGGGAGTATCAGTATAACGGGTCCTCTCTGATGATCCTGGAACAAACTAACCAGAGCCCTGTTCAAATGCATCCTTCTCTACTGCCTTCCTTGAAGTAATCATTGATCCAAAATGACTGGGTTGTCGTAAACAGGCTCTCCATTGCACTGTTTTCACCAGTTATGTCATGTCAGATCAGTGACCACTTCAAATATGGGAGGAAAGCAGGATGAATTCCAGGAGTATTCAAACAGGGCTCAAATAATCAGCCAACTGACTGACCGATAGAAATATCGTGTGTGTACTGTATATACCCAGCAAACCAACATTGGTTCTGTAAAAGTTCCTAGAACCTTCTTTACGTTGAGGCAAATGTTCTCATACGGTTGCAGGAACAGTCTGGTGGGGATAAACTGTCTAGTTGTGTAAATGATTATGCAATGTTACTTTTAGGGTGCAAAAAACATTCACCTGATGTCACAAGAATGTTCCCAGAACACATTTTCTTCAAAAGTTTAAACATTTGTTTTGGTTGTGGGAACATTGTAGGGACATTACAAGAGATGAATTCAGTTATGGGTTGTCTGGGATGTTGCAAGAATCTTCTTGTGATTCACATATTGTACTTATTAAGAAGTTGCACAGAACATTCCCACAATGTTGCACGATGCTCCACAAGTTTCATTTGAACGTGCATCTGTTGTCCTGATCTTGTCCACATTCTGATTGTGCCCACATTTGTCAACAGGTGTAGACAATCAAAACACACGGTGTTCCTGCCCTCCCCCCCCAAAAAAACCCCAGCCAGTTGAGGTAGTAATTGTGGACAACAGAATTACGATCATGGTCTTCATTAGAAACCAAGTGCCTACTGGCACTGGGGCCGGACGCCACAGTCCAATCGAAATTGGATTACTCATATAGAAATACAGATAATTATGAAGAGATACCATCCCAAATACTATAAAAGGTATTCACCCCTTTCCCATGGCCAATGCCAATATTTGAAGAAAAAAAATGTGCAGAAAAGATAAGGACTGTAATAGCAGGAGTGGAAACGGGAGGTATTGGGGTGACCATCTCACCACTCGCCCACCGTTCGTTCTTGACAGTGCTGTGGCAATACTGAGGGAATGCTGCTGAGCACTTGAACAACTTTTTGGGGGAATATGAATAGTCTAATTCAGTTGCTATATCAGACATGAAACTAATAGAGCGGTATGATACAGTGACTTGCACACGGAAATGTTATAGAGGTCCACTCTGGCTAGATCTAAAGGTACAGGTGGAACATTTGGCCTTCACATTATACCTGGCCATACACTGGTCATGCATTGTGGTCTTCTGCTGCAACTCCATCATAGTCCCTCCCATGCAACTCCAATACATTTGTAGTTCAGTTTAGATTCTGTAATGCTAGTGTATCAGTCTATCAACCCTCGATGAGTGAAAGAGTAATCCCTAATCAATGACCTGGAGGAAACTAAACCACGGTCGTTCTCCCAGCATGCCACATTTTTCCCCTTTGGTACAGTTCAGGCTAAACTAAATAAGAATTGGACTATTTAACCCTTGTGTAGTCTTAACATTCTGTATACTCCCCTTGTCCTAAGGGTCAAAAATGACCCGCCTTCAATAAACCCCGAAAATAAAGCAGCTTAATTGAATTTTAAACCCCAAATCTATTTTGCATGAAGAAACAACATGTCATTCATCACAAATGTTGTGCATATCTGGGTTTTCCCTTCTCACAATGCAGAAAGACATTTAATGCACTTAATCAGTGGACACCATTCGTTTTTATTAGAGCACACCTGTCAGAATTGTTTTCTTTACTAAAGTGCTCATCCACTGTTACCTCTACAACCCGGGGCCTGAAGTATGCTAGACGCTCCACCCACTTCTCCCAGACCTCTCTTATGGCCGCCAGTTTGTCTCTCACACATCTTGCAGGTCTTGACTCACGGTTATCAAATCGTAGCGTTCTTGAGAAAGTGTGAAAGACTTTCAGTGGCATCGTGGCACGGAACATCACCTCTGCATCCAAAAGACTACATGTAGCCTCGCCTCGGGACCTATACACACCCGCTAAGATTAGCAGCCCTACCTGTATGTAGGCACGCAGGTCAATCTCATCCATCCTTTTCCAGTTGTCTCCATATTTAAGGAAACCCTCCAAATTTGACATCTCCTGGTTGATTTTTTTCGATGGCTAGTGTGATGAACATGTTGAATGTTGAGGCGATGTCCTGGGCATGGGCAACTGCATGTCTTTTGGGCCCTATGGTCATCCTTATGACATTTTGTGCTGCCATCCTGCCCTGGTTGTCATATGGTGACAAGGACCATGTTATTTATGTTATTTGACAAAAATGTCTTTCTTTCAGCATGGGGGATTTCTTCTTCATCTGAAGATGATGCACGGGGCTCTGGGTTGTATTCTTCCAAAATCTTCTTCAGATACCTCCTCCTCTTCTAAATCATTGTTCTCTTGTTCCTCCTGGACATCCTCCTGGACATCTGACAAAATCGAATCACTCATGGCTTCAGCAAAGAGAACTGGGAGTACTGTCATCTGCAGCACATTTATAGCCTCTGACAACATTCCCCATTAGTAAGCAATGCTTTCAAGAAATGTTTCTTTGTCTGAAATGTTGTTTATTTTGTCTGATGGACAAGAAAGTTTGAGTTTTGTCTTGAGTTTAATCAGTAGCACACATAATCTCAATTTCTCATTGTGTGTGTGTGTGTGTTTTGTGGTGTGTAAATGATTTTATAACTTCCGAGTCAAAAATGACCCTAAGACAATCTTTGGGCCCTCGTCGTGTACAGCTTTCACGGAAATATGAACAAAGACGATGCATAAAGGCACACAGTTTTCTGTAAGCATGAGCCAGGTCACTGTCCAATATGATGTACAATACGAGGGACTCTTCGGGCTACTTTGATCCATTGCCACTTTGATCCATTTTCATAACTTGACCACACATCTTGCTATAGGTCATCATGTTAGATGTTCTTCGAAATGCAAACTGTTGGTATCCTTAAGACCTGCCTAAACACAACCAATGCACCTAATCCTACAAAAGCATTTTTTTTTACTGTTTTAAAAAAAGAAGCATCTATGAAGTAATATTTATTTGCACGGCTGTGGACAGGTCGAGGATATCGGGACAGTAACCTATTACGCCCAGTCTTAAATCGTTGGATAACCATTATAGGCTGTAACGATGAGTGTAAAACTATTGGCAATAAAAGCGTGCTTTTTTCTGTCAATTTATACAGCTTGTGTCATAAGGGAGATCCAAGGCAGATTTGATTAATTTACATACAGGGAGGAACCCAGGAATCTGGTCACAGTACGGACGCGTTGGGCAGATAAGACACACATTCTATTGCCATGTGTAGATGCAACAAATCTCGATCAGATAGTGATCGGGTCATCTTGATCGGATGACAACAACCACAGATTAAGTTTCCAAGTCTTTCACCTTCACATTCCTGTGATTACAACTGCATGTTTCAGGATTCGAAGAGTGATGGGTGTAGAGTCAGGCGCAGAGAGCAGAGGATTCGAAAAACCATTTATTCCGGAACAATCACAGCGAACAAAAGAGGGTAACACTCCAAAATGTACTACACCGGTACATACGCTGTACAGGGCACTCATGATCCCAAAAACAGCAAACAAGCCCGCACGAACACTGGCGGGCTAACTGAACTTAAATTACCCCAACCCAAAACCCCAAACAAGGAACAGGTGAAACCAATAAGACCAAACAAAATGAAAAGGGGAAAAGGGATCAGTTGCAGCTAGTAGACCGGTGAGGATGACCACCTAGCGCCACCCGAACGGGAAGGGGAGCCACCTTCGGTGATAGTTGTGTCAGTACCCCCCCCCCCCTACCCTCACGCCGGGGACCCCTCGATGTCCAGAGGGGGCGGAGGGACCTCCCGCACCTCACCTTCCTGCAAGGGACCAGCTGCCATCGGCCTGAGGAGAGACACATGACTTCCGGCGCTGACAGAGATGGCCACCAAGCTTCGCGTTCCTAGGAAACTATGCAGTATTTTGTTTTTTTACGTGTTATTTCTTACATTGGTACCCCAGGTAATCTTAGGTTTCATTAAATACAGTCGGGAAGAACTACTGAATATAAGAGCAACGTCAACTCACCATCATTACGACCAGGAATATGACTTTCCCGAAGCGGATCCTGTGTTCTGCCTTCCACCCAGGACAATGGAATCGATCCCAGCCTGCGACCCAAAACAACAACTTCCTAAAAGAGGGAAACTAAGCGGTCTTCTGGTCAGGCTCCGGAGACGGGCACATCGCGCACCACTCCCTAGCATACTACTCGCCAATGTCCAGTCTCTTGACAACAAGGTTGATGAAATCCGAGCAAGGGTAGCATTCCAGAGGGACATCAGAGACTGTAACGTTCTTTGCTTCACGGAAACATGGCTCACTCGAGAGACGCTAACGAGATCGGTGCAGCCAGCTGGTTTCTTCACGCATCGCTCAGACAGAAACAAACATCTTTCTGGTAAGAAGAGGGGCGGTGGCGTATGCCTTATGATTAACGAGACGTGGTGTGATCACAACAACATACAGGAACTCAAGTCCTTCTGTTCACCTGATTTAGAATTCCTCACAATCAAATGTCGACAGCATTATCTACCAAGGCAATTCTCTTCGATTATAATCACAGCCGTATGAATTCCCCTCCAAGCAGACACATCGATGGCCCTGAACGAACTATATTTGACTCTTTGCAAACTGGAAACCACATATCCAGAGGCTGCATTCATTGTAGCTGGGGATTTTAACAAGGCTAATCTGAAAACAAGACTCCCTAAATTTTATCAGCATATCGATTGGGCAACCAGTGCTGGTAAAACCTTGGATCATTGCTATTCTAACTTCTGCGACGCATATAAGGCCCTCCCCGCCCTCCTTTCGGAAAAGCTGACCAAGACTCCATTTTGTTGCTCCCTGCCTACAGACCGAAACTAAAACAAGAAGCTCCCGTGCTCAGGTCTGTTCAACGCTGGTCTGACCAATCTGATTCCACGCTTCAAGACTGCATTCGGTCACTTGGACTGGGACATGTTCCGCATTGAGTCAATATGCTGATTCGGTGAGCGAGTTCATTAGAAAGTGTATTGATTATGTTGTTCCCATAGCAACGATTAAAACATTCCCAAACCAGAAACCGTGGATTGATGGCCTCATTCGCGTGAAACTGAAAGCGCGAACCACTGCTTTTAACCAGGGAAAGTTGACCGGAAACATGACCAAATACAAACAGTGTAGCTTTTCCCGACGCAAGGCAGTCAAACAAGCTAAGCGTCAGTATAGAGACAAAGAGTCACAATTCAACGGCTCAGACACAAGAGGTATGTGGCAGGGTCTACAGTCAATCACGGATTACAAAAAGAAAACCAGCCCCGTCTCGAACCAGGATGTCTTGCTCCCAGGCAGACTAAATAACTATTTTTTGGCCCGCTTTGAGGAAAATACAGTGCCACTGACACGGCCCGCAACCAAAACCTGCGGACTCTCCTTCACTGCAGCCGACATGAGTAAAATATTTAAACGTGTTAACCCTCGCAAGGCTGCAGGCCCAGACGGCATCCCCAGCCGTGCCCTCAGAGCATGCGCAGACCAGCTGGCTGGTGTGTTTACGGACATATTCAATCAATCCTTATCCCAGTCTTCTGTTCCCACATGCTTCAAGAGGGCCACCATTGTCCCTGTTCCCAAGAAAGCTAAGGTAACTGAGCTAAATGACTATCGCCCCGTAGCACTCACTTCCGTCATCATGAAGTGCTTTGAGAGACTAGTCAAGGACCATATCACCTCCACCCTACCTGACACCCTAGACCCACTCCAATTTGCTTACCGCACAAATAGGTCCACAGACGATGCAATCTCAACCACACTGCCCACTGCCCTAACCCACCTGGACAAGAGGAAAACCTATGTGAGAATGCTGTTCATCGACTACAGCTCAGCATTTAACACCATAGTACCCTCCAAACTCGTCATCAAGCTCGAGACCCTGGAGTTCGTCCCTGCCCTGTGCAACTGGGTACTGGACTTCCTGATGGGCTGCCCCCAGGTGGTGAGGGTAGGTCACAACATCTCCACCCCGCTGATCCTCAACACTGGGGCCCCACAAGGGTGCGTTCTGAGCCCTCTCCTGTACTCCCTGTTCACCCACGACTGCATGGCCATGCATGCCTCTTACTCAATCATTAAGTTTGCAGACGACACTACAGTGGTTGGCTTGATTACCAACAACGACGAGATGGCCTACAGGGAGGAGATGAGGGCCCTTATGAGTGTGGTGTCAGGAAAATAACCTCACACTCAACGTCAACAAAACAAAGGAGATGATTGTGGACTTCAGGAAACAGCAGAGGGAGCACCCCCTACTCACATCAATGGGACAGTAGTGGAGAGGGTAGTAAGTTTTAAGTTCCTCGGCGTACACATCACGGACAAACTGAATTGGTCCACCCACACAGACAGCGTCGTGAAGAAGGCGCAGCAGCGCCTCTTCAACCTCAGGAGGCTGAAGAAATTCAGCTTGTCACCAAAAGCACTCACAAACTTCTACAGATGCACAATCGAGAGCATCCTGCCTGGCTGTATCACCGCCTGGTCCGGCAACTGCTCCGCCCATAAACGTAAGGCTCTCCAGAGGGTAGTGAGGTCTGCACAACGCATCACCGGGGGCAAACTACCTGCCCTCCAGGACACCTACACCACCCGATGTCACAGGAAGGCCATAAAGATCATCAAGGACATCAACCACCCGAGCCACTGCCCGTTCACCCCGCTATCGTCCAGAAGGCGAGGTCAGTACAGGTGCATCAAAGCAGGGACTGAGAGACTGAAAAACAGCTTCTATCTCAAGGCCATCAGACTGTTAAACAGCCACCACTAACATTGAGTGGCTGCTGCCAACACACTGACTCAACTCCAGCCACTTTAATAATGGGAAGTTATGGAAATTGATGGAAAATACATCACTAGCCACTTTAAACAATGCTACTTAATATAATGTTTACATACCCTACATTACTCATCTCATATGTTTATACTCTACTCTATAAATACAATAATACGAAAGGAGTTGTAATCGATAACACACCTCGTTTATCTTCCTCAGAACTTTAAATTGCCCCACACACTGCGGACCCAGCCTCCGGCAGGGCAGGCAGAGGGACAGGTTTCGGGTTGAGAGCCAGACCCCGTCCCCCGGTGACTGCCCTGACGGTCAGCGCTCCTCTTCTGCCCTCCAGGTCTCCTCAGAGCGCTGCACCCACTCCTCCACCGCAGGAGCCTCAGTCTGGCTCTGAAGCCACGGTGCCAGGACCGGCTGTTAGCCGAACATGCACTGAAACGGTGACATGTTGGTGGAGGAGTGGCGAAGTGAGTTCTGGGCCATTTCAGCACAGGGGACGTATCTCGCCCACTCCCCTGGCCGGTTCTGACAATACGACCTCAGAAACCCACCTCCTGGTTCAATCTCTCCACCTGACCATTACTCTCCAGGTGATACACCGAGGTGAGGCTGACCGAGACCCCCAGACGTTCCATAAACACCTTCCACACTCGGGATGTGAACTGGGGACCCCGATCAGAAACAATGTCCTCAGGCACCCCGTAGTGCCGGAAGACGTGGGTGAACAGAGCTTCCACAGTCTGTAGGGCCGCATGGAGACCGGGCAAAGGAATAAGACGGCAGGACTTAGAGAACCAATCCATAACGACCAGGATTGTCGTGTGTCCCAATCGGGGGAAGATCAGTGATGAAGTCCAAAGATAGATGAGACCATGGCCGTGGTGGAACGGGGAGGGGCTGTAACTTCCCTCTAGGCAAGTGCCTAGGATCCTTGCTCTGGGCGCACACAGAACAGGAGGAGACATAGAATCGCACGTCCTTAGCTAAGGTGGGGCACCAGTACTTCCCCCTAAGACCCCGCACTGTCCTCGAAATCCCTGCGTGACCCGACAAGGTTAGACTATGAGCCCACCGAATCAATTGATCACGGACAGCAAGCGGCACATACCTACAATCGTCAATATACACCACCACACCCTGTCCGTGCAGGTCCCTGAGAATCTTGTCTACAAAGGATTGAAAGATGGCTGGAGCATTCTTTAACCCATACGGCATGACAAGGTACTCATAATGGCCAGATGTGGTACTAAACGCGGTTTTCCACTCATCTCCCTTCCATATACGCTCCAGATTATACGCCCGCCTGAGGTCCAGTTTCGTGAAGAATCGCGCTCCGTGAAATGATTCCACCGCCGTAGCGATGAGAGGTAGTGGGTAACTAAAACCCACCGTAATGGAATTGAGACCTCGGTAATTATTGAACGGACGCAGACCTCCCTCCTTTTTCTTCACGAAAAAGAAACTTGAGGAGACGGGTGACATGGAGGGCCGAATGTACCCCTGTCCCAGAGCTTCCGTGACATATGTCTCCGTAGCCAACGTCCCCTTCTAGGCCAATGGGTACAAGTGACTCTTGGGCAGTGCAGCGTTTACCTGGAGGTTTATCACGCAATGGACTCTCCACCGTCGTAGCACAGATGGAAACTCCTATACACCTGCCTGAACACTCCTCAGACCACCCCTGGAGATCTCCCTGTCTCCACGAAATCCTAGGATTGAGACTAGCCAGCCAGGGAACCCCCAGCACCACCGGAAACGCAGGTGAATCGATAAGGAACAGACTAATCCGCTCCTTATGATCCTCCTGCGTAATCATCTCCAGTGGAACCATGGCCTCCCTGACCAGCCCTGACCCTAATGGTTGGCTATCTAAGGAGTGCACGGGGAAGGGGGGATCTATCTGTACTGACGGAATCCTCAACCTCTGGGCGAGTCCGCGATCTATAAAGTTTCCAGCTGCGCCTGAATCGACTAGCGCCTTATGCTGGAGGGAAGGAAACAATTTGGAGAAACAAATTAATAAAAACATGTGACCAACAGGAAGCTCTGGGTGAGTGTGGTGCTGACTCACCTGGGGTGACCGAGAAGTGTTCTGCCTGCCCTCTCGACTCCCAGATGGACTCCTCCATCACCGACCGGAAGTGTGCCCTCTCCGACCACAGCTGGTGCAGGAGGAGCTTCCTCCTCTGGCTCCCCTCGATGCGGCCCCCCTAACTCCATTGGTATGTGAGTGGGAGGGCCAGGAGGTGGAACAGACAGGTCCCTTTCAGAACGTCCGCGAGCAGCCAGCAGATTGTCCAGCCTGATCGACAGGTCTATGTGCTCGTCCAGGGTGAGCGTGGTGTCCCAACAAGCCAGCTCCCTGTGGACGTCCTCTCTCAGGATACACCTGTAATGGTCTATTAGGGCCCTGTCGTTCCACCCCACCCCAGCGGCCAAGGGCCGGAACTCCAGCGCGAAGTCCTGCACGCTCCTTGTCTCCTGCCTGAGATGGAACACTCTCTCACTCCAGGTAGTGGCCCCTCGCCAAGTCGGGCCCGTTCCAGACGGCATTGTCCCACTCCAGGGCTCTACCCGTCAAGCAAGGATGCTCACGCTCTCCTCATCCGAGTAAGTCGCCCGAACGGTGGCCAGGTAAAGCTCAAGTTTGAGCAAGAATCCCTGGCACCCCGCCGCCGCTCCATCGTACTCCCTCGGAGGCGCAATACGCATTGCGCTGGTTCTGGGTACCGCTGCAGGAGGTTATAGCGTTGTAGGTGGGGGGGTTGGAGGGGAAGTAGGGAGACCACTCCTCTCCCATCCGATGCGATGGAGGATGGACGTATGATGAAGGACACGCTCCTCCATCGCTGGGAGAGGGGTGGTCGCTGCTCCTGCTGACTCCATCGTTTATGGCACGGGCTTCTGGCAGGATTCGAAGAGTGATGGGTGTGGAGTCATGCGCAGAGAGCAGAGGATTCGGAAAAACCATTTATTCCGGAACAATCACAGCGAACAAAAGAGGGTAACACCGAACACAGGCGTAAAACACTCAAAAATGTACTACACCGGTACATACCCTGTACAGCGGAAAAATGACAGGACACTCCTGAACCCAAAAAACAGCAAACAAGCCCGCACGAACAGAGGCGGGCTAACTGAACTTAAATAACCCCTACCCCAAACCCCAAACAAGGAACAGGTGAAACCAATTAGACCAAACAAAACAAAAAGGGGAAAAGGGATCGGTAGCAGCTAGTAGGTCACCGCCCGAGCGCCACCCGAACTGGAAGGGGAGCCACCTTCGGTGATAGTCGTGACAGCATGCACCTAAAACAATTAACAAATCAAATAGACCACATGTTATGAAAACAATATATAACCTTGTGTACTGTTCTTCCCTTAAATTTTTGAATGCTAAATCCTATTACATTTCATTGTCAACTCAACAGATTATGACATTGCATATTTTCATATTTTCAAATGATCATTTCCCCTTCCACCCCTTGTAGCTGTACAGTGCCCACAGGTCATCGTCACTCACTTTACTCATGGTGCTTTCAAGACAACTCGTAACTCACAGGGGGAAAAAAACAGGTCAAATCATGAGTGTCCGATTTGGATTTCCGAGTTGAATGACCGTTTAAAACAATTTTCCAAGTTCCCAGTTGCCTTGAACCGGTCAGACACTTTCCCCGGGATACGTTATTTCAAGGAATACAAGTTATTTCAAGGAAGCTTTATAAATATCGATCTAACTAAAATCACATTTCATAAGACGTTCAACACGCGATGAAGAAATAAAATAATTAAATATAGTGTTAAAAGTACACAGCATATGAAGAGGATAGGAACATTATAATAACTCAGAAACTGTGTTATGTGTCCTGATTGATCATATAACCCTATCTCGAGTGTATTTGGGAAGTATTCAGACCCCTTGACTCTTTCCACATTTTGTTAATTTTTAAAATTGATTAAATTAAACATTTTCCTCATCAATCTACACACAATACACCATAATGACAAACAAAAACAGATATTTTTAATATATTTGCAAAAATGTCAACCTAAAAAACAGAAATACCTTATTTACATCAGACCCTTTACTAAAAAGACTTGAGATTTAACTCAGGTGCATCCTTTTTCAATTTATCATCCTTGAGATGTTTCTACAAACTGATTGGAGTCCACCTGTGATAAATTCAATTCATTGGACATGATTTGGAAAGCACACACCTGTATATATAAGGTCCCACAATTTCCAAGGAATTGTCCGTCGAGCTCCAAGAGGATTGTGTCGAGGCACAGATCTGGGGAAGGGTACAAAAATATTTCTACAGCATTGAAGATCCCCAAGAACATAGTGGCCTCTATCATTCTTAAGAAGAAGTTTGAAGTTTGGAACGACCAAGATTCTTCCTAGAGCTGGCTGCAAGGCCAAACTGAGCAATCGAGGGAGAATGGCCATGGTCAGGGAGGTGACCAAGAACACAATGGTCTCTCTGACAGAGCTCCAGAGTTCCTCTGTGAAGATGGAAGAACCTTCCAGAAGGACAACCATCTCTGCAGCACTTCACCAATCAGGCATTTATGGTAGTGGCCAGACAGAAAGAACTCCTCAGTAAAAGTCAAATGACAGCCCGCTTGGTTTGCCAAAAGGCACCTAAATGACTCAGACCATGAGAAACAACATTCTCTGGTCTGATGAAACCAATATTGAACTCTTTGGCCTGAATGCCAAGCGTATGGAGGAAACCTGGCACCATCACTGCAGTGAAACATGGTGGTGGCAGCATCATGCTGTGGGGATATTTTTCAGTGTCAGGACCTGGGAGACTAGTCAGGATCGAGGGAAAGATGAATGGAGCAAAGTACAGAGAGACACTTGATGAAAACCTGCTCAGCAGCGCTCAGGACCTCAGACTGGGGAGAAGGTTCACCTACCAACAGGACAACGACCCTAAACACACAGACAAGATGAAGCAGGAGTGGCTTCGGGACAAGTCTCTGAATGTCCTTGAACCCGATCGAACATCTCTGGAGAGACCTGAAAATAGCTGTCCAGCGACGCTCCCCATCCAACCTGACAGAGCTTGAGAGGATCTGCAGAGAAGAATGGGAGAAACTCTCCAAATGCAAGTGTGCCAAGATTGTAGCGTCATACCCAAGGAGACAAAAGGCTTTAATCGTTGACAAGGTTGCTTCAAGAAAGAACAGGGTATGAATACTTATGTAAATTTAATATTTAAGTTTTTAATGTTAAATATATTTGCAAAAATATCTAAAAACCTGCTTTTGCTTTGTCATTATGGCCAATTGCGTGTGGATTGATGAGGGAAAAAAGCATATATACAGTCGGAAATTTACATACACCTTAGCCAAATACATTTTAACTCAGTTTTTCATAATTCCTGACATTGAATACTAGTAAATATTCCCTGTCTAACATCAGTTAGGATCACAACTTTATTTTAAGAATGTGAAATGTCAGAATAATGGTAGAGAGAATGATTTATTTCAGCTTTTTATTTCTTTCATCACATCATTTTATTTCTTTCATCTTTCATCAGAAGTTTACATACACTCACTTAGTATTTGATAGCATTGCCTTTAAATTGTTTAATTGGGTCAAGCATTTTGGGTAGCCTTTCACAAGCTTCCAACAATAAGTTGGGTGAATTTTGTCCCAATCCTCCTGACAGAGCTGGTGTAACTGGGTCAGGTTTGTTGGCCTCCTTGCCCGCACACGCCTTTTCAGTTCTGCCCACACATTTTCTATGGGATTGAGGTCTGGGTCTGGGTGAAGTGCACCAGTCCCTCCTGCAGCAAAGCACCCCCACAACATGATGCTGCCACCCTCGTTCTTCATGGTTGGGATGGTGCTCTTCGGCTTGCAAGTCTTTGTTTGTATTATTCTGTTTCATTTGTTCCCAGGGGGGGAATGGGAAGGCACCTAGGGAGTGCTTAGGCAAGAGCCCTGCGGGCATACATAACCCGTAGTATTTACTGTCTTTTCACACTAGGTAAGACCTGGGAGGCCCACCCCCTGTATTTTGGCTAGCGCACCAGGTGGTGCTAAGATAGGTAAGTAGTGGGTAGGTAGTTAAGGTAGGAGATGGGGCTTTGACATTTATGTATGAATAAATTCCTAGTTAACGGTAAATTCTCTGCCTTTTGTCATCCTAACTCGCACCTACAGTCCCATACCTCTTTCACTCCATGGGGAGTTGAGTTGTAGCAAGGTATTGTGTTCCCTCTTCCGAGAGGCGTACGTAACACTTGCGTACTATTGTCAGTGCAGATGAACGTGGTACCTTCAGGCACCTTCAGATGTTTGGAAATTGCTTCCAAGGATGAACCAGGAGGTCTACAATTGTTTTTCTGACATCTTGGCTGATTTCTTTTGATTTTCCCATGATGTCAAGCAAAGAGGCACTGAGTTTGAAGTTAGGCCTTGAAATACATCCAATTGACTCAAATGATGTCAATTAGCCTATCAGAAGCTTCTAAAGACATATTGTTTTTGAATTTTCCAAGCTGTTTAAATTAAAGGCACAGTCAACATAGTGTATGTAATCTTCTGACCCACTGGAATTGTGATACAGTGAATTATAAGTGAAATAATCTGTTAACAATTGTTGGAAAAATGACTTGTGTCATGCACAAAGTAGATGTCATAACCGACTTGCCAAAACAATTTATTAACAAGAGATTTGTGAAGTGGTTGAAAAATGAGTTTCAATGACAGCAACCTAAGTGTATGTAAACTTCCGACTTCAACTGTATATATTTTTTTTCTCTCCAATGTCTCATTGCTGCAACTCCCAAACGGGCTTGAGTAATGCGTCCTCCGAAACATGCGTCCTCCCGCCACACTGTGCTTCTTAACACCCGCCTGCTTAACATGGATACCAGCTGCACCAATGTCTCGGAGGAAACACATTTCAACTGACGACCAGAGGTCAGCCTGCAGGTGCCCGGCCTGCCACAAGGAGTTACTATAGCGAGATGAGCCCAGTAATGCAGCCCAGAACGCAAAACGTTCTGAATTAATGAACGGACAATCTGACAGCACATTTGCAGCCACCAACGCACAGGATAACACAACAACCTAACCAGATCTGCTAGGGTGAGTTCTCTCTCACTTAGATGTCTGGAAGTAGCTAGCAAGTTAGCTTGGGTACTTGACTGCTGTTGTTAGTACATTTGGATCAACCCTTAAAGAGATGTGTATGGCTGAAGCTTAAGAGGGTGTGAACGATGTTGAATGGGTATTGACAAAGAAGGGCTCTCCAATAGCAGCACCATAACATCCAAAGGTCCTTTTCTCAAAAGTGAGTTTACAAGTTATCGACTTTCAAAGCAAAATTACCAGTGTTCCTCAAATGTAGTTATGATATACCATTTTGTAGTTCTGAGTCTCTACTTTTATCCAATGTAAAAAACTTCAAATTTCAAATTTTCAAATTTTGCTACATTTGAGCCGGTCATCACATTTTACTCACCTTAGCAGAGCTGGTTAGGCTGTTATTATATTATCCAGAGCATTGGTGACGGCAACTGTGCTGTTGGCAACAATTGAATTACGCTTTTTTTGCCAATGTTTACTGACACCGGCCATATTCAACGAGTGTTGAGTTTTCGTAAATGTGTCAGTTATTCTGCGCTCCGGCACACTCAGACGAGAGTGCTCTGAAATCAGACTAGATAGACAGAGCGAATGTACCTCTGCGTCTATCGACAGTTGACAAAGTGACATCATAAACATTCTATTGAAGTAGGTACTTGCATAGTCTTTTGTTTAGACATATAGATAGCTAGCTAAACAATGAACCATAATCCCAACTCATGACATTACTACCCTGCATAAATCTACATTGAACAGGTAACCAACCAGGTTCAATGTTAGGTAGCTATAACTAGCAATCCAAATGGCTCTGAAATACAAATAATATTATTACACAGATCATACACATAATGTTAGGTAGCTAGTTAACAGTACACTTTAACTTGAAATGAAAACTACTTTCTGACAAAATTAGAAACGTGTAACATCTGAAAATGTAACTAGCTAGACTATCTTATCAGTCCTCACTCTCTGTCCCGGATGCCATAGTTTCCCTTAGTTTGAAGATGTAATCCGGAGACAGGTGTTTTATACAATAGCCTTCTGTGTGTTCTCTTTTTGACTCTGTCTGCATATTTGCAATCAAATGCCAATATTTTCTTAATCTCCTTAGCTATCATACTCGAATTCCACTGATTTCAAAACTCAGTCCTCCAGAAAGTGAGGAGCAACACTTTGGCAGTTCTACTACGTGATATCTTTCAAAAAAGCAGTGTTAAAAAGGATTACCTACACATACTGACCAGCTCATGTTGTAGACAGAAGTGTACTACATGGCAGACTAATCCAAACTCATCTCTCAGCATGTACAGTCCACTCATTATCTCAGCCAATCATGGCTAGCGGGATGGATGTTGTATTTTTCTGTGGCTAAACCAACTAGGCTCGTAATTTAACAAATGTTTTCGTATTTACAGACGGCATACAAGTTTGTTATTAAGACACATGAAAGTTCACATGTTCCAGAAGGCATTTCTGCACAAAAATGCATTTTGATTAAAAAAAAATATATTTTAGTTCAAATGGCTTGCGCGACATATGCCTAGTTTCCTGAAAATATGATTAGTGTATGTGTAGGTGTGAGCCAATGAAATGTGAGTATGTGTGAGTGAGTGTGCCCCTGCTGAAGAGTAGTGGAGTGTGTAGCTCTATGACCTGTTCACATGGCTAATAAAACATTCATAGCAGGCAATGAATGTCCGGATCTAGTTTTCCTCTGTGTGTGTGCGTGTGAGAGTGAGCATGAGAGCTTCTATGTGTGGTTTTCTGTTCCTCTGTGTATGTCTCAGAGACTGTAAGCACGAGAGAGAGAGCGTCTGTGTTGCTCTGTCTGTGATGTTCGGCCTCCTGCAGTGACCACACGGAGTGTTCCATTCTGTCGACTAACAAAGGGATGGCTGTCTTCCTTCACATCAACCGTGGTTCGCCCCAACACCGCTGACCGTTCGACGCTGAGTTAACCAAATATTTCTCTTCCTGCTCTGAATTTGTCTCAATAAATAGTGCAGCGTTTGAGTTGTTCTTTCTCCTCTGGTTTACCGTGTGTTTGACAGAGCACCCCTGAACCCCCTTGAGCTATCACACACAAAAACATAAGTTTGTTTTACTATCCTTGTGTGGACCAAACAAATGATTCCCATTCAAAATCCTATTTTCCCAAACGCCTAAACCTTAAACCTAACCCTAACTCCAAACCCCTAACCCAAGCCCTAACCACTAACCCTAATTCTAGCCCTAACCCTATTTGTAAGCCTAAAATAGACTTTTTCCTTATGGGGAATGTCCCCACTTGTCCGAATTTTCCTTGTTTTACTATCCTTCTGGTCCCCACAAGGATAGTAAAACCAAACACTCACATTCAATCTTTGAACAAAAGCAATTCAATCTATTGCCCTGTATCACTCAATTCTGTCACCATGAAGTGTTTTGAGAGGCTAGTTAAGGATCATATCATCTCCACCTCCACCTTACCCGATACCCTAGACCCACCACAATCTGTATACCACCCCAACAGATCCAAGGATGACGCAATCGCTATTGCACACTGCCCAATCCCACCTGGACAAGATTAATACTTACTGTATGTAAGAATATTGGTCATCGCTTTCAACAACATAGTGCTCTCCAAGCTCATCACCAAGCTCAGGGCCCTGGATCTGAACCCATCCCTTTGCACCTAGTTCCTGGACATCCTGACGGTCGACCCCAGGTGGTAAAGGTAGACAACAAATCAAGCCCTTCCTGTACTCCCTGTTCACCCATGACTGTGTGGCCAAGCATGTCCCCAACTCAATCATTAAGTTTGCACAACACAACAGTGGTAGGCCTGATTACCGACTACAACGAGACGGCCTACAGGGAGGTAACAGCCTTGCCGGAGTGTTGCCAGGAAAATAACCTCTCCCTCAACATCAACAAAACGAAGGAGCTGAATATGGACTACACTCTTAGAAAAAAGGGTTCCAAATGGGTTCCGCGGCTCTCACCATATAGAACCCTTTTTGGTTCGAGGTAGAACCCTTTTTGGTTCCAGGTAGAAGTCTTTTGGGTTCTATGTAGAACCTTCTATGAAAAGGGTTCTACCCGGAACCAAAAGGGTTCTACTTTGAACCAAAAGGGGATCTTCAAAAGGTGATCCTATGGGGACAGCCGAAGAACCCTTTTTGGTGCTAGATAACGCCTTTTTTTCTAAGAGCATACAGAGAGAAAGTCTCCAAGTTTCAAGTTTTATTGCCCCTTGCACAAGTACAGTAAGATGCCTTTCTTCCAAGCTCTTTACCAACAATGCAGTAATCAATATATGTAATACTATAAAATAAAGTAAAGTAGAACAAAACACATAATAAGATGAACCTGAGTAAGTAAGTAAGCTATGTGCCATATTTACAATGTGCATTAATACTGGAGTGGTAGGGGTAAGGTGGTAAGGTGACTAGGCATCAGGATACATCATAAACAGAGTAGCAGCAGTGTATATGCTGATTGTATGTGAGTGTGTGTGCATGTGTGTAGTCGGTATGAATTTGGGTAACTGAATAATACAAAATAAAAATAAACTGCTTAACAAAATGTGACTGGTCAATTGTGTTTGTCAGGGCCTGGGCCCAGGCCTATAGAGGGTCTAAGAGGCAGACAAATATATATCTCAATGTTAAAAATACACCAAAGAGCATCATTTAGCCACACAGGATCAATAGTTGAAAAAGAAAAGTTTAAAAAAATAACTGTGGATTTCATCACATCTTCCAAAATTAAGGAGACACCAATATGTCTTAAAAGAGTGTTTGACCACCACGAGCTGCAACAACAGCTTCAATGAGCACTGGCATAGATCCTAACAAGTGGACCTAAACCATGCCAGAAAATGCACCCCACACCATAACAAATACTTTACATCCTTTGTTTGCTCAACCATTTTCTTTATGTTGGCAGCTACCGGTATGCCTACAGTCCGGATGGCTGCATTTTGGGCAGCATGTGAGCCAAATATAGGCGACAGCTTGTTGCATTGTGGCCATAAACATATAATCCATAGAAGGGTTTTGTAACATATAACCCTGCCAATTTGACAGTTAAACTCATGGGTACACTAGCAATGGATGACTTGAATGGGCAATGCCATCTAGGTATTACATTTCTATGGTTGGTTGCGGCTATCAGTTTGCCTTTTGCAGATTTCAAAATACAATCAAGGGAAAAAACGTAGTTTGGAAAGCAAATGCCTGCTGCTGAAAAGAGAAAACTAGAGAACTTGACACAACTGCGGGAAGCATCGGAGTCAACACGGGCCAGCATCCCTGTGGAATGCTTTCGACACGTTATAGAGTCCATACCCCGATGAATATTGAGGGGGGGGCGGGGGGGGGGGGGACTCAATATTAGAAAGGTGTTTCATAATGTTTGGTATACTCAGTGTGTATATTGTATATATATTGCCTTGTAATATTGTACAACCTGTGTGTCGCTTTATTGGTCTGGGCTATTGTTTGTTTGAATTCAAGACCAGATAGATCTCGGTTTGTCAGTGTCAGAGTAGCTACTCATTTCAGTCATTTGTGTGGTATTATGTGATATATAAAAAAACAAAGGTCTATGATTTCTTAATCCGGCACTGATCCCAACACATCATCGGGGGTACACTGCCTGCCCTCCAGGACATCTACAGCACCTGGTATCACAGAAAGGCCAAGAAGATCATTAAGGACCACAGCCACCCGAGCCATGGCCTGTTCAGCTCGCTAACATCTAGAAGGCAAAGAGAGTACAGGTGCATCAAAGCTGGGGCCGAGAGACTGATAAACAGCTTATATCTCCAGGCCAATCAGACCGTTAAATAGTCATCACTATCCAGGCTCCGCCCAGTACCCTGTCATGAACCTTAGACATTGTCACTAGCCGGCTGCCACCCGGTACTATACCCCAAGGGTTTCCCAAACTTTCTGCACATTGCATTTTAGTTACACTTAGTTACACGCACTTAGTTACACGCACTTAGTTACATACTCCATTTTTATTTATATACTGGATTCTTGACATAGCCCATTAATATATCTACTGTACATATCATTCTTAGTATATTTTGTGCAAATTCATCCAGGTTTTATACGTATAGATTGCATTTGGATTACTGTTACAGTGCTATTTGGTTGTAAAATGTATTTATTTCCGACAATATTATTATTGTATACTGTTCGACATTTTACTGCATTGTTAGGAGCTAGTAACTAGTAGCATTTTGCTGCACCCGCTACAACATCTGCCAAACTGTGTATACAACCAATAAACTTGACATGATTTGACACACACACACACACACACACACACACACACACACACACACACACACACACACACACACACACACACACACACACACACACACACACACACACACACACACACACACACACACACACACACACACACACACACACACACACACACACACAACACAACCTAGAAAGAAAAACTTGCTGAGATTGACTTCAATTACAAGGGCTCTCCACGTATGATAGCCGGCTTGTGTGTGTGTGTGTGTGTGTGCGCATGTCCTGTCATCCTTGGAAAAACAACAAGATCTCGGTTTTACTAATTTTACTTCAGATTGTGACGGGTTACGGTTTGGGATAGGGTTAAAAATGAGTGTCTTCCACTGGAATTGAACACAGGACCTTAGGATCTGGAGTTATGGGTTAAGGTTTTGGATAGGGTAAAAAAAGTGTCTACCACTGGCTATGGACTTCGGAATCGCAGTCATGGGATTACTCTGGGGCCCATCCATACCTCAGTGTTAAAGGTGACGGCACTTCCTGATTTGGCCTCGGTTTGAAGATTGTTCATAAAGAAATGCTAACGGCCATAACTGAAGCCAAACAAGAGTTGTCTTGGGGGTGGTTTGTCCCTCCCGAGTCACCATAACAACATTATAGCCCCTTCCTAAAAGTAGTTAGTAGAAGTAGAATTAATCTAGGATAAATCAAGAAATCAATCTTAATTGAAGTTTTTGCTGAAGAGGTCTTAGTCACATAATTTTACATCTAGCTAAGGTGTTTGGTGCAGTATTTATCATGTAAAAAAAAATGTGAATTAAACGTTTTCAGTGAACTGCATACTATTGACTACCAACCCGTAGACCTATGTCTGTAGCCATGAAGTGCTTTGTAAGGCTGGTCATGGCTCAAATTAACAACATTATCCCAGAAACCTGAGACCCGCTCCAATTTGCATACCGCCCCAACAGATCCACAGATGATGCAATCTCTATTGGACTTCACACTGCCCTTTCCCCCCTGGACAAAAGGAACACCTACAGTGGGGCAAAAAAGTATTTAGTCAGCCACCAATTGTGCAAGTTCTCCCACTTAAAAATATGAGAGAGGCCTGTAATTTTCATCATAGGTACACTTCAACTACGACAGACAAAATGAGAAAAAAAATCCAGAAAATCACATTGTAGGATTTTTTATGAATTTATTTGAAAAATATGATGGAAAATAAGTATTTGGTAAATAACAAAAGTTTAGATGCACTATTGTAAAGTGGCTGTTCCACTGATGTCAGAAGGTGAATTCACCAATTTGTAAGTCGCTCTGGATAAGAGCGTCTGCTAAATGACTTAAATGTAAATGTTAAATGTAATGTCGTAGAGGTATTTTGAGTGAGCTAGACTTTAGGGGGTAACTTAAAACCTCTGGAGTACAAACCGATACACACAGCCTAGTATCTCAAATTATTTGGCTATGCAGCACAATTATGTTTAAAACTTTATTTGAACATATTTTTTCTCATGTTAAATGACATTTCCATGACTGGTGGTATTGCGTTGACACTGATGACCGTGATATTCATTACAGGCTGAGACACTTCCTGAACTCGTCCCATAGGCTCGTGACATTCACCCTCAAACCCCATTGGGCTACAGCCAAGAAGGAGGAATTTACACAGGAGATTCATTGGCTAAATCATTTAATTATTTGAATTTCACAACCGGCCAGACTAAGAATACAGAAATGTTTGAGAACACCCCCCAAAAACATCTCCACTGACTTCACTATAGGACCTCATGTTTTCTAGATTAAACAAAAAATGAGTATTTCATAATGTTGACAGAAAACAGAAATTAAACACGGGGTATTGAGTTTTAATGTTTTACTGTAAAAGGCTTCAAAGATCAGAAATGTGTCACTTCCTCTGTTCTTTCCACTTCTCTCTTGGTTTCTGAGGAGTGAGGAGGACGCAGAGAGAAAAGTGTGTTTTACTAGAATATGATATGTGAATTGTGTGTTTGTGTGTGTGTACGTCTGCATATGTGTGTGTGTTTGTGTACCAACATGTAATATGTCACACACATTCAACACAATATCCTGTAGAGATTTACCCAGGTATTGTTTCTGTCGGGCTGTTCTAACTCCAACCTGACTGCCTCCAGGTTCCTGTCATAATCTGTCAAGTTCTACTCATAACTGGATAGATCTGTCTGTCTGAATGACCTTCGGTCTACATGGCTCGAGTCTCCAATTTCTTTGCTGGCCAGTGTGTGTGTGTGTGTGTGTGTGTGTGTGTGTGTGTGTGTGTGTGTGAGTGTGTGTTATTTTGCCCGGTGGCGTATCCCAGTATAGCAGCTGCCCCCCCACCCCCCACCCCCACCCCGCAAGTTTCGAGCAAGGCCCATCCACCAACAAAAAGTATTATTATTATATTGCCATGGGTCAGAGACAAAGAATTGCTGTTTAAGAGCTCAGGGTCTTAATGTTAACACAATTTGAAATAAATATTTTGATAGACCAAGGTATCAGCTATCTCCCCTCTTTCATAGAATGCAACTAACTTGATTTATGCCAACTCTGTCAGACACCATAAAAGGCATTTCATTTTTATAATTATTGTCCAACAAGTGTTTAATGGCTTTGATTGTTTAATAATAACATTTGATTATTCAAATATGTAATAGAAATCTCCAAACATATTATAGTTTTGCTTTATCGCACTTTTAGATGCTCCAGGGCAAATTTCATTAGCATTTTGGCATGTTTTTCCAGGTTCTAGACATTTAAAAAGCAAACATTTTCCCTTCGGTCTAACACAGAAAATATTTAAATTGCACATGCTGCAGAACAGTGATTACAATACTTTTTTTCAGATACTCAAAACAGACATGTTTTTGCCTCTAAAAATAAAAGTTCAATACAAACATGGAAAATTATTCATTTGAAAAATCCTGTCTAAAAAATATAACTATTTTATTAGATCTTTCAGTACTCTGATAGAGTTGATATTAAACAAAATTCTCAGGGGGAAGATCAGCTTTAATAATGCAGATAGATTGTAGGTTCCATCAATGTATTTGTCTGCATCATTTCCAGTCCCCCATATACTTTTTTGTAAATATGTGTAGTACCAGTCAAAAGTTTGGACACACCTACTCATTCAAGGGTTTTACGTTATGTTTGTAACCATTTTTTAAACCATAACAGTGAAGACATCAAACTATGAAATAGCACATATGGAATCATGTAGTAACCAAGCAAGTGTTAAACAGATTCTTCAAAGTAGCCACCCTTTGCCTTGACGATAGCTTTGCACACTCTTTGCATGCTCTGAACCACCCTCACCTGGAATGCTTTTCTAACAGTCTTGAAGGAGTTCCCACATATGCTGAGCACTTGTTGGCTGCTTTTTCTTCACTCTGCGGTCCAACTCATCCCAAACCATCTCAATTTGGTTGAGGTCGGGTGATTGTTGAGGCCAGGTCATCTGATGCAGCACTCCATCACTCTCATTTGGTCAAATAGCCCTTACGTAGCCTGGAGGTGTGTTGGGTCATTGTCCTGTTGAAAACAAATTCATTGTTTTATTTTCTTTCACCTTTATTTAACCAGGTAGGCTAGTTGAGATCAAGTTCTCATTTACAACTGCGACCTGGCCAAGATAAAGTAAAGCAGTGCGGCACAATCAACAACACAGAGTTACACATGGAATAAACAAACATACAGTCAATAATACAGTAGAAAAAAAGTCTATATACAGTGTGTGCAAATGAGGTAGGCTTCCAGAGGTAAGGAAGTAAATAGCCCGTAGTGGCAAAATAATTATAATATAGCAATTAAACACTGGAGTGATAGATGTGCAGAAGATCAGTGTACAAGTAGAGATACTGGGTTGCAAAGGAGCAAAAATAAATAAAATAGATAACAGTATGGGGATGAGGTAGTTGGATGGGCTATTTACCGATAGACTATGCACAGGTGCAGTGATCTGTGAGCTGCTCTGACAGCTGGTGCTTAAAGCTACTGAGGGAGATCTCCAGCTTCAGTAATTTTTGCAGTTCGTTCCAGTCATTGGCAGCAGAGAACTGCAAGGAAAAGCGGCCGAAGGAGGAATTGGCTTTGAGGGTGACCAGTGAAATATACCTGCTGGAGCGTGTGCTACAGGCGGGTGCTGCTATGGTGACCAGTGGACCACATGATGTTTTTTTGCTGGTCAAGGGCAGTCAAGTCTGGGGTGAACCAAGGGCTATATCTGTTCTCAGTTCTACATTTTTTGAATGGTGCATGCATATTTAAGATGGTGAGGAAAGCACTTTTAAAGAGCAACCAGGCATCCTCTACTGATGGGATGAGGTTAATATCTTTCCAGGATACCCGGGCCAGGTCAATTAGAAAGGCCTGCTCGCTGAAATGTTTTAGGGAGCGTTTGACAGTGATGACAGTGATGAGGGATGGTCGTTTGACCGCGAACCCATCACGCACACAGGCAATGAGGCAGTGATTGCTGAGATCCTGGTTGAAGACAGCAGAGGTGTATTTAGAGGGCAAGTTGGTCAAGACGATATCTAAGAGGATGCCCATGGTTACAGATTTAGGGTTGTACCTGGTAGGTTCCTTAAGAATTTGTGGGAGATTGAGGGCATCTAGTTTAGATTGTAGGACGGCCGAGGTGTTAAGCGTATCCCAGTTTAGGTAACCTAACAGTACGAACTCTGAAGATAGATGGGGGGGGAAATCAATTCACATATGGTGTCCAGGGCAAGTGGCAACAGTGAGAGACTTGTTTCTGGAAGGTGGATTTTTTAAAGTAGAAGCTTGAATTGTTTGGGTACAGACCTGGATAGCCTGCAGAGTTCTGTCATACTATCTCTGCAGTAGATTTCAACTCCGCCTTTGGCAGTTCTTTCTTGTCAGAGAATGTTATAGTTAGGGATCGAAATTTCAGGATTTTTGGTGGCTTTCCTATGTCATGATTCAGACACGGCTAGGACATCATGATTGGCAGAGTGTGCTAAAGCAGTGAATAAAACAAACTTAGGGGGGAGGCTTCTAATGTTAGCATGCATGAAACCAAGACTTTTACGGCTACAGAAGACAACAAATGAAAGAGCCTGGGGAATGGGAGTGGTGCTGGGGGCTGCAGAGCCTGGGATAACCTCTACATCACCAGAGGAACAGAGGAGAAGTAGGATAATGGTATGGCCAAAGGCTATAAGAACGGGTCATCTGGTGCGTTGGGGACAGCTAGTAAAAGGAGCAGATTTCTGAGCGCGGCAGAATAGATTCAAGGCATAATGTACAGACAAGGTAGGATGTGAGTACAGTAGAGGTAAACTTAGGCATTGAGTGATGATGAGAGAGGTTTTGTCTCTAGAGGCACCAGTTAAGCCAGGTGAGGACACCGCATGTGTGGGGGGTGGAACAAAAAGGCTATCCAAGGCTTATTGGGCAGAGCTAGGGGCACTGCAGTGAAATAAGACAATAATCACTAACCAAAACAGCAATAGACAAGGCACATTGACATTAGGGAGAGGCATGGGTAGCCGAGTGATCATAGGGTCCAATGAGTAGCACTAGATGTGTCAGGGAGCCAATTCCGTAGTCGCTGCTACGCTAGGCGAGCTGGAGACACAGCGATTCAGACAGCTAGCGGGCCGGAGCTAGCAGATGAGCATCCGGTGACGTCACAACAAAAGAGCCTTTTGAGACCACCTCGGGCGGTTATGTCGGCAGACCAGTCGCGATGGATCGGCGGGGCTCCGTGTCGGAAATAAAGGGTCCAGGCCAATTGGAAAAAGAGGTATTGTAGCCCAAGACTTGGCTGGTGGACCTCTTTGGCTAGCCGGGAGATGTGCCTAGCTTGAGGCTAGCTCCAGGCTAACTGGTGCTTGCTTCAGGACAGAGATGTTAGCCAGGAGTAGTCACTTGGATAGCAGATAGCTAGCTGCGATGATCCAGTGTAAATGTTTAGAGCTTGCGGTAGGAATCCGGAGATGTGGTAGAGAAAAAACAGTCCGATATGCTCTGGGTTGATATAGCATAGTGCAGACTAGCAGGAATTGACCGGGTTGAGGCTGGCTGATGTCCGAGTTAATGGTGAGGTCTGCTAGTGGTGGCTAACTGACTACTAGCTAGTAGATAGTGAGCTGGCTCGTTCCTGAAGGGGGTACGCTTCTAAAGTATAAAAATAGCAGACCCGTACCACATTGGGCGAGGCAGGTTGCAGGAGAGTATATTCAGTCCGTAGATGGGAAGTGAGATTAAAATATATACAAAATATATACGAAGAAAATTATATATACATGGGACAGGACGGGACCAGACACACATCCGACTGCTACAGCATCTTGTTTAACATTCGCAAGGCTGCGGGGCCAGACGGAGTTTTAGGATGTGTACACAGTGCAAGCGCTGATCAGCTGGCAAGTGCCTTCACTGACATTTTCAACCTATCCCTGACCCAGTCTGTAACACCGATTTGTTTCTAGCAGAAAAGCCTGATCCCCGTGCCCAAGAACTCCAAGGTAACCTGCCTTAATGACTATTGCCACCTAGCACCACCATCTACAGTATAGCCATGAAATGTTTTGAAAGGCTGGTCATGGCTTCATCAACACCATCATCCCACTTTAGTTCACATTCAGCACCAACAGATCCACAGATGATCTCTATTGCACTCCACCCTCCTGGACAAAAGGAATACCTATGCAAGAATGCTGTTCATTGTCTACAGCCTGGCATCCAACTCCATACTCCTCTCCAAGCTCATCACTAAGTTCAGTGTTGGGACTGAACACAACTGGATCCTGGACATCCTGATGGGCTGCCCCCAGGCGGTGACAGTAGGCAACAACACATCAACACGGGGGTCCCTCAGGGTGTGTGCTTAGTCCCCTCATGTACTCCCTGATCATGCACGACTGCATCGCCACGTACGACTCCAACACCATCATCAAGTTTGCTGATGACAAGGCGTTAATAGGATTGATCACAGCTGATAATGAGGCAGCATATATGGAGGTGGTCACAGACCTGGCAGTGTTGTGACAGGAAAGCAACCTTTACCTCAATGTCAGCAAGACAAAGGAGATGATCGTGGACTACAGGAAACAGAGGGGTGAGCACGCCCCCATCCACATCGATGGGGTTGTAGTGGAGCGGGCCGAGAGCTTTAAGTTTCTTGTGTCCACATCACTAAGGAATTAACATTGTCCACACACACCCACACAGGTGTGACGAGGTTACGAAATAACCTGTTCCCTCTCAGAAGCCTGAAAGTATTTGGCATGGGCCCTCAGATCCTCAAAAAGTTCTACAGCTGCATCATTGAGAGGATGGCTGCATCACCACTTGGTACGGAACCTGCAGCGCGCTACAGAAGGTGGTGAGTACGGCCCAGTACATCACTGGGGTCGAGCTCCCTGCCATCCAGGACCTCTATAACAAACGGTGTCAGGGAAAGGCCCCACAATGTTTCAAAAACTCCAGCCACCCAAGACAAGGACTGTTCTCTCTGCTACAGCACGACAAGCGGTACCATTGCACCAAGTCTGGAACCAACGGGACCCTGAATAGCTTCTACCCCCAAGCCATAAGACTGCTAAACAACACTGCTAAACAACACTGCTAAATTGCTCATAAAATGGCTACCCGGACTAACTGCATTGACCCTTCTTTGCACTAATTATCTTGCATTGACACACACACTGGACTCTAACGATACACTCACACATATTCACACTGACATGCTAACACACACTGCATATGCTCACACACACAACAAACCCACACATGCATACTGATTTCACACACACATCTATCTATTATCTATCCTGTTGCCTAGTCACTTTACCCCTACCAGTGCCTTCAGAAACTATTCATACATCTTATTATAATCTGAATTCAAAATATATAACATATTAAAAAATAATAATAATCTACACAAAATACCCAATAATGACAAAGTGATCTCAGGTGCATCCAATTTCCTTTGATTATCCTTAAGATGTCACTACAACTTGAATGGAGTCCACCTTTGACCAATTCAATATATTGGACATGATTTAGGAAGAACAGTGCATGTCAGTGCATGTCAGAGCCAGAATAATACCGTGAAGTCCAAGGAACTGTCCGTAGATCTCCGAGACAGAATTGTGAAGAGGCACATAAACATCATGACCAAAAGTATGTGGACACCTGCTTGTCGAACATCTCATTCCATAATTATGGGCATTAATATGGAGTTGGTCCCACTTTTGCTGCTATAATCAAATCAAATCAAATTTTATTTGTCACATACACATGGTTAGCAGATGTTAATGCGAGTGTAGCGAAATGCTTGTGCTTCTAGTTCCGACAATGCAGTAATAACCAACAAGTAATCTAACTAACAATTCCTAATCTACTGTCTTATACACAGTGTAAGGGGATAAAGAATATGTACATAAGGATATATGAGTGAGTGATGGTACAGAGCAGCATAGGCAAGATACAGTAGATGGTATCGAGTACAGTATATACATGTGAGATGAGTATGTAAACAAAGTGGCATAGTTAAAGTGGCTAGTGATACATGTATTACATAAGGATGCAGTCGATGATATAGAGTACAGTATATAGGTATGCATATGAGATGAATAATGTAGGGTAAGTAACATTATATAAGGTAGCATTGTTTAAAGTGGCTAGTGATATATTTACAACATTTCCCATCAATTCCCATTATTAAAGTGGCTGGAGTTGAGTCAGTGTCAGTGTGTAGGCAGCAGCCACTCAATGTTAGTGGTGGCTGTTTAACAGTCTGATGGCCTTGAGATAGAAGCTGTTTTTCAGTCTCTCGGTCCCAGCTTTGATGCACCTGTACTGACCTCGCCTTCTGGATGATAGCGGGGTGAACAGGCAGTGGCTCGGGTGGTAGATGTCCTTGATGATCTTTATGGCCTTCCTGTAACATCGGGTGGTGTAGGTGTCCTGGAGGGCAGGTAGTTTGCCCCCGATGATGCGTTGTGCAGACCTCACTACCCTCTGGAGAGCCTTACGGTTGAGGGCGGAGCAGTTGCCGTACCAGGCGGTGATACAGCCCGCCAGGATGCTCTCGAGAGTGCATCTGTAGAAGTTTGTGAGTGCTTTTGGTGACAAGCCGAATTTCTTCAGCCTCCTGAGGTTGAAGAGGCGCTGCTGCGCCTTCTTCACAATGCTGTCTATGTGAGTGGACCAATTCAGTTTGTCTGTGATGTGTATGCCGAGGAACTTAAAACTTGCTACTCTCTCCACTACTGTTCCATCGATGTGGATAGTGGGGTGTTCCCTCTGCTGTTTCCTGAAGTCCACAATCATCTCCTTAGTTTTGTTGACGTTGAGTGTGAGGTTATTTTCCTGACACCACACTCCGAGGGCCCTCACCTCCTCCCTGTAGGCCGTCTCGTCGTTGTTGGTAATCAAGCCTACCACTGTTGTGTCGTCCGCAAACTTGATGATTGAGTTGGAGGCGTGCGTGGCCACGCAGTCGTGGGTGAACAGGGAGTACAGGAGAGGGCTCAGAACGCACCCTTGTGGGGCCCCAGTGTTGAGGATCAGCGGGGAGGAGATGTTGTTACCTACCCTCACCACCTGGGGCGGCCCGTCAGGAAGTCCAGTACCCAGTTGCACAGGGCGGGGTCGAGACCCAGGGTCTCGAGCTTGATGATGAGCTTGGAGGGTACTATGGTGTTGAATGCCGAGCTGTAGTCGATGAACAGCATTCTCACATAGGTATTCCTCTTGTCCAGATGGGTTAGGGCAGTGTGCAGTGTGGTTGAGATTGCATCGTCTGTGGACCTATTTGAGCGGTAAGCAAATTGGAGTGGGTCTAGGGAGTCAGGTAGGGTGGAGGTGATATGGTCCTTGACTAGTCTCTCAAAGCACTTCATGATGACGGAAGTGAGTGCTACGGGGCGGTAGTCATTTAGCTCAGTTACCTTAGCTTTCTTGGGAACAGGAACGATGGTGGCCCTCTTGAATGTGGGAACAGCAGACTGGTATAGGGATTGATTGAATATGTCCGTAAACACACCAGCCAGCTGGTCTGCGCATGCTCTGAGGGCGCGGCTGGGGATGCCGTCTGGGCCTGCAGCCTTGCGAGGGTTAACACGTTTAAATGTTTTACTCACCTCGGCTGCAGTGAAGGATAGACCGCATTTTTCCGTTGCAGGCAGTGTCAGTGGCACTGTATTGTCCTCAAAGCGGGCAAAAAAGTTATTTAGTCTGCCTGGGAGCAAGACATCCTGGTCCGTGACTGGGCTGGATTTCTTCCTGTAGTCCATGATTGACTGTAGACCCTGCCACATGCCTCTTGTGTCTGAGCTGTTGAATTGGGATTCTACTTTGTCTCTGTACTGATGCTTAGCTTGTTTGATAGCTTTACGGAGTGAATAGCTGCACTGTTTGTATTCAGTCATGTTACCAGACACCTTGCCCTGATTGAAAGCAGTGGTTCGTGCTTTCAGTTTCACACGAATGCTGCCATCAATCCAAGGTTTCTGGTTAGGGAATGTTTTAATCGTTGCTATGGGAACGACATCTTCAACGCACGTTCTAATGAACTCGCACACCGAATCAGCGTATTCGTCAATGTTGTTATTAGACGCAATACAAAACATGTCCCAGTCCACGTGATGGAAGCAGTCTTGGAGTGTGGAGTCAACTTGGTCGGACCAGCGTTGGACAGACCTCAGCGTGGGAGCTTCTTTTTTTAGCTTTTGTCTGTAGGCAGGTATCAGCAAAATGGAGTTGTGGTCAGCTTTTCCGAAAGGGGGGCGGGGCAGGGCCTTATATGCGTCGCGGAAGTTAGAGTAACAGTGATCCAAGGTTTTTCCGCCCCTGGTTGCGCAATCGATATGCTGATAAAATTTAGGGAGTCTTGTTTTCAGATTAGCCTTGTTAAAATCCCCAACAACGATGAATGCAGCCTCTGGATAAATGGTTTCCAGTTTGCAAAGAGTTAAATAAAGTTCGTTCAGAGCCATCGATGTGTCTGCTTGGGGGGGATATATACGGCTGTGATTATAATCGAAGAGAATTCTCTTGGTAGGTAATGCAGTCTATATTTGATTGTGAGGAATTCTAAATCAGGTGAACAGAAGGATTTGAGTTCCTGTATGTTTCTTTCATCGCACCATGCCTCGTTAGCCATAAGGCATACACCCCCACCCCTCTTCTTACCAGAAAGGTGTTTGTTTCTGTCGGCGCGATGCGTGGAGAAACCCGTTGGCTGCACCGCATCGGATAGCGTCTCTCCAGTGAGCCATGTTTCCGTGAAGCACAGAACGTTGCAGTCTCTGATGTCCCTCTGGAATGCTACCCTTGCTCGGATTTCATCAACCTTGTTGTCAAGAGACTGGACATTGGCAAGAAGAATGCTAGGAAGTGGGGCACGATGTGCCCGTCTCCGTAGTCTAATCAGAAGACCGCTACGTTTCCCTCTTTTTCGGAGTCGTTTTTTGGGGTCGCTGCATGCGATCCATTCCGTTGTCCTGTTTGTAAGGCAGAACACAGGATCCGCGTAGCGAAAAACATATTCTTGGTCGTACTGATGGTGAGTTGACGCTGATCTTATATACAGTAGTTCTTCTCGGCTGTATGTAATGAAACCTAAGATGACCTGAGGTACTAATGTAAGAAATAACACATAAAAAAACAAAAAACTGCATAGTTTCCTAGGAACGCGAAGCGAGGCGGCCATCTCTGTCGGCGCCTCTTCTGTGAAGGCTGTCCACCAGATGTTGGAATATTGTGGGAGCATTAGTGAGTTCGGGCACTGATGTTGGGCAATTAGGCTTGGCTTGCTGTCAGCGTTCTAATTCATCCCAAAGGTGTTCGAAGGAGTTGAGGTCTGAACTCTGTGCATATCGGCCAAGTTATTCCAATCTCGTCAAACATATGCTGGACCTCACCTTTTGCACAGAGGCATTGTCATTCTGAAACAGGAAAGGGCCTTCCCCAAACTGTTGCCACAAAGTTGGAAGTACAGAATAGTCTAGAATGTCATTGTATGCTGTAGCGTAAACATTGGAACTTAAGGGCCTAGCCCGAACCATGAAAAACAGCCCCAGACCATTATTCCTCCTCCACCATACTTTACACATGGCACTATGCATTGGGGCAGGTAGTGTTCTCCTGGCATCCGCCAAACCCAGATTCGTCTGTCGGACTGCCAGATGGTGAAGCGTGATTCATCACTCCAGAGATCGAGTTCCCACTGCTCCAGAGTCCTATGGCGGCAAGCTTTACACCACTCCAGTCGAGGCTTGGCATTGCGCATTGGTGATCTTAGGCTTGTGTGCGGCTGTTTGGCCATGGAAATCCATTTTATGGAGCTCCTGATGAACAGTTCTTGTGCTGGCTTTGCCTCCAGAAGCAGTTTGGGACTCGGTAGTGAGTGTTGCAAGCGAGGACAGATGATTTTTACGAGTTATTCGCTTCAGAACTCGCCGGTCACATTCTGTGAGATTGTGTGACCTACCACTTCGTGGCTGAGCCGTTGTTGCTCCTAGACGTTTACACTTAGCAATAACAGCACTTACAGTTGACCGGGGCAGCTCTAGAAGGGCAGAAATTTGATGAAATGACTTGTTGGAAAGGTGGCATCCTATGACGGTGCCACATTGAAATTCACTGAGCTCTTCAGTAATGCCGTTTTCCTGCAAATGTTTGTCTATGGAGATTGCATGAGTGTTTGCTCGATTTTATACACCTGTCAGCAACGGGCGAGGCTGAAATAACCAAATCCACTATTTTCAAGGGGTGTCCACATACTTTGTGTATATATATATAGTGTATCTAGGGAAGGGTATAAAACAGTTTCTAGAGCGTTGAATGTTTCCAAGAGCACAGTAGTCTTCATCAATGAGTAATGGAAAAAATATGTCTAAAGCTGTCCGTCCGACCAAACTTAGCAACCGGGCAAGAAGGACCTTGGTCAGGAAGGTGACCAAGAATCCATTGACCACTCTGACAGAAATACAAAGTTCCTTGGCTGAGACCTGCCAGAAGGACATCAGTCTCTACAGCACTTTACTAATTTGGGCTTTATGGGAGTAGCCAGATGGAAGCCATAAATAAGCCAAAAATAAACATGAAAGTACACCTGGTGTTTGCAAAAAGGCACATGGAAGACTTTGAGAGCACAAGGTAAATGATTATGTGGTCTGAATGCAAAGCACTATGTCTGGAGAAAACCAGGCACAGCTCATCTAACACCATCCCTATCGTGAAGCATGGTGGTGGCAGCATCATGCTATGGGGATGCTTTTCAGTGGCAGGGACTGTGAAACTGGTAAAGATAGAGGGAAAAATGAATGGAGCTAAATATAGGCAAATCCTTTATGGAAGCCTGCTTCAGAGTGCAAGTGACCTTAGACTTGGGCGAAACCTCGGTTCCAAAAGGACAATGACCCCAAACATACAGCCAAAGCATTGCTGGAATGGCTTCAGAACAAGAATGTTAAAGTCCCGAGTGGCCCAACCAATGCCCAGACTTGAATCTCATTTAAAATCTGTGGAAAGACTTGAACATTGAACAATCCATTTTAATTTCAGGCAGGAACACAAAAAAATGTCTAGGTGCATGAATACTTTCTGAAGGCACTGTACATGTATATGTACATAGCTACCTCAATTACCTTGTAATCCTACACATCAACTCGGTACTACTACTCCCTATATTTATCCATGTTATTTTTTACTTGTTATTGTTATTCACTGTGTATTTATTCCTTGTGTCACAATTTAAAAACATTTTTTTAAAGGGGCAATCTGCAGTTGCTACATCCATTTTCTGACTTAAAATTAATCATATGTACCCATTGGTTCTTGAAGAATATAACTTATAAATGCCTCTTGCGCTTAGTTCATCTGTCGTACCCCACCAGAACCCAAAATACAAGCTTGTTTTACTCCAATGTTTGTAAACAAAGTAAATGTAAACAAACACTCTATAAGCCTCTAAACATGGTTGATACTATCATTTTGATATCAAGGATGGTCAGTCCTTGCATCCATAGCTCTGTCTATGAATTTGCCAGTGGTTACATTTCTCCTGCCACATCCCTCTCACTCTTTTTACCGAAACGGGGGTGGGGAAAACACTTTGTTATTGTTTCAACTTCTGACTGACGCTTTAACTCTGCATGGTTGGAAAATGACCCATAAGTAAGCATATCACTGTTAGTCTACACCTGTTGTTTACAAAGCATGTGACAAATCAAATGTGATATGATTTGAATCAGCAGCTATCTTCAGTGATAGCTTGTCTCTAGAGAGAGTTTAAAGTTGCGTAATGGTGGATTTTGGTTCACCATTGGTGAATGGTGACTCCAGCCATAATACCTATTTGATAGATGGACCTTAGCTCTCTGAGTCTGTATATGAAATATAAACATTACTTACGTCAGGTAATACATTGCATGTAGCAGACACAGGCTGTTAACCCTTCCTGTTGGCTTACAAACTGATCACCAATCGAAATGCAGTGTCCAGGAGTGTTTCTGAAATGATTGGACGTTCCCCTGACACATTGGGAAGAGAGGGCTAGCCGTATCAGATGACAGTGTGTGTGTGTGTGTGTGTGTGTGTGTGTGTGTGTGTGCGCGCGCGTTTGTCTGTCTCTCTCCTCTTTAACAGCACCTAAAAAAAGGTATGAGCATTTAACACACACCAACTTTACACAGACTCCCCACCACACTGCTCACACATTAGCGAGAGGTCTATCAGACCTAAGAGAGACAGAGTTTTGAATTTGAGACTGGTGATATCATGTTTGGCAGTGAGGAAAGGACTGGAGCAAGAACAATATTCTCTCCAACCAGTCGTTAGAAGGAAATGGGAACTTAGCTAATTTTGTTGGAACTCACAGTTAAGTCTACACGCTATATACTGTAATACTATAGTATAGCAAACACGTCTGAGATATTTAAAAAGACAAAATCCAGTTTCAAGGCTAAAATCCTAACTTTAGTTTTAAAGGGCCAATGGTAAAAAGCTTTATCTGTGCATATGCCATATGTCTCCTCTTAGATTTAGACATAGGGTAGATAGATAGAGCTGTGAAGTGAAGGCTGATTGGCTTGTTGACAGTGACAGCATCACAGTGAGACATATGGAACCCGGGAGATTAGCAGGCCAAGACAGAGAGAGTCTATAGACACAGACATCAATTTCTAGTATCACACATAGAGGCCTGCTTGTTCCAGGGTTGGACCCCTCAAGACTTGCTCCTGTGCCCAAGGATGGCTTCCTCTCCTGGGGGTGACTAACGCTGAGTGACTGCCAGTCCCAGATCAAAGCTGGTCCTGGCCATTCCTGAACCCAGCATGGAGGGGAGGGAGCCAGGGGGAGAGGGGTGAGGTAGACAGAGTGTAGCGCTGGGTCTTGACTCTGCGTCTGGCTCTGGTTCTTGATCTGATCCTTTTTTTTACACTATCATGGTGACCCAAACCGTACTGTGCTGTCTCTGACATTTTATTTTTTAACATAGTATTTTCCAGCACAGCTCCAGTGTAAATATGGCGGCTGCTTAACCAGGACAGCACAGCATAGCTTGGCTTGGTTCGGGTTGGTTTGGCTCAGTAGTGTGAAAAGATTATGAAATCTGGTAGATAGGGCTGGGTCTAGGCCAGGGAGCAGACAGCATGGGTGATGTAATGTAATGTGAACTTTATTGACTTTATCAGCTGTCTCTCCCCTGAGAGGGACAATAGACTCTCTGCTGCAGTCCACCATCACTACTGCCAGATTATCACAGTCCACCAGCACTACTGCCATCACTACTGCCAGATCACTACTGCCCTCCACCAGGGCTAAATCATCCCATCATTTAATTATCTCTTCATTTCATTATCTATAGCCTTCTATAGGCCACAGTGGGCCTCAGTCACATGGCTCAGTGAGTTTTAAGTTGGTCATACCATGGATCATTGAGCTATTTGATTTTGAATGTTAAGACCCAATTAGGTCTCAAGAAAATATCTATAAAACATATTTGATAAAATATAGACTAATGCCTTAACTACTATAGCCCATAGAAAACAATTGTATCTCAGTGAGTTTTAAGTTGGAATAACATTTTGAATGTTAGGACCCAATTAGGTCTCAAGAAAATATCTATAAAACATATTTGATAAAATATAGACTAATGAAATAGAAAACAATTTTTGTTTTTTGTAGGAAATATCACACATTTAACCCTTTATTCTTGTTGGCACAACACTACCTCCATACTTCCATTTGTTTGTATGGGGTACTTTTGGGTTCGAGAGAGTCTCACCTCACCATAGAGTGGTCATAATAGTTTGTAGGCCACACCGTTTGGATGCTACAGACGTTTTTGTGACGTCTTATGGTCTGACAAACACCACTGTAGCCCGGCCACCTTCCACCGCAGATTGCCATGGGTGCACCTCAGCCACGCTCAAGGTCCTAAACGATATCATAACTGTAATCGATAAAAGACAGTACTGTGCCGCCGTCTTCATCGACCTGGCCAAGGCTTTCGACTCTGTCAATCACCGCACTCTTATCAACAGATTCAATAGCCTTGGCTTCTCAAATGACTGCCTCGCCAGGTTCACCAACTACTTCTCTGATAGAGTTCAGTGTGTCAAATCGGAGGGCCTGTTGTCTGGACCTCTGGCAGTCTCTATGGGGGTGCCACAGAGTTCAATTCTCAGACCGACTCTTTTCTCTGTATATCAATGATGTCGCTCTTGCTGCTGGTGATTCTCTGATCCAGCTCTACACAGACAACACCATTCTGTACTCGTCTGTTCCTTCTTTGGGCACTGTGTTAACACACTTCCAAACGAGCTTCAATGCCATACAACACTCCTTCCGAGGCCTCCAACTGCTTTTAAATGTAAGTAAAACTAAGTGCATGCTCTTCAACCGATTGCTGCCTGCACCCTCCCGCCCAACTAGCATCACTACTCTGGACGGTTCTGACTTAGAATATGTGGACAACTACAAATACCTAGGTGTTTGGTTAGACTGTAAACTCTCCTTCCAGACCCACATTAAGCGGCTTCCTATTTTGCAACAAAGCCTCCTTCACTCATGCTGCCAAACATACCCTCGTAAAACTGACTGACCTGTCGATCTTTGACTTCGGCGCTGTCATTTACAAAATAGCCTCCAAAACTCTACTCATCAAATTGGATGCAGTCTATCACAGTGCCATCCATATTCTACCCACCACTGCGACCTGTATGCTCTCGTTGGCTGGCCCTCACTACATATTTGTTGCCAAACCCACTGGCACCAGGTCATCTATAAGTCTATGCTAGGTAATTTACCGCCTTATCTCAGCTCACTGGTCACCATAGCAACACCCACCCGTAGCACACGCTCCAGCAGGTATATTTCACTGGTCACCCCCAAAGCCAAAACATCCTTTGGCCACCTTTCCTTCCAGTTCTCTGCTGCCAATGACTGGAACAAATTGCAAAAATCACTGAAGCTGGAGTCATATCTCCCTCTCTAACTTTAAGCATCAGCTGTCAGAGCAGCTTACCGATCACTGTAACTGTACATAGCCAATCTGTAAATAGCCCACCCGACTACATCCCCATATTGTTATTTATCCTCTTCCTCTTTTGCACCCCAGTATCTCTACTTGCACATCATCAACTGCACATCCATCACTCCAGTGTTAATGCTAAATTGTAATTTTTTCACCTCTATAGCCTATTTATTGCCTTACCTCCCTACTCTCCTACATTTGCACACACTGTACATAGATTTTTTTCTATTGTGTCATTGACTGTACGTTTGCTTATGTGTAACTCTGTTGTTTGATTTTGTAGCACTGTTTTGCTTTATCTCGGCCAGGTCGCAGTTGTAAATGAGAACTTGTTTTCAACTGGCCTACCTGGTTAAATAAAGGTGAAAAACATTTTTTTAAATAAAAAAAATGCAAAAGGCTCATATAGGCAGATGTGGTGGATTGGGACAAAGCCCATGCAAAACATATCTGTAGCTGAAACTAACAGATTATTATGGGGATTCTTTTTATTATGTTACTTAAATTGACACATGGTGGTGTAAGAATATTTTGAAGATTAATGCACAACACAGAGGACTAACCATCTAGAGGGAATTAACGATCAATGGAAATAGTGTTTTCTCTGTCATAGGGAGTTAATGATCAACGGGCTAGAGACATGGGAGGAATTTGTCTAGCCATTGAACCTGAAACAGGATACTTGTTATTTGGCCATTGGCCCAGTTTTATTGCAAGGAATTCTAATTGGTCAATCACAGGCTAGGGTTGGGTTATTAAACTACATCCTGTCTCTTTGTTCTGTGGAGAAAATCACTGATGACAGGGGAGAATGAACATCTACCTCTCAGCATAACATCTATGATTTGTCCTCTTTATTTAAACCTATTTCTCTCCCACTGATTTACTTTGGGGTCTGTGTTATTGAAGAGTAACATCAACTGTTAACAGGTGCGTCAGTAGACTCTACTGAGAAAGACTCTAAGGAGCAAAGCCCAGGTAAAAAGTTAGAGGAAAACCTACCCCAGTCTCCTGAAAAATTTTTATAATTTTTTTCTGCGGGACTACTACACACATTATGTAAAAGATACACCAGCATGGCTTTCCAAGAGGTGTTGAGTGTTCCTGAGTGGTATAGTCTCAGTCCTAACATACAGTTGAAGTCGGAGGTTTACATACACTTAGGTTGGAGTCATTAAAACTCGTTTTTCAACCACTACTCAAATTTCTTGTTAACAAACTATAGTTTTGGCAAGTCGGTTAGGGTATCTACTTTGTGCATGACACAAGTAATTTTCCAACAATTATTCACAGACAGATTATTTCACTTATAATTCACTGTATCACAATTCCAGTGGGTCAGAAGTTTACACATACACTAAGTTGACTGTGCCTTTAAACAGCTTGGAAAATTCCAGAAAATTATGCCGTGGCTATAGAAGCTTCTGATAGGCTAATTAACATCATTTAAGTCAATTTGTGGTGCACCTGTGGATGTATTTCAAGGCCTACCTTCAAACTCAGTGCCTCCTTGCTTAACATCATAGGAAAATCAAAAGAAATCAGCCCAAAACATTGTAGACCTCCACAAGTCTGGTTCATCCTTGAGAGCAATTTCCAAATACCTGAAGGTACCACATTCATCTGTACAAACAATAGCACGCAAGTATTAACACCATGGGTCCACGCAGCCGCCATACAGCTCAGGAAGGAGACGCGTTCTGTCTCCTAGAGATGAATGTACTTTGGTGTGAAAAGTGCAAATCAATCCCAGAACAACAGCAAAGGACCATGTGAAGATGCTGGAGATAACAGGTACAAAGTATCTATATCCACAGTAAAACAAGTCCTATACCGACATAACCTGAAAGGCTGCTCAGCAAAGAAGAAGCCACTGCTCAAAAACCTCCATAAAAAAGCTAGACTACAGTTTGCAACTGCACATGGGGACAAAGATCACACTTTTTGGAGAAATGTCCTCTGGTCTGATGAAACAAAAATATAACTGCTTCGGCCATAATGACCATCGTTATGTTTGGAGGGTAAAGGGTGAGGCTTGCAAGCCAAAGAACATCATCCCAACCGTGAAGCACGGTCGTGGCAGCATCTTGTTGTGGGGGTGCTTTGCTGCAGGAGGGACTGGTGCACTTCACAAAATACATGGCGTTATGAGGCAGGAAAATTTGTGGAAATATTTAAGTTAAAGCTTGGTCGCAAATGGGTCTTCCAAATGGACAATGATCCCAAGCATACTTCCAAAGTTGTGGAAAAATGACTTAAGGACAACAAAGTCAAGGTATTGGAGTGGCCATCACAAAGCCTTGACCTCAATCCCTTTGAGAATTTGTGGGCAGAACTGAAAAAGCATGTGCGAGCAAGGAGTCCTACAAACCTGACTCAGTTACACCAGCTCTGTCAGGAGGAATGGGACAAAATTCATCCAACTTATTGTGGGAAGCTTGTGGAAGGCTACCCGAAATGTTTGACCCCAGTTAAACAATTTAAATGCAATACTACCAAATACTAATTGAGTGTATGTAAACTTCTGACCCACTGGGAATGTGATGAAATAAATATAAGCTGAAATGTGTCATTCTCTCTACTATTGTTCTTAAAATAAAGTAGTGATCCTAACTGACCTAAATCAGGGAATTTTTACTAGGATTAAATGTCAGGAATTGTGATAACTGAGTTTAAATGTATTTGGATAAAGTGGATGTAAACTTCCGACTTCAACTGTAAATCTGCATAAAATAAAGACACGTAAATATCGCTGTCCATCAATGATCCCCAACCAAATTTACTGAGCTTGAGCAATTCTGACAAAAACTATGGATATATGTTGCCCTAAGAGTTGAACAAAGTTGGCAGAATCTTAATAAAAATGAATCACAGCTGTAATGGCTGCCAAAGCTGTTTCCACCAAGTTTTAACTCAGGGGGGTTGAGGCTTATCCAATTATGATATTTCCATTTTATGTAACTTTCTTTCACTTTGGAAATGTGGAGCAGGTTGCGTAGATCTGTAAGAAAATATATGTAATTTTAAGGCGGCCAAAATATGAAAAACATTTCAAAGGGGTTTAGACTTTCTATAGGTACTGTGTATCCTGAAATCATAGTTTCCCCCCCAGCTACCCATACTGAGCTGGATGACTTACACAACCATGGAAAACCCTATGTTTGGCCTGAACGCTTGCACTGAGACTCTCCCTTTACCTATCTCATTCTACTTTAAAGAGAGGACTAAGGGGGAAAGAAGAGAGGCACTAACACTAACTTTTCCCAAGAAACAGTTGTGCAACATGTTTGAAGACTGTTGTAGAACCTGATGTTGGCAGACCGGAGTAAGAATGCTGTATTTGAGGAGATAAATTGAACTTATATAAACAACTGAAGTTTGCCGATATTTTACCTCTCTAGTGAGGAATCAGACAGCACATACAGATCTGGGGCCAGGCCAGATGATCAGTGTTCTAGGTGTATAAAACAACAAGGGAATAAGGGATTTTGAGTGAAATCACTTGAAAGTGAAGGCAAATTGAAGGGGAACATTCATTTCCGATGTTTTAGGCAAACAGACATTCCAATGTTGAGCCATAGCAACAAAGCTTCAGCGAGAAGTTGACTAAATCTAGTAAAAGTAATCATAGGAAAAGTCCAATCCTAGGTAATCAGCATTGTAAGGTCTAGCTGGCACAGAGGTCTGTCCATTGAAGGCTTTGCGGCCCTTGGAGCCATAAACCTAACCCTAACGCCAAGAGGTATGCATAAGGACAAGCCCTTGATGTGATGGATGGACAGAGGGGAAAGAGAGTGAAGGAGAGATGTATGGAGAGGGGGATGGAGAGAGAGAGAGAGAGTGGGGTACAGAGATATAGATCAAGAGAGAAGGAGAAAGGGAGGGGGAGAAAGAGAGAGAGAAAGAGAGAGAAGGGAAAAGGGGCAGAGAGATGGATGGAGTTATAGGGATATTGGGGAGGGGGGAGGTATGAGGAGAGAGAGATGGATGGAGTTATAGGGATATTGGGGAGGGGGAAGTATGAGGAGAGAGAGATGGATGGATGGAGTTATAGGGATATTGGGGAAGGGGGAGGTATGAGGAGAGAGATGGATGGAGTTATAGGGATATTGGGGAGGGGGAGGTATAAGGAGAGAGAGCTGGACGGAGAGGGAGAGAACTGCACTGCAGGCTGATTGTGTTTCTCTCCATTTGCAACCTTGCCAACAAAAAACCTGGACAGGCTAGGACAAACACCAGGGAGGCCAGTAACTCACTCACTCTTTAGCCCTATTCGGATGGAATTCGTTTTACTGGGGGAGGTCAGGTAATGTAATTATGTGTATGAGCACAAAACTCAACATTTGTAATTTCATTCCCGTCCGAATCTGCCATGTCAGTAATTTTTACATGGCAGGAGAGTAACAATTCCAGACAGAATAACCTGCTGTCTTTTTTGCAAACTCCAAAGATAAATTGAATGAAGTGCTGGGTATAGCCTATATATAAAGGGCCCACATCCTCCATACTCAACTGGCAGAAAACAAACCGGATCCGGACCCATAATGGGGTGGTTATTATTCCAGCCCCAAAAACCTACAGTTTTTCGGCAAATGCCCAGGATGTACTTATCATGTGTGTATTTACATCCCTGTGTTTTAGGGGATATTACAGAGCTGAACAGACGCTGCAAACAGTTTGGGTAAGAACATGGAAACAAATTGATGCTTAAAACAAAGGACATATGGACGCTATGGACGTAGCCGACAGTTGAATGATCTGTTTTGTCATATATAAACTTTCACAGTGCCTGTTTCTCTTTTAAAATATTAAGTTGATGATATTTTGCCAATGATTTGATAAATTGCCAAATACGTCACTTCATTAAATGTCTGCATGCGGTTCATGTTTCTTTTTGATATTATTTTGTCTTTCTTCGAACTGAAAGACAATATTAGCCTATCCCTAGAGAAGTTGAAACATCTTCATACCGAGAACAGCCTTCCGGCTCCATCATAACGGTACATTTTGAATGAGATTTTTTTTTTAAATGTGGGCAGTTTGGTAAAACTAATCCCATCCGAATCGCCCATGGGATAAACAGACATGCTGGGGGTAATAATTACGTAACCAACATTCTATAGTAGTACTAGTCCCATGAAAGTTTTACTCTTTCTCTTACACACACACACACACACACACACACACACACACACACACACACACACACACACACACACACACACACACACACACACACACACACACACACACACACACACACACACACACACTTTTTAAAAATGTTTTATTCCACCTTTATTTTACCAGGTAGGCTAGTTGAGAACAAGTTCTCATTTGCAACTGCGACCTGGCCAAGATAAAGCATAGCAGTGTGAACAGACAACACAGAGTTACACATGGAGTAAACAATTAACAAGTCAATAACACAGTAGAAAAAAAAGGGGAGTCTATATACAATGTGTGCAAAAGGCATGAGGAGGTAGGCGAATAATTACAATATTGCAGATTAACACTGGAGTGATAAATGATCAGATGATCATGTACAGGTAGAGATATTGGTGTGCAAAAGAGCAGAAAAGTAAATAAATAAAAACTGTGGGGATGAGGTAGGTGAAAATGGGTGGGCTATTTACCAATAGATTATGTACAGCTGCAGCGATCGGTTAGCTGCTCAGATAGCTGATGTTTGAAGTTGGTGAGTGAGATAAAAGTCTCCAACTTCAGCAATTTTTGCAATTCGTTCCAGTCACAGGCAGCAGAGTACTGGAACGAAAGGCGGCCGAATGAGGTGTTGGCTTTAGGGATGATCAGTGAGATACACCTGCTGGAGCGCGTACTACGGATGGGTGTTGCCATCGTGACCAGTGAACTGAGATAAGGCGGAGCTTTACCTAGCATGGCCTTGTAGATGACCTGGAGCCAGTGGGTCTTGCGACGAATATGTAGCGAGGGCCAGCCGACTAGAGCATACAAGTCGCAGTGGTGGGTAGTATAAGGTGCTTTAGTGACAAAACGGATAGCACTGTGATAAACTGCATCCAGTTTGCTGAGAAGAGTGTTTTACTAGCGTTTAAGAGCAGTTGGAGGCCACGGAAGGAGTGTTGTATTGCATTGAAGCTCGTTTGGAGGTTAGATAGCACAGTGTCCAATGACAGGCCGAAAGTATATAGAATGGTGTCGTCTGCGTAGAGGTGGATCAGGGAATCGCCCGCAGCAAGAGCAACATCATTGATATATACAGAGAAAAGAGTCGTCCCGAGAATTGAACCCTGTGGCACCCCCATAGAGACTGCCAGAGGACCGGACAGCATGCCCTCCGATTTGACACACTGAACTCTGTCTGCAAAGTAATTGGTGAACCAGGCAAGGCAGTCATCCGGAAAACCGAGGCTACTGAGTCTGCCGATAAGAATGAGTTTGAGTTTATTTTTATTTTTACAGGGACAGTGCACATTAATCAACGTTTCAGTAAAAGTGCCGGTTTTAGCCAGCCGGCTAATTTTCAACCGCAGTCCCTGGGCAGGTTATTAAAAACAATTACAATATAGACAATAGCAACATAGAACAAGCAAGACATAGCAACATAGGACAAGCAAGACGTAGCATACAGACAGAGCAACATAGAGCAAAAAGCAGCAAGACAAAATTCATAAAAGCAACAAAGATGCAAAATATGGTGATTGACAGAGTCGAAAGCCTTGGCAAGGTCGATGAAGACGGCTGCACAGTACTGTCTTTTATCGATGGCGGTTATGATGTCGTTTAGTACCTTGAGTGTGGCTGAGGTGCACCCGTGACCGGCTCGGAAACCAGATTGCACAGCGGAGAAGGTACGGTGGGATTCGAGATGGTGACCTGTTTGTTGACTTGGCTTTCGAAGACCTTAGATAGGCAGGGCAGAATGGATATAGGTCTGTAACAGTTTGGATCAAGGGTGTCTCCCCCTTTGAAGAGGGGGATGACTGCGGCAGCTTTCCAATCTTTGGGGATCTCAGACGATATGAAAGAGAGGTTGAACAGGCTGGTAATAGGGGTTGCGACAATGGCGGTGGATAGTTTCAGAAATAGAGGGTCCAGATTGTCAAGCCCAGCTGATTTATACGGGTCCAGGTTTTGCAGCTCTTTCAGAACATCTGCTATCTGGATTTGGGTAAAGGAGAACCTGGAGAGGCTTGGGCGAGGAGCTGCGGGGGGGCCGGAGCTGTTTCGCCGAGGTAGGAGTAGCCAGGCGGAAGGCATGGCCAGCCGTTGAGAGATGCTTGTTGAAGTTTTCGATAATCATGGATTTGTCGGTGGTGACCGTGTTCCCTAGCCTCATTGCAGTGGGCAGCTGGGAGGAGGTGCTCTTGTTATCCATGGACTTCACAGTGTCCCAGAACCTTTTGGAGTTGGAGCTACAGGATGCAATCTTCTGCCTGAAGAAGCTGGCCTTAGCTTTCCTGACTGACTGTGTGTATTGGTTCCTGACTTCCCTGAACAGTTGCATATCGCGGGGACTGTTCGATGCTATTGCAGTCCGCCACAGGATGTTTTTGTGCTGGTTGAGGGCAGTCAGGTCTGGAGTGAAACCAGGGCTGTATCTGTTCTTAGTTCTGCATTTTGTGAATGGAGCATGCTTATCTAAAATCGTGAGGAAGTTACTCTTAAAGAATGACCAGGCATCCTCAACTGACGGGATGAGGTCAATGTCCTTCCAGGATACCCGGGCCAGGTCGATTAGAAAGGCCTGCTCACAGGAGTGTTTTAGGCAGCGTTTGACAGTGATGAGGGGTGGTCGTTTGACTGCGGCACCGTAGCGGATACAGGCAATGAGGCAGTGGTCTCTGAGATCCTGATTGAAGACAGCGGAGGTGTATTTGGAGGGCCAGTTGGTCAGGATGACGTCTAAGAGTGTGCCCTTGCTTACAGAGTTAGGGTTGTACCTGGTGGGTTCCTTGATGATTTGTGTGAGATTGAGGGCATCTAGCTTAGATTGTAGGACTGCCGGGGTGTTAAGCATATCCCAGTTTAGGTCACCTAGCAGAACAAACTCTGAAGCTAGATGGGGAGCAATCAATTCACAAATGGTGTCCAGGGCACAGCTGGGAGCTGAGGGGGGTCGGTAGAAGGCGGCAACAGTGAGAGACTTATTTCTGGAGAGAGTAATTTTCAGAATTAGTAGTTCGAACTGTTTGGGTATGGACCTGGAAAGTATGACATTACTTTGCAGGCTATCTCTGCAGTAGACTGCAACTCCTCCCCCTTTGGCAGTTCTATCTTGACGGAAGATGTTATAGTTGGGTATGGAAATCTCTGAATTTTTGGTGGCCTTCCTGAGCCAGGATTCAGACACGGCAAGGACATCAGGGTTAGCAGAGTGTGCTAAAGCAGTGAGTAAAACAAACTTAGGGAGGAGGCTTCTGATGTTGACATGCATGAAACCAAGGCTTTTTTGATCACAGAAGTCAACAAATGAGGGTGCCTGGGGACATGCAGGGCCTGGGTTTACCTCCACATCACCCGCGGAACAGAGAAGGAGTAGTATGAGGGTGCGGCTAAAGGCTATCAAAACTGGTCGCCTAGAGCGTTGGGGACAGAGAATAAGAGGAGCAGGTTTCTGGGCATGGTAGAATATATTCAGGGAATAATGCGCAGACAGGGGTATGGTGGGGTGCGGGTACGGCGGAGGTAAGCCCAGGCACTGGGTGATGATGAGAGAGGTTTTATCTCTGGACATGCTGGTTGTAATGGGTGAGGTCACCGCATATGTGGGAGGTGGGACAAAGGAGGTATCAGGGGTATGAGGAGTGGGACTAGGGGCTCCATTGTGAACTAAAACAATGATAACTAACCTGAGCAACAGTATACAAGGCATATTGACATTTGAGAGAGACATACAGCGAGGCATACAGTAATCACAGGTGTTGAACTGGGAAAGCTAGCTAACAGTGGGTGAGACAACAGCTAATCAGCTAGCATAACAACAGCAGGTAAAATGGCATTCACTAGGCAACGGGGCCGACAGATAAGACAAACAAGCAGAATGGAGTACCGTGAATTAATGGACAGTCCAGCGTGCATCAGCTATGTAGCCAAGTGATCAGAGTCCAGGGGGCAGCGGTGGATGGGGCAGGGGGCTGGACTGGCGAGTGTTATCCAGTTTAAGAAACTAACAATGACTAAGTAGCTTGTAGCTAGTTAGCTGGTTAGCTTCTGGAGGTTCTTGAGTGTGTTCTAAAAATTAAAAATAGCGATTCCGTATCACGTTGGGTGAGGCAGGTTTCTGGAAGGTATAAACATTTTTTTTTTTAAATCGGGAAGAGATAGAAAGTACATATTGGCCACTGCGTGTTTGGGACGCGGCGATGCAGACGGTTAGCAGGCCTGTGCTAACAAGCTAACAGATTAGCAGGCCGGGGTAAACACACACACACACACACACACACACACACACACACACACGGCTTTTTAATATTCATCTGTATCAATGCCAAACTGTACTGAAATAAAACCTAGAACATGAGAGGCTATAAGCCAAATCTAGAATAACTTTTCTCTTATGAGACAAAAATTTCATAACAGTTCAATCACCATTAGTTATGTTGACGGTGAGTGTAAGTAGGCCCATTTAACAGTTTTCCAAACAATCACTGTCGACCAGTTAAGTTCAGGTGCATACGTGGATCCATTTAGAATGTAACCAGGAAATATAGTCATCCATCAAATCAAGTTTAATTGTTCACATACACATGGTGACCAGATGTTAATGCTAGTGTAGTAAAATGCTTGTGCTTCTCGTTCCGACAAAGCAGCTATATCTAGCAAGTAATCTAACAATTCCACAACAACTACCTGATACACACAAATCTAAAGGGATGGAATAAGAATATGTACATATAAATAAACGGATGAGCGATGGAGGAGTGGCATAGGCAAGATGCAATAGATGGTATAAGATACAGTATATACATATGAGATGAGTAATGTAAGATATGTAAACATCATTAAAGTGGCATTATTTAAAGTGACGAGTGATCCATTTATTGAAGTGGCCAGAAATTTGAGTCTGTATGTAAGCATCAGCATCTCTGTGTTAGTGATGGCTGTTTAACGTTCTAATGGCATTGAGATAGAAGCTGTTTTTTAGTCTCTCGATCCCAGCTTTGACGCACCTGTACTGACCTTGCCTTCTTGGTGGAAGCGGGATGAACAGGCAGTGACTTGGGTTGTTGTTAACTTTGATGATCTTTTTGGCCTTCCTGTGACATCGGGTGCTGTAAGTGTCATGGAGGGCAGGTAGTTTGATGTGTTGTGCAGACAGCACCACCCTCTGGAGAGCCTTGCGGTTGAGGGCGGTGCAGTTGCCGTACCAGGCTGTGATACAGCCCAACAGGATGCTCTCAATTGCACATCTGTAAAAGTTTGTCAGGGTTTTAGGTGACAAGCCAAATTTCTTCAGCCTCCTGAGGTTGAAGAGGTGCTGTTGAACCTTCTTCACCCACTGTCTGTGTGGGTGGACCATTTCAGTTTGTCGGTGATGTGTACGCCAAGGAACTTAAAACTTTCCACCTTCTCCACTACTGTCCTGTCATGGACGTGCTTGTGTAATCCTATGTTTAGAAGTGCCCTTTTGACCTTATAACGCCATTTCTACTGTACATAAGCTAGCCTTTGTCCAAAGTGTTTAAAACATGTGCGCACACGCATGCATGTCACACAAGCACATACAGCACACGCATGTCGCACGCAGGCACGTGTAAAATGTTTGTGGAAAATGTCCCTTTTATGAAGGTGTTCACTATGAAATGTTTCTTGTTTTCATTATTGCATTTGATCTGGTGTTCATCAAAAATTATTTCAGCTTTTCAGGTGAACTTATTTTTCAGTGACCTTTGCATGATCTCACCAATGATTCACCGTAATTGATTGCCCTCAATTGAATGGATGTGTGTGCTGTGACTGATATTTGCTGTGCTTAGTTGAGGGGGTTTGATTATTCCCCCCCGGGCACCCGTGTTTTGCATCGGCTGAAAGCTGATTGCATTCAATTTGCCAGGGGCCTCACTCAAAGCCCACAGTGAAATCGGCTCGAAACAGTGACGTAATTAAGCATGTGAGGTAATTAGCAGGATTATGTTTTCCCATGCAAAAGTGATTGACGGGGATAAAAACACTTTATATGCCTTCCCAATGAAAAACAGTTAGACAATTCAAACATTTTGTCACGCCTTGGTCTTAGTATTTTGTGTTTTAGTTAATTAGTTGGTCAGGCCAGGGTGTGACATGGGTTTATTGTTTGTTGTAATTCTTAGTGGGGTTTTTTAGTTATTGGGATTGTGGCTGATTAGGGGTGTGTGTTGCATAGGTTTGGCTGCCTGAGGCGGTTCTCAATCAGAGTCAGGTGATTCTCGTTGTCTCTGATTGGGAACCGTATTTAGGTAGCCTGGGTTTCACTTTGTATTTCGTGGGTGATTGTTCCTGTCTCTGTGTTAGTGTTCACCAGACAGGCTGTATAGGTTTTTCACGTTCCGTTTGTTGTTTTTGTTATTTCATGTATCGTCATTTGTTCTATTAAAAACATGAGTAACCAACACGCTGCATTTCGGTCCGACTCTCTTTCGACAAACGAAGAACGCCGTTACACATTTACTTTATGGAAAAGATATGTATGTCTCTGGATGATGCACCATGCTGCCTTGTTGACAAAATGCAGCACAAATTACTGTTTGATTTGAGAATGGCGATCCTCCCTCCTCGCTGCTGTCTGATGACATGACGGGCATTGGCCCAGAGTCCCGCGGCTCAGCATAATCAAATCCACCCACTATGAACTTTTTAACCACCCTCCTCCTGTGATTGGAGCATTAAACTACTCTCTCTCTCTCTCTCTCTCTCTCTCCTTTCTTTTCAGTCAAGTACAGGCTTAACTGAATGACAACCGAGACAGAATATGATGAGGAATTGTATTGAATAGTTTGGGGGTAGGCCTTGTCTCTGACAAATGCTCTTCAGAGCCAGATGTTGATGACAGGTTAGAGTATACTAGGCAGCTGGCACCGAAACCCCCAAAGTAAATAAGTTACTCGCCAGGGAGAAGGGACACGGTGGAGCAATGGTTGGATCTAAAGATTGAAGACAAGATAAATATATGTAAAAGAGATGCATGAGAAGAATAGAACAAAAGCGCCGTTATGCCTTAATGGAAAGTATCAGATGGAATGTTTTTGGTTGAAATGAGACATCTGTGTGTAGGTCTACCCAGCCACGCATGCCATAAGAGATATGCATGATAAACATGAAACGCTAACCGAGCGTTAGACACAACAGCGCACATTGAAATGTGGGAAACATGGGCACCTGCCCGAGTCCCGGCCAAATGCCGACCTGTCACGTGCCTCGCATTGTTACGCTGATTTATTTAGAAGAAATGTTATGTAGCACCCAAACGCACATGCTGTAATGGGATTTGTCAAATTTGAGATGTTTGCTGCTTCGAACTCAGTCTTGCATGCAGTAAAACAAGCCAAAAGCCGGGTGTAAAATTAATGACCGCAACATTCATGCATATCATTGGAAACCAAATAAATTTGCTAATGATAGCTATGATAAGGAGAAATTGCTGAGAAGAGGTCAAATAGATTGGGCCAAACAAGTGAGGTGTAGCAGAGCAAAGCCAGTGACCTAGTTGCTGGAGAGTGATGGTGGAATTATACAGTTGAAGTTGGAAGTTTACATACTTTTAGCCAAATAATTTAAACTCATTTTTTCACAATTCCTGACATTTGATCCTAGTAAAAATGACTCGTCTTAGGTCAGCTAGGATCACCACTTTATTTTGAGAAGGTGAAATGTCAGAATAATAGTAGAGAGAATTATTTATTTCAGATTGTATTTCTTTCATCACATTCCCAGTGGGTCAGCTGTTTACATACACTCAATTAGTATTTGGTAGCATTGCTTATAAATTGTTAAACTTGGGTTAAACATTTTGGGTAGCTTTCCACAAGCTTCCCACAATAAGTTGGGGGAATTTTGGCCCATTCCTCCTGTCAGAGCTGGTGTAACTGAGTCAGGTTTTCTATAGGATTGCCTCCTTGCTCACTCCAATACCTTGACTTTTTCAGTTCTACCCACAAATTTTCTAAATGATTGAGGTCAGGGCTTTGTGAAGACCCACGCCAAGCTTTAACTTCCTGACTGATGTCTTGAGATGTTGCTTCAAATATCCACATTTTCCTCATATTGCCATGTATTTTGGAAGTATGCTTGCAGCAAAGCACCCCCACAACATGATGTAATTGTCCGTTTGGAAGACCCATTTGCAAACAAGCTTTAACTTCCTGACTGATGTCTTATTTGTATTTCATCAGACCAGAGGACATTTCTCCAAAAAGTGTGATCTTTGTCCCCATGTGCAGTTGCAAACCGTAGTCTGGCTGTTTTATGGCGGTTTTGGAGCAGTGGCTTATTCCTTGCTGAATGGCCTTTCAGGTTTTTTCGATATAGGACTTGTTTTACTGTGGATATAGATACTTTTGTACCTGTTTCCTCCAGCATCTTCACAGGGTCCTTTACTGTTGTTCTGGGATTGATTTGCTCTTTTCGCATCAAAGTACGTTCATCTCTAGGAGACAGAACACATCTCCTTCCTGAGCGGTATAATGGCTGCTTGTTTATATGAGGTTTATACTTGCATACTATTGTTTGTACAGATGAATGTGGTACCTTCAGGCATTTGGAAATTGCTCCCAAGGATGAACCAGACTTGTGGAGGTCTACAATTATTTTTCCGGGATCTTGGCTGATTTCTTTTGATTTCTCCATGATGTCATGCAAATAGGGACTGAGTTTGAATGTAGGCCTTGAAATAAATCCACAGGTACACCTCCAATTGACTCAAATGATGTCAATGAGCCTATCAGAAGCTTCTAAAGCCATAGCAATTTTCCAAGCTGTTTAAAGGCACAGTCAACTTAGTGTATGGAAACCTCTGACCCACTGGAATTGTGATACAGTGAATTATAAGTGAAATAATCTCTCTGTAAACAATTGTTGGAAAAATGACTTGTGTCATGCACAAAGTAGATGTCCTATCCGACATGCCAAAACTATAGTTTATTAACAAGACATTTGTTTATAGTGGTTGAAATACGAGTTTTAATGACTCCAACCTAAGTGTATGTAAACTTCTGACTTCAACTGTTCTAAATGTAGCTGCGGTGGTTACTGCTTCAGTTCTGAAATGTAAGACCAGTGTAGCATAGAGGGGAAAGATAGACCCTTTATATAACTTAAGAAAAGAGAGGTGTGAAACAGAGGGTTGAGTCGGATGGATGAAAAGAGAATGAATGATGAGGAGCAGAGCAGAGTGGGGTCAAGCGTGAATAAATATAAGCATAAAGCAAGAGAAAGGTTAAGTGAAAGTGCCAGCTATTATGATGGTACCGCAGGAACCCAATTTAGAATGCTTAGGAGTGAGGCTAGTGTCACGACGTGCCCTTTTTGGGTGAGGATCATAGCCCTCCTCTCTCTCTCTCTCTTTCTCTCCCACCACAGGTTTATGACGGTCATAAATACCTAAAACTCTTTACCCCACTCAGCCAAAATAAAGGTTGAGACTCCCTTTGTTACCACAGAGAAAGACTTTGCAGCACGATAACATCAAAAGGGTGAGTCATTTAACAGTAGTTCTGTATTCCAAGCTGTTGGAGTGGTCCGTGGACACTTAAGGAACAGTCATGTCGAGTTTGTTTCATTTGATGAAATGTGATGTTAGCCTTCTAAATGAGAATATGGGGTTTCATATAAAGTTTTAACCAGTCAGTGACCACACTCCTTGACCACAGACATTTACATCGGCGTCATGGAACGCCCACCTTTTTACTAAAAGTATAAAATCCACTTCAGACAAAATTTACATTAGACCAAAACATGTCTGGTGAGGATGGTGTGTGAAGTGGTTTAAACTACAACTCTATAAGAAGACAAGACCAGAGAATGACTTATCCACTATTACAACCTACAACTACGTCAGACTTTGATCTCTGGTGGACAAACCAGAGGCTGTCGGTCAACTGACTATCCAGCAGACGGGCCGGCGATCGCAGAGAGAGACGACAAAGGCTTACACTCGTAAATATGCAAATTGTAATTTATTTTTGAATGAGCGGTTGTTCATGTTCAAAGAATAAGCATTTCTATGAGTGTATTGAATGTACAGGGTTACACTTTGAGTTTCCCGCTCTTGAGCTGTCCCCACCCCTTTCCTTTGTCTACCAAGCCTTCATATCGGCTTAGCAAACTAAGGACATTTCAGTATATTATGTCAGTAACCAATGTATAACAATTTGTGTGTGTGTGTGATTATGTAATTCTGTGATTGATTAGTTAGTAAATAAATAATAAAGCCAATTTTTTATAGCTGATTCAAGATTTATGTTAGGGTTCGAACAGATATCCAGGGATTTGTGATGTTCAGGTATGAGACTGATGAGGTAACAATACATTAATAGAAGACTGTAATTGAAACTCTATAAACAACATTTTCCCCTGGTGCCCTGACTTCCTAGGTAATTACAATACTGTGATTTGTTTAATTAGGGAATAATTACACATAGAGAATTGATTTGATAATATAATAATCTTCACATTTAATGATAGTGAACGCTACGACACTAGTGATTAAGGTAAAACGACCAGATCAGAAACTCTAAATCACATGAAGGAAATGAATGATAGGAGTTGTGAACGCCATGGGAGGAACCATGAAAAACCAGTAAGAAGAATACCTCGCAAAGATATCAAGCGGAGGGAACCGCCTTGTCTGAGGCTGCGAGCACATGCTGAAAAATGGGAAGTATCAAGTAGGTTAGGGTAGAGATTAAAATTGTTGTGTTGCGATGAACAGTCGTTCTGATTGGATATGAATGGGAAAAGATGGCACAAGACGAGATGACATAACTAGACATAGTAGTGCCTGACTATTGTGATTCAGTTACATACTGAACCTAGACCTATGAGTGAGGCCCATTACAGATTGACCAATTATCTGTAACATTAAACTGATGAACTGTGGACTACTAGCCTAAAAATTCCCCCAAAAGTACACGGATGGGAAGCGTAAGCAGTAGACCTGTAATCAGAGCCAACTGTCTAACCTATAATGATATCTGAAATCATGCACCATTGCAACATGACCATAGAAACTGTGGGACCAGATGTAAAAATTTGTTATGAAAAACTGTTGTAGTCAAACTGGTTCAGATGAACCTTGCACTCTAGCAGTAAAGGAAAGAGTGTGGTAAACCCATTGCTAGGTGACCTTAATTTGCAACCAGAAGATGGTGGCTATGGGACCAAACCGTTGTTAGTAGGGTAGGACATTTGAAGCTTGGATAAAGAAGAATTTCCCGGATCAGTTTGGCAAGGTGTCACCCGTTCTTAAGAGACTGAAGCTCCCCCTGTAACAAGTACAAATTGCTAGAATGATGACAAAACCATAAAAATGCATTAATAAGCTATGGGCAACATAATTGTGTCAGGACCCGGTTACGAACCTGGGTCTCCGGAGTGAGAAACAGTCACTTAACCAACTGAGCCACGAATAGTCAGCAGAACCCAGAAGATGAGGCAGACACAGCAGTACTTAAGACGGTGTATTTAATAAAGTAAAAAAGAGAAGTCCTTCAATACAAAAAGGCAAATCCACAAGGTGGTAGGTATAGCACAAAAAAGCCTCAAAAGATACTCAAAAACAAAAACAAAAAACAGAATTCCACAAGAGCGTCCACCGGAATCGACAAGAGCACACAGAACACTAGGGCTGGGTGCTAACATACAAACACAGAGCACAGAACTGAGGGAAACTAAGGGTTTAAATACAATCAGAGGAAACGAGGCACAGGTGCAAATAATAATGGGGAACAAGGGAAAAAACATAAGGTCAAAAAGCACAATGGGGGCATCTAGTGACCAAAACCCGGAACAACCCTGGCCAAATCCTGACAGAATCCCCCCCCTAGGAACGGCTCCTGACGTTCCTACCAGCTCTCTCAGGGTGGAGGGCCCTGAACTGACGAATGAGGTCAGGGTCCAGGATGTCTTTGGCAAGAACCCAGGAGCGCTCCTCGGGACCGTAGCCTTCCCAGTCCACCAGATACTGCCAGGACCGCTGCACCCGGCGGGAATCCAGTATCCGATGGACGGTATAAGCCGGCTGGCCTCCAATGACACGAGGCGGAGGGAGAGGTCTGTCTGCCGGGACAAGGGGAGAAAAAAACAGGTTTTAACAATGAAATGTGAAATGTGGGATTAATCTTAAGGGATCTGGGTAAGTGTAGGCGATAAGAAACTGGGTTAACTCTCCTGGCAACCTTGAAGGGACCGATGTATTTTTGGGACAGCTTGCGAGACTCCACCCGTAGAGGTAAGTCTCTTGTGGAGAGCCAGACTCTCTGGCCGGGCGCAGGGTAGGCCCGGGACGGCGACGTTTGTTGGCTTGTTGTTGGTACCTCTGTGAGGAACGCATAAGATTAAGACGGGTCTTCCTCCACATAAGCCGACAGCGTCTGACGAACTTCAAGGCTGAAGGCACTCTGACTTCTGCCTCCTGGTCCGGGAACAATGGAGGAGCATAGCCAAACTGACACTCGTGCGGGGACATACCAGTGGAGGAGGAGCGCAAGGTGTTGTGCGCGTATTCGGCCCAAACAATAAAGGATGACCATGTGGACGGGTTGTCACGAGTCATACATCGGAGGGTGGTTTCCAGCTCTTGATTCATCCTCTGTTTGGCCGTTGGACTCCGGATGGTACCCTGAAGACAGACTGGCAGAAGCCCCCATAAGTTGGCAGAAGGCCTTCCAAAACCTTGAGGCGAACTGGGGACCTCTGTCAGAAACCATATCTTGAGGAATGCCGAAGACTCGGAACACATGATTAATTACCAACTCAGCCGTTTCCTTGGCAGAAGGTAACTTAGTCAGAGGGACGAACCTGGCCGCCTTTGAAAACCTGTCGATTATGACTAGGATAGTAGTATTGCCATGGGATGGAGGAAGTCCAGTAATAAAGTCCAATGAGATATGGGACCAGGGTCTGTGGGGAACAGGTAAAGGGTGAAGGAGTCCTTGAGGGCGGAGGTGAGAAGATTTGCCCTGGCAGCACACGGGACAGGCATTGACGAAAGTGGCAACGTCTTCTCTTATGGTAGGCCACCAGAACTTACGCTGGATGAACTCCAAGGTGCGACCTACGCCCGGATGACAGGTGAGGCGAGAGGAGTGCCCCCACAGAAGGACCTGAGTCCTCACTGCCTTGGGGACAAACAACCGATTGGCAGGACCTCCTTTCGGGTCCGGTTCGCTAGCTTGAGCACGTCTCACGGTATCCTCAACTTGCCACGAGATCGGAGCCACAATCTTAGCAGCAGGAAGGACAGGCATGTCCGTGTCATCTCGAATGGCAGGAGCGTAGACTCGGGACAGGGCATCCGGTTTGAGATTCTTCGACCCGGGCTGATAGGTGAGGATAAACTGGAATCGATTGAAGAAAAGAGACCATCTAGCTTGTCTAGAGTTCAACCGCTTCGCCTGCTAGATATACTCCAGAATTTGTGGTCCGTAAGCACTTGAAACGGGTGAGAAGCCCCCTCGAGCCAGTGTCTCCATTCCTTCAATGCCATCTTAACCGCTAGGAGTTCACGATCCCCCACATCGTAGTTCCTCTCAGTCGGGGTAAGCCGGTGTGAGAAGAAAGCGCACGGATGAAGCTTCTTGTCTTCACCCCTCTGAGACAGGACAGCTCCAACACCAACCTCTGATGCGTCTACCTCCACCACAAATGGTTCATCCGTAGTCGGTAGTATCAGGATGGGAGCAGAGAGAACGCGCTGCTTGAGTCCTTGGAAGGCCGTCTCAGCTTCTCTTCCCCACAAAAACCTTGCATTGCCACCCTTGGTTAAAGCTGAGAGAGGGGCTGCCACCAAGCTGAAGTTCTTGATGAACTTGCGGTAAAAGTTTGTGAAGCCCAGGAAACGCTGAACTTCCTTAACGGATTTGGGGGTGGGCCAATCCGCTACCGCCCCTACCTTCCTGGGGTCCATTTGGACTCGACCGGGTTCCACTACAAATCCCAGGAATTGTACTCGGGATGAATGGAATTCACATTTTTCCGGCTTAACGTACAGATGGCTGTCCAGGAGGCGTTTGAGTACTTGTCTGACATGCTTAGTGTGTTCTTGAAGGGAGCTCGAAAAGATGAGGATGTCATCCAAGTAAACGAACACAAATATGTTAAGCATATCCCTAAGCACATCGTTTATGAGCGCTTGGAACACCGCTGGGGCGTTGGTCAGGCCGAAGGGCATCACCAAGTATTCATAGTGACCAGTAGGCGTGTTGAAAGCGGTCTTCCACTCGTCACCAGGTCTGATCCGCACAAGATGGTATGCGTTCCGCAGGTCAAGCTTAGTGAAAACAACTGCTTCCTGGAGCAGCTCGAAGGCTGTGGCCATAAGGGGTAGCGGGTAACGGTTACGGACGGTTATGGCATTGAGTCCCGGTAGTCGATGCAAGGACGTAATCCACCGTCTTTCTTGGCCACAAAGAAAAACCCTGCTCCCGCCGGGAGGTGGATGGACGCATGAGGCCTGCTTCCAGAGCGTCCTTGATGTAGGTATCCATAGCAGCTCGTTCGGGTGGAGATAGGGGAAAGATCCGACCCCTGGGGGGCAAGTGCCCGGAAACAGGTCGATGGGGCAATCGTAAGGTCTATGGGGTGGTAGCATGGTGGCCCTCTGTTTGCTAAACACCAGTTTGAGGTCATGGTAACACTCGGGAACTCGGGTCAGGTCGATGGATTCTAAAGACTCGGGAGTAGAACTCGGGAATTCTGGAAAATACAAGTAGCTTGGCACGTAGGACCCCACTGCTTGATAGTGCCCATAGACCAGTCGATGTGAGGGTTATGGCTGTGAAGCCAGGGGTATCCAAGGACGAGAGGGAACTCGGAACAGGAGATCAAATGAAAGTTCATCAATTCCTGGTGTTGTGAAACTGAAAGTCGCAAGGAGGTAGTGACATGAGTGACAAGTCCAGATCCCAAAGGGCTTCCATCCAATGTAGTGACCCTCATGGGTTCACTTAGAGGTTCAGAGGAACGCCATTCTCCTTCGCCCAGACACCATCCATGAAGTTACCTGCGGCTCCAGAGTCTACCAAGGCTTGAAGGTGAAGCTTGTGGTTGTCCCAGGAGAGGGTGACTGGAATGAGCAGACGGGAGTTGGACGGATGGGAGGAGGTTATGTTTCCCGTTACAGTTCCCCCGGTCTGTACGGGACAGAGCGTTTCCCTGGAGCCCGGGACACGTGGAACGGAAATGGCCCGGTTTGCCGCAATATAGACAGCGTCGCTCCCTCATCCGGCGGTCTCTCTCAGCCTGGGAGATGCGTCCAATCTGCATGGGTTCCGATGGAGCCAGCGAGGATAAAGGTGGGGACTCGGAGCTGGGACTGATAGGGGCTAGAGGTCTACGGTTGAGTTCTCTCTCTCAGACGCTGGTCAATGCGTGAGGCCAACTTGATCAGGGACTCGAGATTGTCCGGTGGTTCCCGAGTGGCCAGTTCATCTTGGATAGTGTCGGAAAGGCCTTTCAGAAAGCACACCGTGAGCGCCTCGTTGTTCCAGCCACTTGCTGCTGCCACCGTGCGGAACTGGATGGCATAGTCCGTCACGCTGCGCCAACCTTGGTGGAGAGTCAGGAGCTGTTTGGCTGAGTCGGAACCACTGCTTGGGCCTTGAAACACTCGTTTGAATTCCTCAGCAAAGGCAGAGTAGCTGGCACAGCAGGAACTATGGGCATCCCACACAGCAGTAGCCCAGGCCAGGGCTTTTTCCGACAGCAGGGTGATGATATAAGCGATCTTAGACCGGTCGGTGGGAAACGACGAGGGTTGTAGCTCAAAGGAGAGAGAACATTGGGTGAGAAACCCTTTACAAGCACTTGGATCACCTGAGAACCGTTGGGGAGGTGGAAGACGAGGTTCAGCCAGGGGGTTAACTGCCGTGGGTACGTGAATCTGAGGTACTGGAACGGGAACTGTTGCCGGGGTAAGACGATCAGATATTTGCTTAATGGAAGTCAGCATCTCCGACAGAAGATGAGAATGTCTAGCCATTAAGGCCTCTTGCTGAACCAGGGCGGCTTCGTGGCGTTGGACAGTCTCCTGGTGGTGGGACAGCATGGCAAAAGGTCCTGGGAACTGGCTGCCTCTGGGTTCATTTTTGGCTCTGTGTTTCTGTCAGGACCCGGTTACGAACCTGGGTCTCCGGAGTGAGAAACAGTCACTTAACCAACTGAGCCACGAATAGTCAGCAGAACCCAGAAGATGAGGCAGACACAGCAGTACTTAAGACGGTGTATTTAATAAAGTAAAAAAAGAGAAGTCCTTCAATACAAAAGGCAAATCCACAAGGTGGTAGGTATAGCACTAAAAAGCCTCAAAAGATACTCAAAAACAAAAACAAAAAACAGAATTCCACAAGAGCGTCCACGGAATCGACAAGAGCACACAGAACACTAGGGCTGGGTGCTAACATACAAACACAGAGCACAGAACTGAGGGAAACTAAGGGTTTAAATACAATCAGGGGAAACGAGGCACAGGTGCAAATAATAATGGGGAACAAGGGAAAAAACATAAGGTCAAAAAGCACAATGGGGGCATCTAGTGACCAAAACCCGGAACAACCCTGGCCAAATCCTGACAAATTGAAGCTGAAAGCCACAGTTCTTGATTGATATATGTTACCTGTTTCAGGAAGCTCGGCATATGTCGCACTTCACTACTTCACAGGAGAGGCATTTGAACATACATATTTTTTTAAATTAAAATGGAACATGTGAACTTTCATGTACCTTAATAACAAACTTGTATGCTGTCTGTAAATATGAATAAAATAGTTAAATTACGAGCCTAGTTGGAAAGATGGGAACCTTCTCGCTAGCCATGATTGGCTGAGATAATGGATGGGCTGGACATGCCAAGACTTGAATATTGGTCTGCCATGTAGCATGCTTCTGTCTGTAATGTGAGCTGCTCAGTATGTGTCGATAATCCTTACTACCGCAGTTTTTTTGAAAGATATAACATTCGCCATGGAGAACTGCAAAAGAGTTGCTACTGCTCACAACAACATTGCTGCACTGAATTTAGCAGGCGCTCTCGACAAAGATCAGTGAGAAAAAGTTGTGATGGACTACTTTCTGCACACGGTCAGTGTGAACCGGAGTGACTTGACACAACGCGAAACGTAGTTAAAGGGGTTACAGTCTGCCATGTATCCATGTACACTGCCGTTCAAAAGTTTGGGGTCACTTAGAAATGTCCTTGTTTTTGAAAGAAAAGCAAATTTTTTTGCCCATTAAAATAATCAATAAATAAATAATTTGATCAGAAATATAGTGTAGACATTGTTAATTCTGATTTATATACATTTCCATATAAACATTTAATTGTAATTAATCACATTGCTTCGAATTACTGCTTTTGTGTCTTTTTAAAATTATAACCGGTTTAAAATGTATTCATTTTGTGAGAGCTGCGAGATATTCAGACTCCTTGACTTTTTCCACATTTCGTTACGTTAGTCTTATTCTAAAATGGATTAAATACAAAAATAATCCCCATCAAGCTACACAGAATACCCCATAATGACAGAGCAAAAACGTTTTTTTTTTATGTTAAAAATACAACACAGAAATACTCAATCGCGGGAGAAAGGCCTTGGTCAGGGAAGTGACTAAGAACCCGATGGTCACTCTGACCGAGCTCCAGAGTTCCTCTGTGGAGATGGGAGAACCTTCCAGAAGGACAACCATCTCTACAGCTCTACACCAATCAGGCCTTTATGGCAGAGTGGCCAGACGGAAGACTCTCCTCAGTAAAAGGCACATAACAGCCCACTTGGAGTTTGCCATAAGGCACCTAAAGATTCTCACACCATGAGAAACAAGATGCTCTGGTCTGATGAAACCAAGATTGAACTCTTGGACCTGAATGCCAAGCGTCACGTCTGGTGGAATCCTGGCGACATCCCTACGGTGAAGCATGGTGGTGGCAGCATCATGCGGTGGGGATGTTTTTCAGCGGCGGGGACTTGGAGACTATTCAGGTGTGAGGAAAAGATGAATGAAGGAAAGTACAGAGAGATCCTTGATGAAAACCTGCTCCAAAGTGCTCAGGATCTCAGACTGAGATGAAGGTTTATCTTCCAACAGCACAACAACCCTAAGCACACAGCCAAGACAACGCAGGAGTGGCTTCGGGACAAGTCTCTGAATGTCCTTGAGTGGGCCAGCCAGAGCCCAGACTTGAACACGATCGAACATCTCTGGAGAGACCTGAAAATAGCTGTGCAGAGACACTCCCCATCCAACCTGACGGAGCTTGAGAGGATCTGCAGAGAAGAATGGGAGAAACTTGCCAAATACGGATGCGCCAAGCTTGTTACGTCATACCCAAGAATAATCGAGGCTGTAATTGTTGCCAGGGGTTCTTCAACAAAGTACTGAGTAAAGGGTCATGTAATATTTTTGCTTTGTCATTATGGGTTTTTGTGTGTATATTGATGAGAAAAAAAACGAATCCATTTTGGAATAAGGCTGTAACGTAACAAAATGTGTAAAAAGTCTAGGGGTCTGAATACTTTCCCAAATGCACTGTAAGTACTATCCTTTATTTGAGTTTAACCTATAGTTGTTGACACTCTTCAGTAAGTAAAATATTGTTCAGAAATTGTATTCCCTCTTTACTTTGTAATTTTTTTAATGGGCTTTTTCTAAAATGGTAATTTATTTAATTCTAATTTCTAAATCAGATTGAACTTTTGCAGAGTAATAGATTATCATTCCCTTACTGTATGCCTTTCCTCTGTCCTCTGTCTACATTTGTCATGGTAAAGATTTAAAAAAATGTGTTTACATACAGTATATAATAACATAACGCTCTTGTTCATTCTTCAAATTCTGTCGCTAAATGTATTTTCTATTGGTGTAATTAAGCATGATACCAGAGAATGGTTCGATATCACTATAAAACTATTTAGCACCCTTTTGGAAATAAAAATTTATTAAATTCTTGAATAGCTTTTCTTACTTTGAGAACAAAAATTAAAATAATAGTATTTTGTATTTGAGAATAGTAATCTCCAGGTGTCCTGTAAATTATTTGCAGAGATTACATTTTTCAGCCTTCAGAGGCTCTCCCCCCTTGACCCCCCCCCAAGCCAAGCTTGTCCTACCCTCCCATCCTTACCCATCCTTGCCACCCCCAAACCAAGATTTTCACCACCTCCACTCCTTGCCCTTCTTTACTCACTCTTGCTAGTTTATCCCAAACTGTCTTTCTCCTCCCTTCTTCTCATACATCTGCACCCCTGCATCTGCACCCCCTCCCTCACTCTCCCATTCACACTCACATCCATATAACCATTATTGCCAATTATTGACTTACATGCTATAAATCCTCTTTTATATTCTCCTTTCAGTCTATGTATCTCCTTGGCATTGGCTAATTATTTGGTTACTTCCTAGGGAAAAAAAGATACTTGGGGACAATAGAGTCGAAATTGTAATGGGCGGAGGGGGGAGGAATATTGTTTCAATTTACGATAAGCTGGTCTTGGGTATCACTGTATGTAGCCTAGTGTGCTTGTTTATTTTCTTTGCTTCTGTCAATCCTCAGGGAGGACTGGGCTCTCTTTTAACTGGAAAATATTCCTGAACCCTGTTCATGGCTTCATCTGTGCTTGTGAACTTCATTCTCTGTGTTCCCTTCCATACCCATAGTACTGCTGGGAATCGGAGTTGAGACTTGATTCCGTTTTCCTCAAGTGTCTGTCTGATTGGAATTGATTTCCGGTCATTTTTTCTGTAGTCTAGCAGATCGGTCCTCGATTAATCGAATGCCCTGGCCCTGGCCCCGAATCTCCTTTCCCCCCGGGTGCCCTCAGAATGTTGACTTCGGTCTGATAGTTCCACACTTTTAAAGATTACTATGCGAGGATATTTAGAGTTCTTCTGCTTCACAACGATCCAATGGCATCGCTCTAGATCCTCCGGCGACACATCCACCCCAAGCTCCTCCAACATCAGCTTGAGCATGTAGCTTGAAAGGTCCCCTTTTTCCTCGTCCTCCAACAAGGACAATATTCTCATATTATTTTGTCCCGATCTGTTTTCTAGCTGATCCAGTTCATCTTCTAAAATTTGCAATTTTGTTGTTTCGTTCGTCCACATGCCGGCCTGGCATATGTATATCTGACTCGATAGATTCTACTTTCCTTTCGAGCAAATCAGATTTTTTAACAACAGATTGTACGTATGTTTGTTTTGGTGAGAATTGAGAGCATTTTAGCTATGTTTTCCTGGATATCCTTCAGCTGTTCGCTGCTCTCACTTGCATCTCCAAGTAACTCTGTCTTTTCCTCTGAAGGAAGCCATGGCGTGTGGGCTCGATTCTCAGAGTCGCTTTACTCACAGATTGGTTCGCAGTTGTAAATAACTCACTGCTCACTCTCTCCTGGTTACTTGGTGATATATTGATCTATCGATTTTAAAGGCTTAATTTAAACTATGTTATCTGGTTTCTTCATATAACCAATCGTGTCGGTACAAAACAGAGCTACTCTCTCCACATGCATCCTATCAGTACGGGCATGCGCCTCTACAATCACAATTTGTCAGCGATTCAAATGTAATACATCATCTATGCTTTATGAGCTCAGTAGACATACTAAAGCCTTTAACTCACATCACTCTTGGTATTTTTTATTTTAAATCCATTATTTTACCAGATCAATTGACTGAGAACACATTCTCATTTGCAGCAACAACCTGGGGAATAGTTACAGGGGAGGATGAATGAGCCAATTGTAAACTGGGGATTATTAGGTGACTATGATGGTTTGAGGGACAGATTGGGAATTTAGCCAGGACACCAGGGTTAACACCCCTACTCTTACAATAAGTGCCATGGGATCTTTAATGACCTCAGAAAGTCAGGACACTCATATAACATCCCATCTGAAAGACAGCACCCTACGGAGGGCAGTGTCCCCAATCACTGCCCTGGGGATTGGGATGTATATTTTTTAGACCAGAGTAAGAGTGCCTCCTACTGGCCCTTCAACAACACTTTCAGTAGCATCTGGTCTCCCATCCAGGGACTGACCAGGACCAACCCTGCTTAGCTACAGAAGCAAGCCAGCAGTGGTATGCAGGGTGGTATGATGCTGGCAAATTTAAATTGTATTTAATCTCGTCATAAACTGAATGTTTTCCGTTTACTTGATATGTTGTGTCAGTCCCTGCAATCTATCTTGAATAATGGCGATATTCTCCAGCAGCAAACTATGAGGCAGGTTAGCCATCGACAGTAATATGTGACCGGCCACCTTGATTCAGTCTTATGTAGCAAAATTTGGAGTGGTGTTTTTTATATTGGATAAATGTAGAGACTCAGAGCTACACAAGGGTATATTGTACACTGCAGTTAAGGAACAATGGGAAAGTATTTATCCTTTGAAAGTTGATGAACTTGTAACCCCATTTTTTAGAAAATGTCCCTTGAATGTTTTGGTACACCTACTGGAAAGCACTTTTTTTTGTCTACACCTATTAAGCATCGTTCACACCCTCTTAAGCCTTAGCCCCACCCTACTCTTTAAGGCTTGACATGTGAGGCCATGTGCTAAACAGAGTGAGTAAGGTAGTGTAGTAAACAACCAAAGATTTCAACACTAAAAGTGGTGAATGTAGTAGCCTATATTAAGGATTAAGTCTAGTTAAAAATACGCTTTATCTAGTTCTTGGCCTGTATCCAAATTTGGTGCAGGTCAAGGACTTTGGTGCATGTCAAGTTGTTCTTCACATTACCGTCTCTTGTAAACACACACTATATCAAATCAAAGTGTATTTGTCACATGCACAGGATTCAGAAGGTGTAAATGGACCGTGCAATGGTTACTTGCATATTTGTATAGTAGCAAAATCAAAAATAAATAAATATTTGGACAAAAATATTTTATAAATATTTTATAATTATTAGACGATGCTTACCCAGACACTAGGGGATGCTGAGTAGTTGCACAAAACAAGTATCGTAAAGGATATGGGCAATTTTCTGGATACTGTGAGGTTCTGTGTTATACACTATAGCCCTTACCATATCATATGTGATGGAATATTATTTGCTGTTGGCTTGTGTGGGTATATGTGTTATGCAACATAGCCGACTTGAGACATTGTTAACAGTTTCAGGGCCATGGGCCTTTCTCATGATGGAAAAATACAGAATAACATGAAGACAGGAACTGTGCAATGAGTTGGGGGGCACATTCAGAACATAGTGTTGCGAGAACAAACGGTATTTTGTTAGATAACAGGAGCCAGGTGCCTGATAAATGTACACAACTACAACGACGGACCGCTGGAGCGCCCGGGGGCTGGTACCAGCTCGTGCGCCAACAATCAACGATAGGCTGGGTGAGTCTAAACCACGTCCAGTCCCTACTCTGTGACAGGCCGGCTCGGAAGCAGGAACTACTTCTGTCATCAGAGTATATTATAATATTTTTGTCAGGAACAAGTCAGTTCTCTGTTTGCCCTACGAGGTGGGACAGAGAGCCCGTATATACGAAAATTGCATTTACCACTTATTGCTTAGCTAATAAAAAATACATAGTATACAATGCGGTGACTCATTGTCATATTTATCCTGATACTAGATTCAAATTTACGCAACCTTAACAATATGATTATGATCCAAGTAAACCATACTGCACGGTCTTTGAGTGAGTCATGTGCGTGGTCTAAATAACTTAACTGGCTAGTTTGCCTGTCTGTAAGGAGAAGGGTGGGCTGTACATTCATCCTGCTACTCTGATTGTATAGAGTGAAGCTGTATTTCTTTGTGCACTGGCTTCATGATTTCACACGATCACATTTCCTTGCATGTTTTCGCTCTTATCATTTAGATTGCTGCTGCCTGCTAATATGATAAATCACATGGCGAGGACGTTTGCTATTAAGCTATCAATTTGCACAATATTTATTAACAAGTGGGGCAAGGGTAGGGAAAAATATTCAACTAATGCGCATTCTGACAGCAAACTTGGCTGCCCGCTGCAAATTGAGTACACACACACACAGACACACACACAGACACACCCACCCCTCCACGCACTGCTCCTAATCTGCAGCTTTTTGCAGTGAGAATATGCAGGTAGGTATTGGGCCAAATTGTATTTTGGTATATTGAAACACTCCATTGTGATCAATTTGATGTTATTTTAATGGACAGAAAAGTGATTTTCTTTCAAAAACAAGCACATTTCTAAGTGACCCAAACTTTTGAATGGTAGTGTATACGGTTGGTAGTCTAGCTACACTTTCAGATATTATACATTTCTAATTTTGTCAGAAAGTTGTTTTTATTGCAAATTAAAGTGTTTTGTTAGTTAGCTAGCGAATGTTAGCTTACTGGTTCGATAGTTAACCTCACGTGTATGATCTGTGTGGTAATATTATTCATATCTCAGAAATCTATTGGCATTTCTAGTTATAGCCTAATATTAGGTAGCTAGCTAACATTGAACCAAGTTGGTTAGCTTTAGCTACCTGCAGTATTTCATGCATGGTGGCTAGCTATGAAAATCAGTTTGTATTGCTTTATGCATGGGTTGCTATTATGGTTCATTGTTTAGCTAGCTAGCTAGCTCAATGTATAAACAAAAGATTTGACTTCGCCAGATGATTACATGACCCATCAAGTTAGCCAGGTGTGTCTGGGGGTGATTACGGCCATCTATTGTATTTCATGAACATGTGTAAGTGTCTAGACTATGGTGACCCATCCACTTAGCTAGATGTGGCTGGGGGGTTGGTAATAGCATTTCTGTCACATGACCCATACATTTTAACAAGTGTGTCTGGTAGGGGTGTTCCGACATGGCCATATTCGTATTCAGAATCATATTCGTAAATTGACAGTTGTTAGTTGGATTGGATGATACTTAGTTGTGCACTGGGGCCTCCCACTCGTCTTTCTATTCTGGTTATAGCCAGTTTGCGCTGTTCTGTGAAGGGAGTCGTACACAGCGTTGTACGAGATCTTCAGTTTCTTGGCAATTTATTGCATGGAATAGCTTTCATTTCTCAGAACAAGAATAGACTGATAAGTATCAGAAGAAAGTTCTTTGTTTCTGGCCATTTTTAGCCTGTAATCGAACCCACAAATGTTGATGCGCCAGATACTCAACTAGTCTAAAGACTAGTTTTCTTACTTCTTTAATCAGCACAACCGTTTTCAGCTGTGCTAACATAGTTGCAAAGGGTTTTCTAATGATCAATTAGCCTTTTAAAATAATAAACTTGGATTAGCTAACACAATGTGCTATTGAAACACAGGAGTGATTGTTGCTGATAATGGGCCTCTGTACACCTATGTAGATATTCCATAAAAAATCTGACGTTTCCAGCTAAGATAGTCATTTACAACATTAAAAACAACTCTTAAGGATCCACCCTTTTTATCAATTTTCACCTAAAATGACATACCCAAATCTAATTGCCTGTAGCCCAGGCCCTGAAGCAAGGATATGCATATTCTTGGTACTATTTGAAAGAAAACCCTTTGAAAGGCCATCATGTATTATTCCAGCCCAGGTTTAATTTTGTTTTTGGCCACTAGATGGCAGTAGGGTACGTGCAAAGTTTTAGAATGATCCAATAAACCATTGCATTTCTGTTCAAAATGTTGTATCAAGACTGCCCAAATGTGCCTAATTTTTTTATTAATAACTTTTCATGTTCAAAATTGTGCACTCTCCTCAAACAATAGCATGGTATTCATTCACTGTAATAGCTACTCTAAATTGGAAAGTGCAGTTAGATTAACAAGAATTTAAGCTTTCGGCAAACATCAGATATGTCTATGTCCTGGGAAGTTTCCTTGTTACTTACAACCTCATGCTAATCGCATTAGCCTACGTTTGCTCAACCATCAAGCGGAAGGGACACTGATCCTGAAGTCGGACGGCCTTCATAGACTCAACATTAACCAGCCTTCATAGACTCAACACTCAAGCAACTACAGTTTCAGCAGAAATAATAATTTAAAAACAGAGATCAATAAGAAATATTAGATACTGTTGAAACAGTCGCACGGAGAAAAGCACGAGGAATGCATGGCTTTACCATAGAATTATATTTCAACATTTTGGGACAAAGTAGCCCCCCTATTTGCACAAACACTCATGCAAATGAATTCAGTACTTCCTAGTTCCATGTATCATCTTTTAAAATATGTTACGGCTAGACGTTCCGCTAGTTTTTTGTTGTTGAGGTCATTGGATTTTCCAATGCTTTTCTATAGGGAAGCCGAATTATTAGTGTCAATCAGGTGGACTCTAGTCTTTTGGTGCGTGTGAATGAGAGCACGCTCCGTGTTGTTTTTCTCCGGTATTGGAAACAGTTTATTCGGTCTTAAATTTGATCGATTATTTACATTTTAGTGTACCTGCGGTTGGATTAGAAACATTGTTTGAAATGTTTGGACCAAGTTTACAGGTAACTTATTAGATCCTTTGTAGGCATGTTGGGCGAGTTGGAACCGGTGTATTTCTGAATCAGACGCGCCAAATAAACATACATTTTTGGGATATAAAGAAGGACTTTATCGAACAAAACGACCATTCATTGTTTAACTTCTTCGATATAGGGGGCGCTCTTTAAAGTTTTGGATAAAAAAAACGTTCCCGTTTTAAACAAGATATTTTGTCACAAAAAGATGCTCGACAATGCATATAATCGACAGCTTTGGAAAGAAAACACTCTGACGTTTCCAAAACTGCAAAGATATTGTCTGTGAGTGCCACAGAACTAATGCTACAGGCGAAACCAAGATGAAATTTCATACAGGAAATGCCCCAGATTTTGAATGTGCTGTGTTCCAATGTCTCCTTATATGGCTGTGAATGCGCCAGGAATGAGCCTACACTTTCTGTCGTTTCCCCAAGGTGTCTGCAGCATTGTGACGTATTTGTAGGCATATCATTGGAAGATTGACCATAAGAGACTACATTTACCAGGTGTCCAGTTGGTGTCCTCCGTCAAAATTATTGCGCAATCTCCAGCTGCGTCCACTTTTCCATTTGGTTCAGAGGAGAAAGGCAACTGCCACTAATGATTTATCATCAAATAGATATGTGAAAAACACCTTGAGGATTGATTCTAAACAACGTTTGCCATGTTTCTGTCAATATTATGGAGTTAATTTGGAAAAAAGTTTGGCGTTGTAATGACTGAATTTTGTTTGTTTTTTCTTAGCCAAACGTGATGAACAAAACGGAACGATTTCTCCTACACAAATAATCTTTTTGGAAAAACGGAACATTTGCTATCTAACTGAGAGTCTCCTCATTGAAAACATCCGAAATTCTTCAAAGGTAAATGATTTTATGTTGCCTGCTGAATGCTAGGCTTAATGCTATGCTAGCTATCAATACTCTTACACAAATGCTTGTGTAGCTATGGTTGAAAAGCATATTTTGAACATCTGAGATGACAGTGTTGTTAACAAAAGGCTAAGCTTGTGAGCCAATATATTTATTTAATTTCATTTAAACCTCCTGGTTTTGTTGGTAGACCAATGCAGCTGCCTGTATGGGAAGGAAAACATAACATATAACATGTATTGCCTCACCCATCTCAGTCATGAAGCACGAGCATTTGGTGTTCTTGACAATATTTCTTCCTTCCCCTTCGAGAATGTCCTTGGCCAGTTAAAAAAGAATGCTAAGAAAACCAATAAGCCTTTTAGAGCAGGTTATACGGAGGCTGTCAGAATGAGAGGCCATGAGAGAAACGAAGAACAGATGCAGAGAAAACAATACAAAAGCAGCATGCCAATGGACTCGTCCCAAATGGTCAAGCAGGGAAGGAGCAGTATAATACTATAATATAATACCTAGGATAGGATAAGTAATCCTTCTCACCACCCCCCCTTAATGATTTAGATGCACTATTGTAAAGTGGCTGTTCCACTGGATGTCAGAAGGTGAATTCACCAATTTGTAAGTCGCTCTGGATAAGAGCGTCTGCTAAATGACTTAAATGTTAAATGTATAAAAAAATAGCAGTTTACTCACTTCTCCGTGCAGATGTCCACTGGGAATAACTGTGTCCAGTTGAGGAACAAGGTTGTCCGAGTGCAAAACCTGCTGGTGGAGGAACATGGATACTCTTTGATTGTGTACAAAACATTTAGGAACAAGACAGACGTTTTTGCATATCCCCTGCCATCATCACTGCTTGATATTTTCATTGAAGGATGAACTTCTTTTCACTCGAGCCACAAATGTGCTACGCAAGTTTGTTCTACTCCCGTGCAAAGAGGGCTTTGCTGGGATACCATTAGGGTACCATCTGTTTTCTCTTTTCAAGTTAATTAAATTATCAGTAAAAGACATTACATAAAATGTATTATTTACTTGAAGGGACTTTCTTAAACTCCTACAATAAGATGTTACTATTGAGAAATGTTTGAGTAAACTAATCTAATTGAGTGCCCATATTTGCTTTTTTGTTCACAGTACCATGTTTGCTGTGGTTAATTTCCCTGACGAAGATGACAGTTTAGCTGTCATCTCAAAAACCTGGTGCACCAAGGACAAATGTTATTGGCCTCCATACAAGAGCCAAGAGTGGTTAAGGAAGGCAGTGGTGTCGCACGAACAGCCGGACATTGATACATGGGAGGTACATTCAACTGAATTACTGAAGACAAAGAGTGAGTACTTTAACTCAATATTAAGATACTAAATGTCTCGTTTTCAGACATTTACAGATTAACTGATGACCTCCTGTTTCATGATGTTTTCAGATTCATATGAAAAAGCCCATGAGTGCCTTGTTCGGGCAGAAAATGGCTAAAGCCTGGAAACAGAGCCAGAATCTCCCCAAAGAAAGAGAAAGTAAGATTTAGTGTTTGAAATAAAAGGAATTTAAACACTATACTACTACCCTGAAAACGTCATGCTTGCTGTCATTCCCAGGCAAAATCCTAAATGTGATCAGACCGACAGAGGAGTCTGACGCTGATCATAACCAGCACCCATCAGCGCCAAAGACCACCAAGTTCACCCCAAAAGGGGTTGATTCCAAACGCACACAAAAAAGTACATGCAAGATTTAATTTCTTGGCAATAAATTATTCATACAAAGTATAAGTCTAATTTTCATTTGCACAGTTTGCAACAGTATCTTCTAGACCCTCTGTCACTCTCTGCTGGGGGTAAGTGCCTCTTATGTACTGAATGTGAAGTATATCACAAAACATTATGCTTGAGAACTAATTGTGTTTTTGAAGAAATGCTGACATAGTTTGGCTGTGAACTCAGATGTATAGGATAAATAACTATGTTTAACGTTGATCTGAACAGGTACTCAGTCCTCTTCGTCACAGGGGCCAGCTGCTCACCAGTCTGAAGGTACCCAATCTTGCCCATCATATTATCTGAGGTGTAAAAGGAGCTGAACAATGTTAATCTTAAAAAAACACACACACATCTTCTGTCAGCAATTACCACGGGTGTGTTTCACAAAAATATTTGCTTTCATGCAGCGATTATCAACACAGACCATTTGTTAGATTTAATTCAAAACCGCTAGCTAGCTATGAACAAACTTGTCTTGTTCACTTGTGAAACAGATCGGTTGACTGATTGCATGTGATTCATTCCTCCAGCAGTAGCTAACTTCCAAATCGTTTATTTTAACGCTAGTAATGCTACTACATACGGACAGTTGCAGTTTGTGGGAAACATTGTTGCAAAGGGGTCTTCCCTTTGCCCTTGCGAAAGTGGTTTCCCTTTGGGAATATCGAGCCAAGTCACTGAGTCTGGATACTTTTCTGGATACTTTTCCCCAGTTGAGATGTGGGCGCTACTTACTTGAACTGAAATTCTACATTTGTGTACTGTGCTCAATGTGTAACGGAATCATCAAGACCCTGGTCCTGTGCCTCTTCGTCAGAAGATTTTCTGGCAGCAGTCCACGGTAATTTAAAATATTCCAGTGTACACTTGTTAATGCATACAGTCTATTAGAAAAGTCTGGCTACTACAAGCAGCAATTCTGTATACATTTAAATAAAAATAATTCTGCATTCTTAGGTAGTTACAGTGGGGCAAAAAAGTATTTAGTCAGACACCAATTGTGCAAGTTCTCCCACTTAAAAAGATGAGAGAGGCCTGTAATTTTTTATCATAGGTAGAGAAGAGACGACGCGCCGGTGAAGAGATGCACTGGAGGTCAGGAGCGCTGAGCCGGCACCATCCGTTCTGGCTGGATGCCCACTCTAGCCCGTCCAATGAGGGGAGCTGGAATGTAGCGCACCGGGCTATGAACGCACACTGGAGACACCGTGCGCTTCACCACATCACACGGTGCATGACCAGTACTACGCTCCCCACAGTAAGCACGGGGAGTTGGCTCAGGTCTAAACCCTGACTCTGCCAATCTCCCTGTGTGCCCCCCCAAATTTGTTTTGGAGCTGCCTCCCGGTCTTCCTTGCCAGCCGTGACCCCTTGTATTCTTGACGTTCTGCTCTAGCTGCTTCTATCTCCTCCCTTGGATGGTGATACTCTCCAGCCTGCGCCCAGGGACCCTTGCCTTCCAGTATCTCCTCCCATGTCCACTCCTCCAGAAAATGCTGCTTGGTCTTTTTGTGGTGGGATCTTCTGTAACGTGCGTTGTTTGAAGGAGACCAAGGCGCATCATATTTATTAAATGAGAACTAGCAACAAAATAACAAAGTGAAACCAAAACGAATGTACCGTTCCGTAGGCTACAAGAGCTGTACAAAAACAAGATCCCACAACATAGGTGGGAAAAAAGCTGTCTACAACAGTAGACAGCTGCCTCTGATTGGGAACCACCCTCGGCCAAACACAAAGAAATACAAAACATAGAATCAAATCAAATCAAATGTATTTGTCACATACACATGGTTAGCAGATGTTAATGCGAGTGTAGCGAAATGCTTGTGCTTCTAGTTCCGACAATGCAGTAATAACCAACAAGTAATCTAACTAACAATTCCTAAACTACTGTCTATTACACAGTGTAAGGTGGATAAAGAATATGTACATAAGGACATATGAATGAGTGATGGTACAGAGCAGCATAGGCAAGATACAGTAGATGGTATCGAGTACAGTATATACATATGAGATGAGTATGTAAACAAAGTGGCATAGTTAAAGTGGCTAGTGATACATGTATTACATAAGGATGCAGTCGATGATATAGAGTACAGTATATACGTATGCATATGAGATGAATAATGTAGGGTAAGTAACATTATATAAGGTAGCATTGTTTAAAGTGGCTAGTGATATATTTACATCATTTCCCATCAATTCCCATTATTAAAGTGGCTGGAGTTGAGTCAGTGTCAGTGTGTTGGCAGCAGCCACTCAATGTTAGTGGTGGCTGTTTAACAGTCTGATGGCCTTGAGATAGAAGCTGTTTTTCAGTCTCTCGGTCCCAGCTTTGATGCACCTGTACTGACCTCGCCTTCTGCACCTGTACTGACCTCGAGGTGATAATCGCTGTTCTGATGTCCAGAAGCTCTTTTCGGTCATAAGAGACAGTAGCGGCAACATATGTACAAAAAAAGAGTTAAACAATGCAAAAAAATAAAAAAAATATCAAAGTTGGTTAGGAGCCCGTAAGACGGCAGTCATCCCTCTCTGTCGCCATTATCACAATTAACATCTTCTCTTGCGGAGAGTATTTGTAGTGAGAGGCTGGGATACTACGATCTTATTCCCATGGGAACTGTTGAGCGGCCAACCTCTCATACGGTGGTTAAGTTTAGTTCAGCTTGATACTCCCTATTCTTACTTTTGATTAGCGACTTTATTTGCTAGTCTCTATTCATACTTTCATTTAGTTACTCTATTTACTACTCTCTATTCTTACCACAGTCCCTCCTGCGACACTTTCATTACAGTTTCATTAGGAGAGGGAGAGAGAGAGACTACAGTAATACAAATACTTTTGTCATGCCAATGAAGCATTTCTGAATGGAATTGACTAGGGAAGAGAGAAACTCATATGACCCTGAGTTAATTTGAATTACTCCAAACCCAGTTGCATTCTCTCTCTTTCTCTTTCTCTCTCTCGCTCTCTTGCTCCCCCTCCTTCTCCCCCTGTCTTGTGAAGAAGCAGGCTTTGTGGATGAGAGGATCATGCTGGGCATGATCTAAACACACCCACTGGGCGTTGGGGTGAGCTGGGAATTGAACAGCAGAGAAAAGGCCAAACCTGGAGGACTACAGCCAGCACTACACTCCAACCTTACAAGAACCTTATCCAAGAGACACCCCCTCAGAACAGTGGGCTATAGTTAGTTATAGAGAGGTTTAGGGGTTTGACAGACGTATATACGGGTTCTCATCCACATCCCAGAACAAAGCCAAATAAACTGAGTCCGCCTTGCCAAATGTGAGACTGTTTTAAGAAAGGCCTTCATACGTTATCCACAGATAAAAGAACACATAACATGTCAGAGCAGAAAGCAAAATAAACTCTGGGAAGAACACAGCATGAACGCCAGCATTCACGTATACACACACACACACACACACACACACACACACACACACACACACACACACACACACACACACACACACATATGTATGGTGCATGTGTGTGTGTTTTCTCACCAGTTCCCTCTTCTCCCACTGTGTCAGAGCATCGACAGACAGGAGACAGCAGAAGATTGATGAGTCCTGGTCGGCTTTGGTGGGATTACTGTTGTGGTTGCGGTAGTGATGGTAATGGTAGGGAGCTTTGAACTGGGGAATAATTGTTGTCAGATGTGGAGGTTTTACAGCAGGTGTGACAATTTTGACTCAGATCCAGTGTGTCTCCAATGGTACCCTATTCCCTATGTAGTGCACTTTTGACCAGGGCTCATAGGCCTCTGGTCAAAAGTAGTCCTATCCCCCTTATGCAAACCCCTGTAGTTCAAGTGTGACAAACAAGCGAGTTCACATCCCACTGGGCACAAACAGGTTGAATAAACGTTGTTCCAAGGTAATCTGTCAATGTATTGTGACGTGGAATCTACATGGAAAATACATTGGATTTGAAAAAAGTAATCAAAGGTAAACTGTTGTTTTGAGGGTGATATTTCAACCACGAGATTATTTCATCATTGTAACTAATTTTCAACATAGTCAAACCTTGCATAAAATATTATGTTGAAATTGTACCTTTTGAACAACGTCAGATCTTCAACGTTACATCCACTGTACGCCTCCCATAGTCTGTTCTGACTTGTCTAGTTAGGTTAAATTAAAACAATATATATATATACAGTGGGGCAAAAAAGTATTTAGTCAGCCACCAATTGTGCAAGTTCTCCCACTTAAAAATATGAGAGAGGCCTGAAATTTTCATCATAGGTACACTTCAACTATGACAGACAAAATGAGAAAATCACATTGTAGGATTTTTATTGAATTTATTTGCAAATTATGATGGAAAATAAGGATTTTTGCTTTATTATGGACAGACCTCTCCCCATCTTAGCTACTGTCATATCAATATGTCTTGACTGACAGTTTACTATCCAGGGTTACCCCAAGCAGTTTAGTCACCTTCATTTGCTCAATTTCCACATTATTCATGATATGATTTAGTGGAGGTTGAGGGTTTAGTGAATGATTTTAGTTAAAAAATATTTTGGACTAACTCATTCCTTGCCACCCATTCTTTGTTATGTGTTGCAGTCATTCCAGTCGCTGTAGTAGCTGACGTGTATAGTGTTGAGTCATCTGACGTGTATCGTGTTGAGTCCTTCAATTAAAGAACACCATCTGTGTTCTGTTAGACAGGTAACTCTGTATCCACAATATAGCAGGGGGTGAAAAGCCACGACACATAACTGTTCTCAGCAGCAGGCCATGATCGATAATGTCAGAAGCCTCACCGTAGTCTAACAAAACGCACCCCCCCCCACAATCTTTCTATCATCAATTTCTCTCAGCCAATCATCAGTTATTTGCGTCAATGCTGTGTATGTTGAATGTCCTTCCCTATAAGCGTACTAAAACTCTGTTGTCAATTTGTTTACTGTAAAATAGCATTGTATCTGGTGAAACACATTTTTTACAATAGTTTACTAAGGGTTGGTAACAGGCTAATTGGTTGAATTGTTTATTTGAGCCAGTAAAGGGGGCCTTACTATTCTAGGTAGCGGGAATTACTTTTGCTTCCTTCCAGGCCTGAGGGCACACACTTTCTAGTAGGCTTAAATTGAAGATATGGCAAAAAGGAGTGGCAATGTTGTCCTCTATCATTCTCAGTAATTTACCATCCAAGTTGTCAGACCCCAGTGGCTTGTCATTGTTGATAGTCATTTTTTCACCTCTTCCACACTGACTTTACGGATTTCAAAATTATTTGCTTGTCTCTCATAATTTGGTCGTTTATTGCTGGCTTGTCATGCCTACATTTGCTAGTCTTGCTCTCAGTGGGTTTTGTGATGAATGAGACATCTGATTCAATGAATGATGGAGCTGAGTTTACCTTTTTGCCCAAAATTTAATTTAAGGTGCTCCAAAGCTTTTTACTATCATTCTTTATGACATTTATCTTTGACATTTATCAATTGGTTGTGCTACCAGACTTATTTGCCATACCCTTTGCCTCATCTCTCACAACCATACAATTTTTAAATTCCTCATCAATCCAAGGGGATTTAACAGTTTTTACAGTAATTTTCTTAATTGGTGCAAGCTTCTTAGAAACTAGAATAAGCTATTTCATAAATGTGCCAAGTGCAGCGTCTGGTTGCTCCTCATTACACACCACAGACCATAAAATATGATTTACATTATCAACATAAGAATCACTACAAAACGTATTGTATGATCTCTTATACACTATATTAATCCCAGCCTTTTGAACTTTGGTTTCCTAGATATGGCTACTATATTGTGATGACTACATCGAATGGATTTGGATACTGCTTTAAAGGAAAGCATTAGTAAAGATGTGATCAATACATGTTGATGATATCATTCCTGTGTTGTTTGTAACTACCCTGGTAGGTTGACTGATATCCTGAATCAGGTTGCAGGCACTAGTTAGTTAGAAGCTTTTTCTTGAGTGGGCAGCTTGATGTGAGGCAGTCAATATTGAAATCACCCAGAAAGTATACCTATCTGTTGATATCACATACATTATCAAGCATTTCCCACATATTATCCAGATACTGACTGTTAGCACTTGGTTGTATATAGCAGCTTCCCACCAGAATGGGCTTTAGGTTAAGCAGATTAACCTGTAGCCATATTACTTCAATAGTATTTAACATGAGATCCTCTCTAAGCTTTACAGGAATGTCATCCTTAATATAGACTGCAGCACCGCCCAAGTGCCATTTCTGTATTTTCTGTAGATCTTATAACCATGTCTTGCTAGCAACGTATCAAAGGTATTATCTACAGTAAGTGAGTATCAGAGATTGTCAGAATATGAATGTCATCGGTTACCAGCATGTTATTGACTTCATGAACCTTGGTCCTTGGCTACATATGTTAATGTGGTCGCTTTCTTTTTCTGGGATACTTGATTGTTTTCATTGTTTTACTGGGAAGCTTAGAATTTTAAGCCCTCAGGCCTGAAGGGAAGCTAAATTAATTCCGCTACCTAAGAATAGTAAAGGCCCCTTAATGGCTCAAATAGCCGACCAATCAGCCCGTTACCTACCCTTAGTAAACTTTTGGAAAAAATGGTGTTTGACCAGATACAATGCTTTTTTACAGTAAACAAAATGACAAAAGACTTTCAGCGCGCTTATATGTAAGAACATTCAACAAGGACAGCACTTATACAAATCACCGACAACGATGAGACAGCCTATAGGGAGGATGTCAGAGAACTGGCAGTGTGGTTCCAGGACAACAACCTCTTCCTCAATGTGAGCAAGACAAAGGAGCTGATCGTGGAGTACAGGAAAAGGCAGGCCGAGCAGGCCCCCATTAACACTGACGGGGCTGCAGTGGAGCAGGTCGAGAGTGTTAAGTTCCTTGGTGTCCACATCACCAACTAACGGATTCCAAGATGGTGTAGCAGTGCAGACGTGTTTTGTTCGTTCTCTCGTGTACTTTTGTATTTTTTCGTATTTTTTGTATATATTTCAATTTTATTTTCAATCTTTTCTCCATTTTAGTTCAATTATAACTTCCGGTAACCTGCCTCACCCAATGTGATACAGAACCGCTATTATTTTGAATTTCTAGACCTTATAGCAAGAACCACCTAGCCACCAGAAGCTAACCAGCTAATTAGCTACAAGCTATTTAGTCATTGTTAGCCACTGCTAGCGGCCTTTACCTTCTGCTGAGGTACCAGCCCTTTTTTTTTTGCTTGGATAATACTCGCCAGCCTACCAGTAACGGACTGTCTCTCCACTACAATGCCGGATTCCTGCTGTAAACCCTGGACCATTCTCCTGATCTTCACAGCTAGCTAGCACCCACCGAGTTACCCAGTACCGAAGCAATCCTTGAGGCCCACCTCCCGGCCTACTCAGTTGTTCACCCGGACTCCACCCAAACACGGCTAGAACACACTACTCCACTGGATCCTTGTAGTAAGCTCTGGACCTTGGCACCGGATCACCGCTGCTACTAAGTGGCTATAGTGGCTATAAAACTGATTATTTTATTTTTTAACCCTTTTTTGTGATTTATGATCTTGTCTAATAGCTGCAACTTGGGAGAGGCGAAGGTTGAGTCATGCGTCCTCTGAAATATGACCCGCCAAGCCGCGCTTCTTAACACCCGCTCGCTTAACCCGGAAGCCAGCTGCACCAAAGTGTCGGAGGAAACACTGTTCATCTGACGACGAGTGAGCTTGCAGTGGCCCAGCATGCCACAAGGAGTTGCTAGAGCGTGATGAGCCAAGTAAAGCCCCACCAGACAAACCCTCCCTTAACCCAGATAACGCTGGGCCAATTGTGCGCCGCCCTATGGGACACTGCGCCACTCGGGAGGCCTGCTCTATGGATTCTAATTACTGCGCGCGTGTGTGTGTGTGTGTGTGTGTGTGTGTGTGTGTGAGGGAGGGAGGGAGGGAGAGAGATACTGTGGGATTCTTTAATCAGTTTGTCTCATTGGACAGGTCAGAGTCTGTTTGAAGTTGTTGAGTGGTTTTTGTAGAAGTACATTATGTGTTCCACAGCAGAGAGTGTTCCAGAGTAGAGAGTACCCACAGTAGCAACTGTAGTTCAATACTGGCAGTGTCTGCTGTGGCAGGTTGGATGGTGCAATTTACCTGAAAAAGATCTCTCAATGTTCTAATCTCTTAATGTTCATCTCAAACTGTACCAAATTCATGCATTTAGCTGTTGAAATTCTATTTTTTGGGCCGTTGGAGAATGCCCCAGACTCCTCCAATGGCTTTGGGCTAAACCCCCAATGTCAAGTGAGCAGGTTGTTGGGCGGCTGGACATCACTAGTCGCAGGATTTCATCTGGAGAGAGAAAGGGAAAAGAGGTCAAGGCGTAGGGTAGTTCTGTGTGACTGGGATCAGTGGGCTCAGTAGCCTGAGTGAATAAGGAGCAGATGTTGTGTGTGTGTGTGTGTACCAGACATCTGTCCTTTGGTCTGAGTCCAAATTTGTGATTTTTGGTTCCAACCTCCGTGTATTTGTGAGACGCAGAGTACGTGAACGGATGATCTCCGCATGTGTAGTTTCCATCGTGAAGCATGGAAGAGGAGGTGTGATGGTGTGGGGGTGCTTTGCTGGTGACACTGTCTGTGATTTATTCATAATTCAAAATAATTCCATCTGGTTTGAGCTTAGTTGGACTATCATTTGTTTTTCAACTGGACAATGACCCAACATACCTCCAGACTGTATAAGGGCTATTTAACCAAGAAGGAGAGTGATGGAGTGTTGCATCTGATGACCTGTCCTCCAAAATCATCCGACCTCAACCCAATTCAGATGTTTTGGGATGAGTCGATCCAAAGAGTGACAGAAAAGCAGCCAACAAGTGCTCAGCATATGTGGGCAATCCTTTAAGAATGTTGGAAAAGCATTCCAGGTGAAGCTGGTTGAGAGAACGCCAAGATTGTGCAAAGCTGTCATCAAGGCAAAAGGTGGCTACAATGAAGAATATAAAATATCAAATTACTACATGATTCCATACATGTTATTTCATAGTTTTGTTGTATTCACTGTTATTCTACAAAGTAGAAAATAGTCCAATTAAATTAAAACCCTTGTATGAGTATATGTGTCCAAATATTGGACTTATACTGGATATACATACACACAGTGCCTTGCGAAAGTATTCGGCCCCCTTGAACTTAGCGAACTTTTGCCACATTTCAGGCTTCAAACATAAAGATATAAAACTGTATTTTTTTGTGAAGAATCAACAACAAGTGGGACACAATCATGAAGTGGAACGACATTTATTGGATATTTTAAACTTTTTTAACAAATCAAAAACTGAAAAATTGGGCATGCAAAAATTTTCAGCCTCTTTACTTTCAGTGCAGCAAACTTTCTCCAGAAGTTCAGTGAGGATCTCTGAATGATCCAATGTTGACCTAAATGACTAATGATGATAAATACAATCCACCTGTGTAATCAAGTCTCCGTATAAATGCACCTGCACTGTGATAGTCTCAGAGGTCCGTTAAAAGCGCAGAGAGCATCATGAAGAACAAGGAACACACCAGGCAGGTCCGAGATACTGTTGTGAAGAAGTTTAAAGCCGGATTTGGATACAAAAAGATTTCCCAAGCTTTAAACATCCCAAGGAGCACTGTGCAAGCGATAATATTGAAATGGAAGGAATATCAGACCACTGCAAATCTACCAAGACCTGGCTGTCCCTCTAAACTTTCAGCTCATACAAGGAGAAGACTGATCAGAGATGCAGCCAAGAGGCCCATGATCACTCTGGATGAACTGCAGAGATCTACAGCTGAGGTGGGAGACTCTGTCCATAGGACAACAATCAGTCGTATATTGCACAAATCTGGCCTTTATGGAAGAGTGGCAAGAAGAAAGCCATTTCTTAAAGATATCCATAAAAAGTGTTAATAATTTTGCACGGCCAATTTTTCAGTTTTTGATTTTAAAAAAAAGTTTGAAATCTCCAATAAATGTCGTTCCACTTCATGATTGTGTCCCAGTTGTTGTTGATTCTTCACAAAAAAAATACAGTTTTATATCTTTATGTTTGAAGCCTGAAATGTGGCAAAAGGTCGCAAAGTTCAAGGGGGCCGAATACTTTCGCAAGGCACTGTGTATGTATATATATATATATATATATATATTACTTTTTAAAAATTCTTTAAGAAAAATTACATGTTTGACAGCTCATTCACTTAAATCCACATTTCCAACTGTCAGCGCCGTGTGTATAGGTGGTAGGGAAGTCAGGTGCAGGAGAGTCAAAATGGAGTGTAAATGGAGTCTTTTAATAAATGTCAACAGAACATGCTCCATAACACTAAACAGTACAGACATGGAAAAACATGGGTACGAGGACCCGTCTCGCACCAACACAACAAATAAACAACACTGACAATAAAACAATCTCTGACAAAGACATGAGGGGAAACAGAGGGTTAAATACAACAGGTAATGAATGGGATTGAAAACAGGTGTGTGGGAAGACAAGACAAAACCAATGGAAAATGAAAAATGGATTGACGATGGCTAGAAGACCGGTGACGTCGAATGCCGAGCTCCGCCCGAACAAGGAGAGGCAATGACTTCGGCAGAAGTCGTGACACCAACCTGTTTGGTGCATAGTCTATAGGGTGGAACCCAAAGAGGTAGACATTAGTCTTCACTCTGGAGGTGATTGAGATTTAGCTAGCAAAACTGTAAACACTTGGAGAGGATTTGCACCGTTGTTTTCCCACTCAAAACATTGTGGGAAGGGGTGGCTTTCTTAAAAGATAATTACTAAAAACTAACACAGTGGAAAGTGATTTCAGGGACACAGAACATTTTAAATACAACAATAATAAATCCATCCTCCCCGTTTCCCCCCCCCCCTGTTTCCTGTAGGCCTAGTCCACGATCAGCTCCTTGGTTTTGATGATGTTGAGGGAGAGGCTGTTTTCCTGGCACCATTCTGCCCTGGATCTAACCTACTCTCTAACTGTCTCGTCGCCTCTGGTGATCAGACCCACCACCGCCATGTCGTCTGCAAACGTAGTAATCGCGTTGGAGTCATGCGTGGCCACGCAGTTCTGGGTGTACAGGGAGTAGAGGAGGGGGCAGAGCACACACACCTGGGGGGGCCCCTTCTTGAGGGTCAGCGTAGCAGAGGTGTTGTTGCCCAACCTCACCATCTGGGGTCTGCTTGTCAAGAAGTCCTGGATCTAGTTGCAGAGGGAGGTGTTCTTTCCCAGGGCCTTAAGCTTAGTGTCGAACTTAGAGGGGACTATGGTGTAGTTGATGAACAGCATTCTCACATAGGTGTTTCTCTTGTATAGGTGGGATAGGGCAGTGTGTAGAGCAATAGCGATTGCATCAACCGTGGAGCTGTTGGGGCGGTATTCAAATTGGTGTAGATCCAGGGTGTCAGGTAAGGTGGAGCTGATGTGGTCACTTGAGTGTGTGCTTATTTGTGCGTGCCTCAGATACAGGGCTCCTTCAGAAAGCTTCAGATCAAACACATGTGGAGAACTTAGCAAAAGCACGGTTGTTTTTCTTTACTCTCCTTGTATTTAATGTCATAACATAATTCATGTATAGCTACCCACTGTTTGTCTTTGTCCAAGACAAGCACAAACTAGCAATTAACTGTGTGTGTGTGTGTGTGTGTGTGTGTGTGTGAGGGGTTTTGTGTGGTGCGTAGGTGTAGGAATAAACTAGATGTCGAGGAAAGCCCTATGAGGTGTCTGCACACATGGAATCCCCCTACAACTGCTGCCAGCTTGTTAGATTTTCCAGCGGTGTAAAATAAACACTGTTTTCTTTGCTCGAGTCTGTACAAAACTGTCAGAAGGATTTAAAATGGATGGCAGCCTGTGTCTAAGGGTCTACAGTAGAGATACTAAAATCAGCAGAAAAAAATTGCAACTTACAATCATAAATGAGAGAGAACGGGAGAGCGAGAGAGCGAGACAAACAGAAGTGCACATAGACAATAGGTCAGAGGTGAATCCCACCATGAGGAATGAAGAGAATTCAGAGACTCTGAAAGCTCCAGTGTGACTGAGAGTAAATGAAAGCCCCCTGCGTGTTTTTTTACTGCCCCTCTATAAGGTAACAGGGCCTGTGTGTTTTATAAGGCGCTATGGTCAAGGCTGAGTTATGATCGTGTGTCACGGTTGAGTTCTCCCCCCTCCTCACAAAGAGTAAGACAAGTTTGTGAGGCCCAGAGGCTGAGGTCTATGTCCTCCAAGATTGAATAACCTTGGTTAAATGAATAATATCAAACAATATACAGTGGGGCAAAAAGTATTTAGTCAGCCACCAATTGTGCAAGTTCTCCCACTTAAAAAGATGAGAGAGGCCTGTAATTTCATCATAGGTACACTTCAACTATGACAGACAAAATGAGAAAGAACATCTAGAAAATCACATTGTAGGATTTTTAATGAATTCATTTGCAAATTATGGTGGAAAATAAGTATTTGGTCACCTACAAACAATCAAGATTTCTGGCTCTCACAGCCCTGTAACTTCTTCTTTAAGAGGCTCCTCTGTCCTCCACTCGTTACCTGTATTAATGGCACCTGTTTGAACTTCTTATCAGTATAAAAGACACCTGTCCACAACCTCAAACAGTCACACTCCAAACTCCACTATGGCCAAGCCCAAAGAGCCACCAGATACAACATTGTAGACCTGCACCAGGCTGGGAAGAGTGAATCTGCTATAGGTAAGCAGCTTGGTTTGAATAAATCAACTGTGGGAGCAATTATTAGGAAATGGAAGACATACAAGACCACTGATAATCTCCCTCGATCTGGGGCTCCATGCAAGATCTCACCCCATGGGGTCAAAATGATCACAAGAACGGTGAGCAAAAATCCCAGAACCACACGGACCTAGTGAATGACCTGCAGAGAGCTGGGAACAAAGTAACAAAGCCTACCATCAGTAACACACTACGACGCCAGGGACTCAAATCCTGCAGTGCCAGACGTGTCCCCCTGCTTAAGCAAGTACATGTCCAGTCCCGTCTGACGTTTGCTAGAGAGCATTTGGATGATCCAGAAGAAGATTGGGAGAATGTCATATGGTCAGATGAAACCAAAATAAAACTTTTTGGTAAAAACTCAACTCGTCGTGTTTGGAGGACAAAGAATGCTGAGTTGCATCCAAAGAACACCATACCTACTGTGAAGCAGGTGAGCGTAAATTAATGCGTGTAGGAACGAGAAAGACTGAGAAGAATCGTTCTTGGCGCGCCTGCTTTCTTCCGCCGAGTCCGGACTTAAGACTTTCAAATTGCTTGGAGACCCTGTACCAGCTGTCTTCTGCGAATACTTGGGCGTTCCCTCCATTGCTGTGGATTCCCCTTCAGCTACCTCTCCCTGTCCTAGTCAATCAACTGCCTGGGCACAGCCTGGACCACCATGGTCCCAGTCCGCTGGGCTCATTGCGGCGATTGTGATAGGGAGTTTGATGGTGAGGCATATATCTGTACCTGGGGCAAAAACTTTGTGTTTTCCTGAGACAAAAGTTCAGGATATCAACAGGTTGCTTCCTGAGGCTGTGCGTCAGTCACCGGGGGCTGATACTGTCGTGGTTCATTTGGGCTGGAATGACATTATGAAAGGGCAGCTCAGAAAAGCTGAAGATGGATTTTAAAAAACTGATTGGGTCACTACTTGACACCAACAAACACCCCATAATATCTGACCCTCTGCCCTCCCTAAATCATGGTGGACTTGTAGACCTCCATAACTGGCTTCGAGACTATTGCAGCTCTGTGGGTGTAACATTTATTGACAATTTTGCTATCTTCTGGGGGAAAAAAGCTTGAATTATAAGGAGGATGAGATCCACCCAAATCATTTATGTTCCTGGATCCTTTCACACTATTATATGGCTGTGTTGAGACAATGACTTATCAATGTCCCAAGTCCAGCTCATTTAATCCCTACCATTGTGTCACTGAGTTGTCATAATGCTTCAGCAAATGTAAATTATCACAGCGGTGTTGGAAGACACAATGCAAGTCATCTAATGTATGTCCCTCTTACTGCCCTGATTGCCTCTGCTGATCCTACAACTATTCTATGCAGTAATCATATGCCAATGAACCAGAGTTATACTGTTAGCACTGAGGTAGTGTGCCCTAGCAGGAAGTCCATTGTGTGAAGGTCACCCAGCACTAACATAAATAACCCAAGCATGTCTACATCTGCTAAGCTTCCCAGTAAAGCAAGAAAAACAATCAAGCATCCCAGAAAAGGCTTAAAAATAGCCCACATTAACATTTGTAGTTAAGAAACAAGGTTCATAAAATCAACAATTTGCTAGTAACAGATGACATTCAAATTCTGGCAATCTCTGAAACTCACTTAGATAATACCTTTGGTGATACAGTGGAAGCAATACATTGGCTACAGAAAATACAGAAACACCAAAGATGGAGGTGTGGCTGTTTCTATTCAGAACCACATTCCTCTTAACCTTAGAGAGGAGTTCCTGTTAAATACTGTTGAAGTAATATGGTTAGTTTCATCTGCCTCACCTGAAGCCCATTATGGTGGGAAACTGCTACAGACCACCAAGTGCTAACAGTCAGTATCTGGCTAACGTGTGAAATGCTTGATCATGTATGCGATATCAACAGGGGTGTATTTTCTGGGAGATTTAAGTACTGCCTGGCTTTCATCAGGCTGCCCACTCAAGAAAAAGCTTCAAACTGTAACTTCTGCCTGCAACCTGGTTTAGGTCATCAGTCAACCTACCAGAGTAGATACAAACAGCATGGGAATGAAATCATCAACATGTCTAGATAAAATCTTTACTAATTCTGCAGAATTTTTTGGAAAGCAGTATCCAAATCCATCAGATGTAGTGATCACATACAGTACCAGTCAAATGTTTGGACACACCTACTCAATCCAGGGTTTTTCTTTATTTAAAAAAAACTATTTTCTACATTGTATAATAATAGTGAAGACATCCAAACTATTAAATAACACATATGGAATCATGTAGTAACCAGAAAAGTGTTAAACAAATCAATATTTTATATTTGAGATTCTTCAAAGTGGCCACCCTTTGCCTTGATGACACCTTTGCACACTCTTGGCATTTTCTCAACCAGCTTCATGAGATAGTCACCTGGAATGCATTTCAATTAACCTCTTGATACTCCCCATCCCGGATCCGGGATCGTGAATAAAGCCTCAGGCTCATTAGCATAACGCAACGTTAACGATTTCTGAAAATCGCAAATAAAATGAAAATAATGCGCCTGCTCTCAAGCTTAGCCTTTTCTTAACAACACTGTCATCTCATATTTTCAAAATATGCTTTTGAACCACAGCAAATCACTAATTTGTGTAAGAGTATGCTAAGCTAGCTTAGCATTTTGAGTAGCATTTAGCATGCAACATTTTCACAAAAACCAGATAACCAAATAAATAAAATCATTTACCTTTGAAGAGCTTCGGATGTTTTCAATGAGGAGACTCTCAGTTGTCCTAATTTTGCACGGCCAATTTTTCAGTTTTTGATTTGTTAAAAAAGTTTGAAATATCCAATAAATGTTGTTCCACTTCATGATTGTGTCCCACTTGTTGTTGATTCTTCACAAAAAAATACAGTTGTATATCTTTATGTTTGAAGCCTGAAATGTGGCAAAAGTTCGCAAAGTTCAAGGGGGCCAAATACTTTCGCAAGGCACTGTACATATGAGATGAGTAATGTAGGGTATGTAAACAAAGTGGCATAGTTTAAAGTGGCTAGTGATACATGTATTACATAAAGATGCAGTAGATGATATAGAGTACAGCATATACATATACAGTGGGGAGAACAAGTATTTGATACACTGTCGATTGTGCAGGTTTTCCTACTTACAAAGGAGGTAGTCTGTAATTTTTATCATAGGTACACTTCAACTGTGAGAGACGGAATCTAAAATAAAAATCCCCCAAATCACATTATATGGTTTTTAAGTAATTAATTTGCATTTTATTGCATGACATAAGTATTTGATAACCTACCAACCAGTAGGAATTCTGGCTCTCACAAACCTGTTAGCTTTTCTTTAAGAAGCCCTCCTGTTCTCCACTCATTACCTGTATTAACTGCACCTGTTTGAACTTGTTACCTGTATAAAAGACACCTGTCCACACACTCAATCAAACAGACTCCAACCTCTCCACAATGGCCAAAACCAGAGAGCTGAGTAAGGACATTAGGGATAAAATTGTAGACCTGCACAAGGCTGGGATGGGCTACAGGACAATAGGCAAGCAGCTTGGTGAGAAGGCAACAACTGTTGGCGCAATTATTAGAAAATGGAAGAAGTTCAAGATGACGGTCAATCGCCCTCGGTCTGGGGCTCCATGCAAGATCTCACCTCGTGCGGCATCATTGATCATGAGGAAGGTGAGGGATCAGCCCATAACTACACGATAGGACCTGGTCAATGACCTGAAGAGAGCTGGGACCACAGTCTCAAAGAAAACCATTAGTAACACACTATGCTGTCATGGATTAAAATCGTGCAGCGCATGCAAGGTCCCCCTGCTCAAGCCAGCGCATGTCCAGGCCCGTCTGAAGTTTGCCAATGACCATCTGGATGATCCAGAGGAGGAATGGGAGAAGCATGACAATGACGCAAAACACACAGCCAGGGCAACTAAGGAGTAGCTCCGTAAGAAGCATCTCAAGGTCCTGGAGTGGCCTAGCCAGTCTCCAGACCTGAACCCAATATAAAATCTTTGGAGGGAGCTGAAAGTCCTTATTGCCCAGCAACAGCCCCGAAACCTGAAGGATCTGGAGAAGGTCTGTATGGAGGAGTGTGCCAAAATCCCTGCTGCAGTGTGTACAAACCTGGTCAAGAACTACAGGAGATGTATGATCTCTGTAATTGCAAACCAAGGTTTCTGTACCAAATAATAAGTTCTGCTTTTCTGATGTATCAAATACTTATTTCATGCAATAAAATGCAAATTAATTATTTAAAAATCATACAATGTGATTTTCTGGATATTTAGATTCAGTCTCTCACAGTTGAAGTGTATCTATGATAAAAGTTACAGACCTCTACATGCTTTGTAAGTAGGAAAACCTGCAAAATCGGCAGTGTATCAAATACTTGTTCACCCAACTGTACATATGAGATGAGTAATGTAGGGTATGTAAACATTATATTATATTAAGTGGCATTGTTTAAAGCAGCTAGTGATACATTTTTACATCAATTTCCATTATTAAAGTGGCTGGAGTTGAGTCAGTATGTTGGCAGCAGCCACTCAATGTTAGTGGTGGCTGTTTAACTGTCTGATGGCCTTGAGATAGAAGCTGATTTTCAGTCTCTCGGTCCCTGCTTTGATGCACCTGCACTGACCTCGCCTTCTGGATGATAGCAGGGTGAACAGGCAGTGGCTCGGGTGGTTGTTGTCCTTGATGATCTTTATGGCCTTCCTGTGACATCGGGTGGTGTAGGTGTCCTGGAGGGCAGGTAGTTTGCCCCCGGTGATGCATTGTGCAGACCTCACTACCCTCTGGAGAGCCTTACGGTTGTGGGCGGAGCAGTTGCCGTACCAGGCTGTGATACAGCCGACAGGATGCTCTCGATTGTGCATCTGTAGAAGTTTGTGAGTGCTTTTGGTGACAAGCCAAATTTCTTCAGCCTCCTGAGGTTGAAGAGGCACTGCTGCGCCTTCTTCACAATGTTGTCTGTGTGGGTGGATCAATTCAGTTTGTCCGTGATGTGTACGCCGAGGAACTTAAAACTTACTACCCACTGCACTACTGTCCCGTCTGTGGATATTGGGGTGCTCCCTCTGCTGTTTCCTGAAGTCCACAATCATCTCCTTTGTTTTGTTGACGTTGAGTGTGAGGTTATTTTCCTGACATCACACTCCGAGGGCCCTCACCTCCTCCCTGTAGGCTGTCTCGTTGTTGTTGGTAATCAAGCCTACCACTACCACTGTAGTGTCGTCCGCAAATTTGATGATTGAGTTGTAGGCATGCATGGCCACGCAGTCGTTGGTGAACAGGGAGTACAGGAGAGGGCTGAGAATGCACCCTTGTGGAGCCCCAGTCTTGAGGATCAGCGGGATGGAGGTGTTGTTACCGACCCTCACCACCTGGGGGCGGCCCGTCAGGAAGTCCAGTACCCAGTTGCACAGGGTGGGGTCAAGACCCAGGGTCTCGAGCTTGATGACGAGTTTGGAGGGTACTATGGTGTTAAATGCTGAGCTGTAGTCGATGAACAGCATTCTCACATAGGTATTCCTCTTGTCCAGATGGGTTAGGGCAGTGTGCAGTGTGGTTGCGATTGCCTGTCTGTGGACCTATTGGGGCGATAAGCAAATTGGAGTGGGTCTAGGGTGTCAGGTAGGGTGGAGGTGATATGGTCCTTGACTAGTCTCTCTAAGCACTTCATGATGATGGAAGTGAGTGCTACGGGGGCGGTAGTCGTTTAGCTCAGTTACCTTAGCTTTCTTGGGTAGAGGAACAATGGTGGCACATGGGAAACACATGGGAACAGTAGACTGGGATAAGGATTGATTGAATATGTCTGTAAACACACCAGCCAGCTGGTTTGTGCATGCTCTGAGGACGTGGTTGGGCATGCCGCCTGGGCCTGCAGCCTTGCGAGGGTTAACACGTTTAAATGTTTTACTCACGTCGGCTGCAGTGAAAGAGATTCCGCAGGTTTTGGTTGCGGGCCGTGTCAGTGGCACTGTATTGTCCTCAAAGCGAGCAAAAAAAGGTATTTAGTCTGTCTGGGAGCAAGACATCCTGGTCCGCAACGGGGCTGGTTTTCTTTTTGTAATCCATGATTGACTGTAGATCCTGCCACATACCTCTTGTATCTGAGCCATTGAATTGTGACTCTACTTTGTATCTGTACTGATGCTTAGGTTGTTTGATTGCCTTGCAGAGGGAATAGCTACACTGTTTGTATTCGGTCATGTTTCAGGTCACCTTGTCCTGCTTAAAAGCAGTGGTTTGCGCTTTCAGTTTTGTGTGAATGCTGCCATCAATCCATGGTTTCTGGTTTGAGAATGTTTTAATCGTTGCTGTGGGTATAACATCGTCAATGCACATTCTAATGAACTCACTCACCGAATCAGCATATTCATCAATGTTGTTGTTGGACGCAATGCGGAACATATCCCAAGGCACGTGATCGAAGCAGTCTTGAAGCGTGGAATCAGATTGGTCGGACCAGCGTTGAACAGACATGAGTGCGGGAGCTTCTTGTTTTAGTCTATGTCTGTAGACTGGAAGCAACAAAATGGAGTCGTGGTCAGCTATTCCGAAAGGAGGGCGGGGGAGGGCCTTATATGTGTCATGTAATTTAGAATAACAATGATCCAGGGTTTTACCAGCCCTAGTTGCTCAATTGATATGCTGATAGAATTTAGGGAGTCTTGTTTCCAGATTAGCCTTGTTAAAATCCCCAGCTACAAAGAATGCAGCCTCAGGATATGTGGTTTCCAGTTGACATAGAGTCAAATAAAGTTAGTTCAGGGCCATCGATGTGTCTGCTTGGGGGGGGATATATATGGCTGAGATTATATAAGAGAATTCCCTTGGTAGATAATGCGGTCGACATTTGATTGTGAGGAATTCTAAATCAGGTGAACAGAAGGACTTGAGTGCCTGTATGTTGTTATGATCACACCACATCTCATTAATCATAAGGTATACCCCCCCGCCCCTCTTCTTACCAGAAAGATGCTTGTTTCTGTCGGCGCTATGTCTGAAGAAACCAGCTGGCTGCACCGACTCCGATAGTCTCGAGTGAGCCATGTTTCCGTGAAGCAAAGAACGTTACAGTCTCTGATGTCTCTCTGGAAGGCTACCCTTGCTCGGAGTTCATCAACCTTGTTGCCAGTAGACTGGACATTGGCGAGTAGTATGCTAGGGAGTGGTGCGCGATGTGCCCGTCACCGGAGCCTGACCAGAAAACCGCTTCGTTTGTCCCTTTTACGACGTTGTTGTTTTGGGTCGCCTGCTGTGATCCGATCCAGTGTCCTGGGTGGAAGGCAGAACACAGGGTCCGCTTCGGGAAAGTCATATTCCTGGTCGTAATGATGGTGAGTTGACGTTGCTCTTATATTCAGTAGTTCTTCCTGACTGTATGTAATGAAACCTAAGATGACCTGGGGTACCAATATAAGAAATAACACATAAAAAAAACAAAATACGGCATAGTTTCCTAGGAACGCGAAGCGAGGCGGCCATCTCTGTCGGCGCCGGAAGTCCAAGCAATCCATAACATTTTTATCCGTTTCAAAGGGGTGGATTTTTGTCTTGACTTACTTTCTTTACTAATAAAAATTATTATGGAAACAGTGTTCTTTGAATAATTTTGAAGGTATGCAGTGCATGTGATGTCATCACGCAACTATAAAGCTCCACTACATATTTTATTCTAAATGCCTACCGTAGGACAAGGATTGTCTTGATTTTCAAGAAATTTAAGAATTGCTTCCCCTTGCTTTTCTGGTTGGCCTGATGCGAGTTTCACCATCCAATCATTTCAGATTTACAGGAGTGCAAGTCTCACCATGGCACTGACCGTGGTGATAGGGTTGCAAAATATTTGTCAATTCTAGCATTCTATCCATGCTGGCTTTTGCAGGCGGAGACATGAAACAGATAGGTGGGAGGGCATACAGGCTGTCGCCAATTTGTTAATGCGCAATTTGCCTAAATGGATCATGGAAACACTTCAACCACTTCATTTTTATTGGACACTGGGTTTCTGAGGGGAAACAATACATGTTTTGTAGGTATTACGTCCAGCTGTTTTTATCGACACAAGACGTGAAATGGAAACACACCATAGCAGTCGCATCTATTTTCCATGCAAACTTTCTAAACGTTGATGAAAAAAAAATCACATGACAAGTTAAATGGAAACATAGCTTATGATAGGGATGATGGGGGCCACAACAATGGCTGTCCCTCTCCCTGCTGTGTCCTCCAGAAGCCTAAACTACTAAAGGACTCCTGATGTATACACTGCATTAGTCGCATGCACACACACAGCCAGGTCTATAGGGAGGGCATTCGTCACAGTGTCAGCCCTGGCTGTTGACTGGTAGGCAGTGGAGGAGTAAGGGCAGAGACTCAGGGTCTAAATTCCCTTTCAGTAACAATACATGTCAGAGAGCTCTACTCGGGGCCATTCTCCAGGGGGTTGGACACATTGTTGAAAGAACAAAGTGGTCGAATAGAGAGATGGTGCTTGAGACGGGTAAGGATAGAGACATGAATGTGTTTGGTGTAACAATGAGGTCTGTGTGTGTTTGTTATGCGTGTGGGGTGTAACATTGGGGTTAGAAGCTCATTATATTGGGGTGGGTGGGGCTAGAGTATGGTGGCTAAAGAAAGACGACATAATAGCATTATCGGTCATGTTTGTATTGTCAAACCGGAAATGAAATATATAGAAATTCAACCGGGAAGTTGTTGTTTGCGCAGAGCTAAAAGCAGAGGGGGCCTCTTCACACTTCCACTGACAGCTATCTAAACATCTTCATTCTCGTACTAGGGATGATGTGGCTGTGTACGGTAATGAATTACCATCTTGTTATCTGCTTTTAAATAATTGCAGTAAACGATTGTTATTGCCTATTTAAAGCGTCATTAATCAGATTCACGTGATGTCTAAATAGTTTACATTGAGGGAGGGAGGGAGGGAGGGAGGGAGGGAGGGAGGGAGCAAAGCGAGGGAGTGAAGGAGAACAATATAAGAGGAGAGAAAGGTTATCAAAGGTCTGTATCTACAGTAAGTGGTTGAGTTAGGGCTAAGCAATTAATGCTTTTTGAGGCCTGTTCAATTATATTTAAAGAAGAAATGTATTTGACATTAAATGCACTATACATTATGTGGGCTGAGGGCTGTAACAACTTATTAACCATAATTTATTCACATTACTTTAATAACATTTTTCAGTTGTTGTGTAGCTACATTACATTTGTTGTAGGCCCATTTTGATAACTTTATTATTTAATTCCAAGACATCATCTCATCTATATAGAGCTGCTGCCTACGCTGTCTGACAAAATCGCTATTTTAGTAGTTCTTCAAAGTAAATCAGGCATGTTTTTATGACTGCTGGATACCAACTCTCAATCAACTGCTCTCTATCCCTCTCAATCGCGCATTCTTCTGTCTCTTCTCTCTGTCTCAGTGTCTGCACCACACAGACTGGACAAGTAGGCGCACAATAGATTATGGTAATTGTAGTTAATTACCACATTTTTGGCCCTAAATTCCGCTTTCCAAACCTGTTCCTGCTACCGTCCAGTAGGTTTTTGCTCCAACCCTAATTTAGTGCACACAATTCTATTAATTAGCTGATTGATAAGCTGAATCAGGTTATAACTGGGGTTGAAGTGGGTAGAGTAGCTCTCCAGGAGCAGGTTTGAAGTGCCCTGATGTAATTTTCAACAGGCCAATATTCTACAACTCCCTACTCCACCCAACAGTTCGGGCTTGATCTGATTTACAGTATATACGCAAAAGTATGTGGAGACCCGTTTAAATTAGTGGATTCGGCTATTTTAGCCACAGCCGTTGATGGCAGGTGTATAAAATTGAGCACACAGCCATGCATTCTCCACAGAGATACATTGGCAGTAGAATGGCCTTACTGAAGAGCTCAGTGTCTTCCATGTGTCACCGTCATAGTTGGTCAAATTTCTGACCTTCTAGAACTGCCCCGGTCAACTGTACGTGTTACAATTGTAAGTGCTGCTAAGTGGAAACATCTAGGAGCAAAAATGGCTCAGCCACAAAGTTGTAGGCCACACAAGCTCACAGAACGGGACTGCCGAGGGCTGAAATGCATAAAGCATAAAAATCGCCTGTCCTCGGTTGCAACACTTACTACCAAGTTCCAAACTGCCTCTGGATGCAAAGCCAACACAATACCTCTTCGTGGGGGGGTTCATGAAATGGGTTTCCATGGCCGAGTAGCCGCACACAAGCCTAAGAGCACCATGCGCAATGCCAAGCGTCGGCTGGAGTGGTGTATAGCTCCCAGCCATTGGACACCGGAGCAGTGGAAACACTTTCTCCAGAGTGATGAATCATGCTTCACCATCTAGACGAGTCTGGGTTTGGCGGATGCCAGGAGAACACTACAACCCCAATGCATAGTGCCAACCGTAAAGTTTGGCGGCGGAGGAATAATGGTTTGGGGCTGTGTTTCATGGTTCGGGCAAGGCCCCTTAGTTCCAGTGAAGGGAAATCTTAATGCTACAGCATACAATGACATTCTAGACGATTCTGTGATTCCAACTTTGTGGCAACAGCTTGGGGAAGGCCCGTTCCTGTTTCACCATGACAATGCCCCCATGCAACAGCTTGGGGAAGGCCCGTTCCTGTTTCACCATGACAATGCCCCCATGCAACAGCTTGGGGAAGGCCCGTTCCTGTTTCACCATGACAATGCCCCCATGCAACAGCTTGGGGAAGGCCGTTCCTGTTTCACCATGACAATGCCCCCATGCAACAGCTTGGGGAAGGCCGTTCCTGTTTCACCATGACAATGCCCCCATGCACAAAGCAAGGTCCATACAGAAATGGTTTGTCGAGATTGGTGTGGAAAAACGTAAAGGACATGCCCGGAGCCCTGACCTCAACACCATCAAACACCTATGAGATGAATTGGAACACCGACTGCGAGCCAGGCCTAATCGCCCAACATTAGTTCCCGATCTCATTAATGCTCTTGTGGCTGAATGGAAACAGATCCCTGCAGCAATGTTCTGACATCTAGTGGAAAGCCTTCCCAGAAGAGTGGAGGCTGTTATTATTCCCATGATTTTTGTTCTGTGAGCAGGTGTCCACATACCTTTGGTCATGTATTGTATCTAGAGAACAGAAAAACAAAAACTGAAAGAAATGGGATTCAAATAGTTTAACCAGCGTTTAAAAAACAAAAAAAATAACAGACGTTTCGGTTAATTGCTCATCACTAGGTTGTGTGTGTGATTACGTGAGAAGTTGTTACGAAAGGTGTAAAAATACCTTGCTGCTCCAAGATAAACCCTGGAACGGGCATTTACACTGGCCTGGAGAGGTGTATGGGCGAGAGGGTTGTCCTGTGTGTGTGTGTGTGTGTGTGTGTACACAGGGAGTTGCCCTCTACCTAGGAGAAAGTCCCATTGATGTTGGCCGCTGGTCTCCTGTTTGAAGAAGCTAGCAGCAGGTCAGAAGGAAATGATGGGATTTTCCACAGTTGACCGAACATAGGCCTGCGAGTGTGTGTGTGCCCACGCACGTGTTTGTATGTTCATGTGTGTGTATGGTTACGCGCATCTGTGTGTGTGTGTGTGTGTGAGAGAGAGGGGCTACACATGTTTGATCAGGGATGTGTGAAGTTTAAAGTGGGCGATTCATATGTAATTGAGAGGGGAACTCTGTTTTTACATGCAGAGGTGGAGGGTGGAGGTGGAGTGTTGACCGAGGGAATGCACACAGAGCCTGTGTAACCTAGAGGTAATAGAGCATGTGTTAGCATAATTGCTGTAGCCAGTTATTGCAGAGGCCTTTTTAAAAAGCGATTAACCAAAAGATTCAAGCAGAACGATAGAAACAAAAATGTTAAAGAGGTTACAATTTGTTTTTCTTTCTCCAAAGTGCATTGTTGTAGGCTATTATAGCATACAGTAAAACAAAGGAGTCTCATGTATTTGGAAGATCACACCAAGACAATATGAAAAGCTTGAGTTCAGTCACAATTCAAATACATCTAGAAGCCACTGGGGGAGAGCTCTGTATCTGAACCATAGAGAATGATAGTGGCCTCTAGTGGCCAAAAGGCTCATCGCCTTTTGAGGGCTTTCACCATTTTGGGGTGGGACTTCCAACTTCATTGGCGGATCCTTCCTGGTGACCCTGTTGGAATTATGTCATCAGGAGGGATCAGCCAATCGTGAAGAAGAAAATGGACTACTTCACAGACGCTCTAATGGCACAGATACAAAGATGAGTTCTCTATCTCTTTGATCTGAACCAACAGTCTTGCTATTCTGCCAAAGGTAGTTGATAGTATATGTTGACCCAGCAGATACATGTGCTTTAGAGAAGTTTACATCAGGAGGGATCAGCCAATCGTGAAGAAGAAAATGGACTACTTCACAGACGCTCTAATGGCACAGATACAAAGATGAGTTCTCTATCTCTTTGATCTGAACCAACAGTCTTGCTATTCTGCCAAAGGTAGTTGATAGTATATGTTGACCCAGCAGATACATGTGCTTTAGAGAAGTTTACATCAGGAGGGATCAGCCAATCGTGAAGAAGAAAATGGACTACTTCACAGACGCTCTAATGGCACAGATACAAAGATGAGTTCTCTATCTCTTTGATCTGAACCAACAGTCTTGCTATTCTGCCAAAGGTAGTTGATAGTATATGTTGACCCAGCAGATACATGTGCTTTAGAGAAGTTTACTCTGGGAAAAAGCTGTTACTTGACATTAGAGATGGTGATATCAGTCAGGCCTTTTAGGAATATCTATTGGTTGGCTCCACTGACTGGCTCATGGGACCAGTAATATATCACACTGCGCCTGTGTCACTCAGTATCCCTCCACTTCCCCAATCTACACACCGTTTCCCCTCACAACCCTGTACGTCGCGCCCCCCCCCTCCGTCCTTGCCTATTCCCACCCTCTCTCTCCCCCTTTACTCCCACCTACCTCCTCACCCCTCTACTTGGGCCCTATAAAATCTGCAATACGGAGAACGCAGACATTAAAGTGGAACTCAACCATATAAAAACATTTATTGAACTTACATGCTGACCACACCGCTCACATCGCTTGCGCAAGCGTTGCAAAATAAATGTACACATACATGATATTCAATCATTACACCCCCATCATTGCTCATGGGCGTCAGCGAGCATCTGCGTGGCCAGGCGCTAAAATATAAATTGGTTCTACTTGTGATGCTCAACACGCTGCAAGTCCGGCCTCTCTCATCTCCTCATTGGTTTTTAGGAGCATATACCCACGTGCCTTCTCCTCATTGGTTTTTAGGAGCATATACCCACGTGGGTGATTGAACGATCAATTTAAGACCACACCGGTTGGTTGTAGTAATGCTGTAAAGTTGGTTGCCAACCGCCATATAAAGTCTGAAGAAGAAATAGAAGCCTTAAGGAAGGAGGAGAGATGACTAGAAGCGAATTCGGTTTACCATTTTATCTGTGGATTAATTGTCAGACCTTGTGCATTTCAGGTATTTTTTTTATATATTTTTTTTATTTCACCTTTATTTAACCAGGTAGGCTAGTTGAGAACAAGTTCACATTTGCAACTGCGACCTGGCCAAGATAAAGCATAGCAGTGTGAACAGACAACACAGAGTTACACATTGAGTAAACAATAAACAAGTCAGTAACACAGTAGAAAAAAAAGAAAAAAAGGGTCTATATACATTGTGTGCAAAAGGCATGAGGAGGTAGGCAAATAATTACAATTTTACAGATTAACACTGGAGTGATAAATGATCAGATGGTCATGTACAGGTAGAGATATTGATGTGCAAAAGAGCAGAAAAGTAAATAAATAAAAACAGTATGGAGATGAGGTAGGTAAAATTGGGTGGGCTATTTACCGATAAGACTATGTACAGCTGCAGCGATCGGTGAGCTGCTCAGATATCAGATGTTTGAAGTTGGTAAGGGAGATAAAAGTCTCCAACTTCTGGGATTTTTGCAATTCGTTCCAGTCACAGGCAGCAGAGTACTGGAACGAAAGGCAGCCAAATGAGGTGTTGGCTTTAGGGATGATCAGTGAGATACACCTGCTGGAGCGCGTGCTAAGGATGGGTGTTGCCATCGTGACCAGTGAACTGAGATAATGCGGAGCTTTACCTAGCATGGACTTGTAGATGACCTGGAGCTAGTGGGTCTGGCGACGAATATGTAGCGAGGGACAGCCGACTGGAGCATACAAGTCGCAGTGGTGGGTGGTATAAGGTGCTTTAGTGACAAAACGGATGGCTCTGTGATAAACTGCATCCAGTTTGCTGAGTAGAGTGTTGGAAGCAATTTTGTAGATGACATCGCCAAAGTCGAGGATCGGTAGGATAGTCAGTTTTACTAGGGCAAGTTTGGCGGCGTGAGTGAAGGAGGCTTTGTTGCGGAATAGAAAGCCGACTCTTGATTTGATTTTTGATTGGAGATGTTTGATATGAGTCTGGTAGGAGAGTTTACAGTCTAGCCAGACACCTAGGTACTTATAGATGTCCACATATTCAAGGTCGGAACCATCCAGGGTGGTGATGCTAGTCGGGCATGCGGGCATGCGGGTGCAGGCAGCGATCGGTTGAAAAGCATGCATTTGGTTTTACTAGCGTTTAAGAGCAGTTGGAGGCCACGGAAGGAGTGTTGTATGGCATTGAAGCTCGTTTGGAGGTTAGATAGCACAGTGTCCAAGGACGGGCCGGAAGTATATAGTATATAGAATGGTGTCGTCTGCGTAGAGGTGGATCAGGGAATCGCCCGCAGCAAGAGCAACATCATTGATATATACAGAGAAAAGAGTCGGCCCGAGAATTGAACCCTGTGGCACCCCAATAGAGACTGCCATGGGACCGGACAGCATGCCCTCCGATTTGACACACTGAACTCTGTCTGCAAAGTAATTGGTGAACCAGGCAAGGCAGTCATCCGAAAAACCGAGGCTACTGAGTCTGCCGATAAGAATATGGTGATTGACAGAGTCTAAAGCCTTGGCAAGGTCGATGAAGACGGCTGCACAGTACTGTCTTTTATCGATGGCGGTTATGATATCGTTTAGTACCTTGAGTGTGGCTGAGGTGCACCCGTGACCGGCTCGGAAACCAGATTGCACAGCGGAGAAGGTACGGTGGGATTCGAGATGGTCAGTGACCTGTTTGTTGACTTGGCTTTCGAAGACCTTAGATAGGCAGGGCAGGATGGATATAGGTCTGTAACAGTTTGGGTCCACGGTGTCTCCCCCTTTGAAGAGGGGGATGACTGTGGTAGCTTTCCAATCCTTGGGGATCTCAGACGATATGAAAGAGAGGTTGAACAGGCTGGTAATAGGGGTTGCGACAATGGAGGCGGATAGTTTCAGAAATAGAGGGTCCAGATTGTCAAGCCCAGCTGATTAGTACGGGTCCAGGTTTGCAGCTCTTTCAGAACATCTGCTATCTAGATTTGGGTAAAGGAGAACCTGGAGAGGCTTGGGCGAGGAGCTGCGGGGGGGGGCGGAGCTGTTGGCTGAGGTTGGAGTAGCCAGGCGGAAGGCATGGCCAGCCGTTGAGAAATGCTTGTTGAAGTTTTTGATAATCATGGATTTATCGGTGGTGACTGTGTTACCTAGCCTCAGTGCAGTGGGCAGCTGGGAGGAGGTGCTCTTGTTCTCCATGGACTTCACAGTGTAAAATAACAACCCAAAGTTTAAATATCAGGACAAATTAGCTAGCAACAGGAAGCTAGCTAGTTAAATTGCCATAAATGTTTATTGCTTTTTGACCTGTCCCCAAATTAATATCATTGGTTCAGAGTTTTTTTGTATTTCAACCTGCATGTCCTAACCGCTTCAATTGGATGTTCTATGAAAAATGTGTGATTTTGAGAGCGAAAACCTGAAAAAAATGGGGAAAATGGAAACCAGGAGAAAAAAGGAATAAAAAAAACAGAATCAGGCAAAAAAATAAACAGATTCTATAGGTCCCTACTCTGCCCTCCCCTATTCTCCATAACCTTCTACCCGCCCCTTCCCCCCTCTCCCCCCGCCTCACATTGTAGTCCACACAGACAGGGACCTGTCTGTCACTGGCCTGTGACAGATGACCTTTGGCATGGCACGTTTAATAATGTTCCTCTCCCACCCACCGTGACAGGGAGACCGCATGCATTAGCAGTAATTTATGGCGCTCCGCCACTCCCTCACGGAGCACTCAATAAGCCGTCCTGCCTGTCCATTTAGTGACCGGCTGCCAAGTGGAGGAACGGTGCAGCCAGGGATGCGCCGTGTCTGATGTGTATCACTGTGACCTACTTATTGTCCCCTCCACTGGGATGTCAAACATGTCACAGTATCAGCATGTCTGGGGATGGACGGTGCTTGGTCATCGTTATCTGTGCACGCTTATTTAAAGGGGAACTGTATGAGCTGATTTGGCCTCATTCTTTTGGGGGCTTGCTCCTCAAGAAATGTTGGCGGCAATGACGGAAGCTTGGGGGTGTGGTTTGTAGTGGGTGTATCTTAGGTGTGTCCTTGTCGACAGCAAGACACACCCATCTGTCAGAACCTTGCCCACAGCCATTTCCCCTCACTCAATCACAACAAACACACCTCCTGCAGGTTGACTTCAATAACTACAGGGAGGTGTATGGTGAGATGCCGGAGGAAGCAGTAGGTCACTAGCATACAGAGTAATATGAGAAGAATGCAATTGCTGAAATCATGTAACTATGCCAAACTAAGTTTTTTGATAACTTTCAAATGTAATAACAGGTCAATGTAGTGTAACAACCATTTACATAACACCATAGAAGCAGTATTCTGTTAATATAACAATGTGCACCTTTCAGTAGATAGCCGTAGCTGTTAAATTTGCTCTGGCTATTGACAGTTGTCGCAGTTGTCGCATGAACATTCAATTGAAATGGTTACTTGCATAGTAGTGGAGTCTTTTGTTTGGACATGTAGTTAGCTAGCTAAACAATGAACCATAATCCCAACTCATATATTTACTACCCTGCGTGAATCTGCAGATAGCTAACTATCCAGTTTCAATGTTAGCTAGCTAACATTAGGCTATAACTAGCCATGCAAATTACTCTGAGATACGAATAATATAACTACATACAGAGCATACACGTAGCTGGCGAGCCAGCCAGCTAACAGTGCACTAACTTGAAATGAAAACGACTTTCTGACTTTTCGCATCCAGTCAAAGAGTGGGCATGTCCGGTTAAAACTCTCGTGCCTGTCTGTTGTATACGGTGTCCCGTATACAACAGGAGTGTCCTGATCCTGGTGCAGAATATACAGGGTTTCTCCCTCCCATTTTGACTCAATTCAATAATAAAAATAGACATTACAAGTTATATCTACAAGTTGTATCTAATACAAAATGCTGAGTTCCAGGTCTCTCTCCATTCCGAGACATCCGTATCAAGGCTGTCTGTCAGTCATCTTGCAAGTCTCCATCTGCTGGCTCCACACATGTTTCTGTTCTATTATCAATGGCAGTTAGGGATGGATCGAAAGGTACATAATGAGTACCTGCAGGAAAATGTGGGACAGTCATGCGTTTTCAATTTCAGTGAATGGGAGGGTTTAGTATTTCAAAAATCTAGTCAAGGTGAGGGTCATGTAATTTGTAACAGTGAATCATATTGAAATGATGACATTTCAATATTTCTCACTGTTTAAAATAAGTTGCTTATTAGGCTGGCTATATGTCAATGTGTGCCTGATGCTGCCCGTCATCTCCCGATTCTGCGCTGTGTGCACAATATCAAGGGCGCCTGTAGGCTATTTAGTGTGGTCTCAATCAAATGAGCCATAGCATATTGGCTGTAGGCTACTAAGTGCATGCTTGGAGAAGCACAGAGCAAAGTTATATCCAAGATACATTAGCTGCTGGGATGGTTTAAATAAAACTAGGCTACATTACCCACTGCAATGGATATTCCAACCCTGAGCCCTGTCCTGCTCTGATCTTGCTCACTTTTTGTGTGTTTTGCCTAACCACTGGTTATGCAGTGTAGGCCTACGGTGGCAGTTCAGGAGGAGAGCCAAAGTCTTCTCCCAAATGTTTTAATTTATTAGGCCTAGTCCAAAAAATGCACGATCTTGCTCGCCAACTAGCCTATAGCCTAGATTCTGTTCAGTTTGAGAAGGAAAGCGTGAAGATGAGAAGGAAGACCGAAGATCAACTTTGACACTATAGCTCGCTACTACTATAACTGATTTAATTAAAAGCAATATGTTTCCTGCCATGATGTAGGCCTAATTTTTTTAGTTATGGACTTCAGAATAAGACAGATTCTAGTAACTGACATTGTGGTGCTGAAACCTAAAGCAGATGCCGTGACACAGTCAATCGGAAATGGAGAGCTCATGGTGCTGAAAGTAGGCCAATTCGAGTAGGCATAATTCATTTAAACGTCTTCATTTTAATTTTAACAACAAGAGGGCTTTGTGTTGGAGCTTATTTCTTCCTATTAAAGAAATATGAGGTAGACATACCTGTTTGACAGACGAAATTAACCTATAGGTTGCTATTTTCATAGATTTGTCTGTCAATTCCTCTACCCACCATGCACTCTTTAAAAAGCCTACATCCATGTCAGTGAAGGGCTGGTAAGTTCAATACAAGACTTGAATTGAGAGGTATGCCATAAGCCTATTTTTTATGAAAGGCACAGGCCTACAAACCCCTTGTTAGCTTTGAAGGAAATAAAAAAAATGGATCTGATTAAATTAAGTGATCTGTAACAGCGCTTTGGCCCGCGATGCTTCTAGCTAGAAATGAGCTGTGAAATTCCCGGGAAAGACTTAACTGATGCATATGGGGATATTGTTGCTTTGTTTCTTTGACATTCAGATGTCAAAATTTTTTATAGCCAATGAGACAAAAAAATGACTTTGCTTGGGAAGTAATCTAATTCTGTAAGTATCAATTGATTAACCTATTCCCTTTCTGTACAATAGAAGATGTTTCAACCCAGACAGCTTTTAAGAATACACTTGTCACCTATTGTTGGGTTAAGCCATGGAAGAAGAGTAGCCAGCAGTTAAAGCGGACATTTTTCTGCGTCGGTAGGCTTACTCTGTCTGGGGTGGAAAGATAGGCCTAACTTTTGACAGTACCATGCTCAGATTCCTAATGACTTCTCAGATTTATTGTAATTATTTGCAAACTGGGACAGTTTCATTGCAAACAAGACACACTGATTTGGAGAAATATGATAAGATGAACACATAGGCATATCTCTTTGACCACCCGGCCTGTAATTTTGGTCATTTGTGTGGTAATAAAAAATATTACGCTAATATGTAAAATGGGCCCTATTTCTATGCTTACAATTCTTAAGTTTTGTTTATGCGTCTTTTACTTCAGGTTTTGTACACTGGTTTCAAACAGGTGAAAATACAATATTTTTGGTTTAATTCAAATATCGTACCAGTCAAAAGCTTGGACACACCTACACATTCAAGGGTTTTTCTTTATTTACTTTCTTTATTTACTATTTTTCTACAGTGTAGAATATTAATGAAGACATCAAAACCAACTGGAATTCATTTCAATTAACAGGTGTGCCTTGTTAATAGTTCAATTGTGGAATTTCTTTCCTTCTTAATGTATTTGAGCCAATCAGTTGTGTTGAGACATGGTAGGGGTGGTATACAGAAGATGTGGTAAAAAACCAAGTCCATATTATGGCAAGAAAAGCTCAAATAAGCAAAGAGAAACAACAGTCCATCATTACTTTAAGACATGAAGGACAGTCAATGTGGAACATTTCCAAGACTTTGAAAGTTTCTTCAAGTGCAGTCGCAAAAACCATCAAGTGCTATGATGAAACTGGCTGTCATGAGGACCGCCACAGGAAAGGAAGACCCAGAGTTCATTAGAGTTACTAGCCTCAGAAATTGCTGCCCAAATAAATGCTTCATGGAGTTCAAGTAACAGACACATCTCAACCTCAACTGCTTAGAGGCCTGTGAATCAGGCCTTCATGGTCGAATTGATGCAAAGAAACCACTACTAAAGGACACCAATAATAAGAGGCTTACTTGGGCCAAGAAACACAAGCAATGGACATTAGAATTTTAGCAACCAGGAAATGGCGCAGCAATTGCTACATATTGTACGTTTAAGATAGAGATATGTTTTTTGCATGGGTGGCATCTCAATCCACTGCCGAGCTACAACGGTGTTTGTCAGACCACGAAAATCGGGCTTCTCACAAAGACTTCTGTAGCGTTTGAACGGTTTGGCCTACATAAACTAATATGAAATGAATGGAAATATATTATAGAAGTAGTTTGGTGAAAAAAAGGGGTTAAATATGTGTACAAATAAATGATAGTTTCCTGATCTTTCCTATATCTCTCAGATATAGGACAGACACCTGAAAACAAACTTCCTGTAGATTTTTTTGGGGACCATCTGTTTTTCAATGTATGAATCTGTGATTCATTACGTGTCTATGGGCTAATAGCAGTAAGGCCAACATTATTTATATATTTTTGGGATACCTAAAGGGGTCGTTCCACCGGACCACCTTGCCACCACATTCACCTTGCCACCACATTCAGCAGCTTGTTTTGTGCATTTATATAACCTATATCACCTGCACATTAAGAGTGGAAGCCTTTTCTGTTCACATAGTTGAAATCATTTTGGGATGGTGCTTTTATGGTGGGTGCAGTCTATTGCTCCGTTCGTACTTTGGAACCCATTGATGGCATGGTGGCAAATTGTGCGATGGTGTATGGAAATTGTATGTGTTACTGTTAATTTTGCTGATGATTGTATCCAAAACATTGGCTCATCTAGGGCTGTGAGATGTCGATCAGCAAGCTCCCGCTGAAAAGTGCCTGTTGCCAAAAACCTGGGGGTGGATAGCAGTTGGATGTGCACCGGAATGGCATGTGTTTGCCTTTTTAAAGTGGGTCTTAATTAAACCTCGCAAGGCATTCTGTACTTTCTGCAGAAAAAGTCCCACCTGTCTCTAAAAACGAGCTTTCTGTTAAATGTAGCACTGGCCAAATCTTCAAACAGAGCAAGATTAGCCATTAGCCAATATCCCATTATCTCAGTCGTGGATAGTATTTTAAAAATGCTATCACTCACACGTATCTCTCCTTTAACAAATTACTATGGATTATTATTGTAACAAATGCACTGATGTGGTCAAATTACATGCATGAAATAAAACTAATTGTAAAACAAATGTACTTTTCTCCTCCGAAGAGGGGCGGTGTTGGATGGACCAATGAAAATAATAAAAGATATGTTGCATTAAATTCACAGTGGAAATACAATGAAATAATGTTATTATTTCATTATTAATTATATTTCACACTGTGGCACTGTGCTTACGCATGGTCATGGCTGTGTGTAAATTTAACCACACTCAAGCAAATGTTTATATTGATATTCTCACACTGCGTGTGGATTTTTTAAATATTTTTTTATTTTACTAGGCAAGTCAGTTAAGAACAAATTCTTATTTTCAATGGTGGCCTAGGAACAGTGGGTTAACTGCCTGTTCAGGGGCAGAATGACAGATTTGTACCTTGTCAGCTTGGGGATTTGAACTTGCAACCTTTTGGTTACTAGTCCAACGCTCTAACCACTAGGCTACCCTATGATCCCCCATATGGTTTACACACAGATTTGTGATATACACGGTTGAGAATAGGCCCCAGGTCTCTCTGCATCTGTGGACACATACACACAGTCACTCAGAGTATGCGCAGACCAGCTGGCTGATGTGTTTACGGCCATATTAAATCTTTCCCTAACCCATTCTGCTTTCCCCACATGTTTCAAGATGGCCTCCATTGTTCTTGTACTTAAGAAGGCAAAGGTAACTGAACTAAATGACTATTGCCCCGTAGCACTCACTTCTGTCATCATGAAGTGCTTTGAGAGACTAGTCAAGGATCATATCACGTCTACCTTACCTGTCACTCTAGACCCACTTCAATTTGCTTATCGCCCCAGACGGTGCAATCGCCATCACACTGCACACTGCTCTATCCCATCTGGACAAGAGGAATACCTAGGTTAGAATGCAGTTCATCGACCACAGCTCAGCATTCAACACCATAGTACCCTCCAAGCTCATCATTAAGCTTGAGGCCCTGCGTCTCAACCCAGCCCTGTGTCTCAACCCAGCCCTGTGCAATTGGGACCTGGACTTCCTGATGGGCCGCCCCCAGGTGGTGAAGGTAGGAAACAACATCTCCACTTCACTGATCCTTAACAATGTGGCCCTACAAGGGTGCATGCTCAGCCCCCTCCGGTACTCATTTACATTACATTTAAGTCATTTAGCAGACGCTCTTATCCAGAGCGACTTACAAATTGGTGAATTCACCTTCTGACATCCAGTGGAACAGCCACTTTACAATAGTGCATCTAAATCATTAAGGGGGGGTGAGAAGGATTACTTATCCTATCCTAGGTATTCCTTGAAGAGGTGGGGTTTCAGGTGTCTCCGGAAGGTGGTGATTGACTCCGCTGTCCTGGCTCGTGAGGGAGTTTGTTCCACCATTGGGGGGCCAGAGCAGCGAACAGTTTTGACTGGGCTGAGCGGGAACTGTACTTCCTCAATGGTAGGGAGGCGAGCAGGCCAGAGGTGGATGAACGCAGTGCCCTTGCTTGGGTGTAGGGCCTGATCAGAGCCTGGAACTGCGGTGCCGTTCCCTCACAGCTCCGTAGGCAAGCACCAAGCGGACAAACTGGGAGCCAGTGGAGAGAGCGGAGGAGCGGGGTGACGGAGAGAACTTGGGAAGGTTGAACACCAGACGGGCTGCGGCGTTCTGGATGAGTTGTAGGGGTTTAATGGCACAGGCAGGGAGCCCAGCCAGCAGCAGTGGTAATCCAGACGGGAGATGACAAGTGCCTGGATTAGGACCTGCGTTCCTGTGTGAGGCAGGGTCGTACTCTGCGGATGTTGTAGAGCATGAACCTACAGGAACGGGCCACCGCCATGATGTTGGTTGAGAACGACAGGGTGTTGTCCAGGATCATCCAGGTTCTTAGCGCTCTGGGAGGAGGACACAATGGAGTTGTCAACCGTGATGGCGAGATCATGGAACGGGCAGTCCTTCCCCGGGAGGAAGAGCAGCTCCGTCTTGCCGAGGTTCAGCTTGAGGTGGTGATCCGTCATCCACACTGATATGTCTGCCAGACATGCAGAGATGCGATTCGCCACCTGGTCATCAGAAGGGGGAAAGGAGAAGATTAATTGTGTGTCGTCTGCATAGCAATGATAGGAGAGACCATGTGAGGTTATGACAGAGCCAAGTGACTTGGTGTATAGCGAGAATAGGAGAGGGCCTAGAACAGAGCCCTGGGGGACACCAGTGGTGAACGCGTGGCGAGGAGACAGATTCTCGCCACGCCACCTGGTAGGAGCGACCTGTCAGGTAGGACGCAACAAGCGTGGGCCGCGCCGGAGATGCACAACTCGGAGAGGGTGGAGAGCAGGATCTGATGGTTCACAGTATCGAAGGCAGCCGATAGGTCTAGAAGGATGAGAGCAGAGGAGAGAGAGTTAGCTTTAGCAGTGCGGAGCGCTCCGTGATGCAGAGAAGAGCAGTCTCAGTTGAATGGCTAGTCTTGAAACCTGACTGATTTGGATCAAGAAGGTCATTCTGAGAGAGATAGCGGGAGAGCTGGCCAAGGACGGCACGTTCAAGAGTTTTGGAGAGAAAAGAAAGAAGGGATACTGGTCTGTAGTTGTTGACATCGGAGGGATCGAGTGTAGGTTTCTTCAGAAGGGGTGCAACTCTCGCTCTCTTGAAGACGGAAGGGACGTAGCCAGCGGTCAGGGATGAGTTGATGAGCGAGGTGAGGTAAGGGAGAAGGTCCCCGGAAATGGTCTGGAGGAGAGAGGAGGGGATAGGGTCGAGCGGGCAGGTTGTTGGGCGGCCGGCGTCACAAAAGATTTCATCTGGAGAGAGAGGGGAGAAAGAGGTCAGAGCACAGGGTAGGGCAGTGTGAGCAGAACCAGCGGTGTCGTTTGACTTAGCAAACGAGGATCGGATGTCGTCGACCTTCTTTTCAAAATGGTTGACGAAGTCATCTGCAGAGAGGGAGGAGGGGGAGGGGGAGGAGGATTCAGGAGGGAGGAGAAGGTGGCAAAGAGCTTCCTAGGGTTAGAGGCAGATGCTTGGAATTTAGAGTGGTAGAAAGTGGCTTTAGCAGCAGAGACAGAGGAGGAAAATGTAGAGAGGAGGGAGTGAAAGGATGCCAGGTCCGCAGGAGGCGAGTTTTCCTCCATTTCCGCTCGGCTGCCCGGAGCTCTGTTCTGTGAGCTCGCAATGAGTCATCGAGCCACGGAGCGGGAGGGAGGACCGAGCCGGCCTGGAGGATAGGGGACATAGAGAGTCAAAGGATGCAGAGAGGGAAGAGAGGAGGGTTGAGGAGGCAGAGTCAGGAGAAAGGTTGGAGAAGGTATGAGCAGAGGGAAGAGATGAAAGGATGGAAGAGGAAAGAGTAGCGGGGGAGAGAGAGCGAAGGTTGGGAGATACCATCCGAGTAGGGGCAGTGTGGGAAGTGTTGGATGAGAGCGAGAGGGAAAAGGATACAAGGTAGTGGTCGGAGACTTGGAGGGGAGTTGCAGTGAGGTTAGTGGAAGAACAGCATCTAGTAAAGATGAGGTCGAGCGTATTGCCTGCCTTGTGAGTAGGGGGAAGGTGAGAGGGTGAGGTCAAAAGAGGAGAGGAGTGGAAAGAAGGAGGCAGAGAGGAATGAGTCAAAGGTAGACGTGGGGAGGTTAAAGTCGCCCAGGACTGTGAGAGGTGAGCCGTCCTCAGGAAAGGAGCTTATCAAGGCATCAAGCTCATTGATGAACTCTCCGAGGGAACCTGGAGGGCGATAAATGATAAGAATGTTTTGAAAGGGCTGGTAACTGTGACAGCATGGAATTCAAAGGAGGCGATAGATAGATGGGTAAGGGGAGAGAGAGAGAATGACCACTTGGGAGAGATGAGGATCCCGGTGCCACCACCCCGCTGACCAGAAGCTCTCGGGGTGTGCGAGAACACGTGGGCGGACGAAGAGAGAGCAGTAGGAGTAGCAGTGTTATCTGTGGTGATCCATGTTTCCGTCAGTGCCAGGAAGTCGAGGGACTGGAGGGAGGCATAGGCTGAGATGAACTCTGCCTTGTTGGCCGCAGATCGGCAGTTCCAGAGGCTACCGGAGACCAGGAACTCCACGTGGGTTGCGCGCTGGGACCACCAGCACGCGGCCACGCGGTGTGGAGCGTTTGTATGGTCTGTGCAGAGAGGAGAGAACAGGGATAGATAGACACATAGTTAACAGGGTACAGAAGAGGCTACGCTAATGCAAAGGAGATTGGAATGACAAGTGGACTACGCGTCTCGAATGTTCAGAAAGTTAAGCTTACGTAGCAAGAATCTTATTGACTAAAATGATTGAAATGAAACAGTACTGCTGGAGTAGGCTAGCTGGTAGTGGCTGCGATGTTGACACTACACTAATCAGTCGTTCCGTCGAGTGTAATAGTTTCTACAGTGCTGCTATTCGGGGGCTAGCTGGCTAGCTAGCAAGTACTGTAATAGTTACTACAGTGCTGCTAACCTAGAAAATCGCTCTAGGCTACACAATTGTCTTAGATACAAAGACGGCTATGTAGCTAGCTAGCTACGATCAAACAAAACAAACCGTTGTACTGTAATAGTTACTACAGTGCTGCTAATCGGGGGCTAGCTGGCTAGCTACGTTAGAAGAACGACAATAGCTGGCCAGCTAACCTAGAAAATCGCTCTAGACTACACAATTGTCTTAGATACAAAGACGGCTATGTAGCTGGCTAGCTACGATCAAACAAATCAAACCGTTGTACTGTAATGAAGTGAAATGAAAATGTGATACTACCCTGTTCACCAATGACTGCGTGGCCATGCACACCTCCAACTCAATCATCAAGTTTGCAGATGACACAACAGGAGTAGGCTTGATTACCAACAACGACGAGACAGCCTACAGGGAGGAGGTGAGGACTCTAGGAGTGTGGTGTCAGGAAAACAACCTCTCACTCAACATCAACAAAACAAAGGAGATGATCATGGACTTCAGGAAACAGCAGGATGGAGCACCTCCCAATCCACATCGACAAGACAGCAGTGGAGACGGTGAAAAGTTTTAAGTTCCACGGTGTACACATCGCGGACAAACTGAAATAGTCTACCCACACAGACAGTGCGGTGAAGAAGGTGAGAGCCTCTTCAACCTCAAGAGGCTGAAGAAAGTTGGCTTGTCACCTAAAACCCTCAAAATTTTACAGATGCACAATTGAGAGCATCCTGCCAGACTGTATCACCTCCTGGTACGGCAACTGCACCGCCCACAACTGTAAAGGCTCTCCAGAGGGTGGTTTGGTCTGCACAATGCATCACCGGGGGTAAACTACCTGCCCTCCAGGACACCTACAGCACCTGATGTCACAGGAAGGTCAAAAAGATCATCAAGGACAATAACCACCCGAGCCACTGCATGTTCACCCCACTATCATTCAGAAGGCGAGGTCAGTACAGGTGCATCAAAGCTGGGACCGAGAGACTGAAAAACAGCTTCTATCTCAAGGCCATCAGACTGTTAAACAGCCAGCACTAACACTGAGAGGCTGCTGCCTACATACAGACTTGAAATCATTGGCCACTTCAATAAATGGATCACTTGTCACTTTAAGCCATATCTTTTTCTTTGCAACTCTCTCGAGAAGAGTTGCAATAAAAATAAAATCTTAAGATGGGCAAAAGAACACAGACATTCTGCCTAGAAGGCCAGCATCCCAGAACAGGTGAAATCTGTCACGCAAACATATACATATGGTGGAGTCTGTCTAAACCTCCTAATTCTGTTTTTTTATTTTTTATTTTACCTTTATTTAACTAGACAAGTCAGTGAAGAACAAATTTTTGTTTTCAATGACAGCCTAGGAACAGTGGGTTAACTGCCTGTTCAGGTGCAGAACAACAGATTTGTACCTTGTCAGCTCGGGGATTTGAACTTGCAACCTAGGCTACCCTGTTCAACCCATTGATGACCATTGAAGAGCAGGGAAGAGGTGAGGCTGGAGGTGAGGTCTTTGCCAGAACCCCATTGATGGACATAGCAGCATAGATCAGCTCCTGGCCCCTCATAAAAGATATTGGTTGGTCACACACAAAGATTACTTGCCAACATGTGTCTGACTGTTCCATTAATTGGAATGCTCACAGCAAGTGCATGTCTGCATGATGCTGATGAGAGCCCCCTTACTAGGTCTTCTACACTGAACAAAAATATAAATGCAACTTGTGAAGTGTTGGGCCCACGTTTAAAAAATGGCCACTCTAAAATGTGCAGTTTTGTCACACAAAACAACACCACAGATGTCTGAAGTTTTGAGGGAGCATGCAATTGGCATGCTGACTGCAGGAATGTCCACCAGAGCTGTTGTCAGAGAATTCCATGTTAATTTCTCTACCATAAGCCACCTCCAACGTTATTTAAGAGAATTTAGCAGTACGTCCAAACGGCCTCACAACTACAGATCACGTGTAACCACGCCAGCCCAGGACCTCCAGATCCGACTTCTTGTTAAGGGAATTTTTTATCAATGATGACTAATTATGTATACATTTCAATCAGGACTGACTAGTCCAAATGCTATTATGTACTGTACATGTATGAATTTTCTCTCTTGCTCCCATGTCCAATTGTATATAATGTAGACAGGAGGTTAGAACAATGCCTTGGTACAAATGAATGAACTATCTCCAGATGGCAGGGACGGACTATCTACGCTGACTGACCTTGGCTTTAGGCGAGGAGGGAAGGCTTGAGAACTCTACCAGTGTCAAGAAGAGAGAGAACATTTAGAAAACGCTGACATCATTTTCAGTTTGGGATCACCTGTGGGATCATCTGAGACCGGCCACCTGGACAGCTGATGAAACTACAGACTATTTCTGTCTGTAATAAAGCCCTTTTGTGGGGGAAACTCATTTTGTTTGGCTGGGCCTGGCTTCCAAGTGGGTGGGCCTATGCCCTCCCATGACTGTGCCCCTGCCCAGTCATGTGAAATCCATATATTAGGATCTAATTAATTTATTTCAGTTGACTGATTTCCATATATGAACGGTAACTGAGTAAAATTGTTGAAATTGTTGCATTTATATTTTTGTCCAGTATATATGCTGCATGTTCGGCTGCAAACTGGACATCTCTTAAACAACTGCAGCAGGCAATCTTATGTGGTGGTGTTGACTGGGAGGGCATGTGACACGGTGATATAATAGACAGCCAGGTGGTAAATTGCATTTTGTTCTAAAAATGACTCTAGTTCTATCTGCTCGGCTGGGGAATTAGCCTGTTAGTTTATCAAATTTCACATGTCACACATTGCCTGTCGTTGTTGATGAGGCCTCGGTGTCATCAGGACAGTAACGAGAGGCCTCATGATGGGGTGTCCATTTCATAGGAGTCGAGGGAGACTGGCAACAATGGAGGAGGTGTCACAAGGGTACTTGTGTTGCATTCAATTTTTATTCTGAGGTCTTACCTGAGTACATTAAATTATTTTGGGAGGTCGTTAAACCATTGCAATCACATTGCTGGACATGTTATGATACCCACCTTTGCTCCTTCTGGTATGTCGTCCATTCATAACCAGGGGATAAGTCTGGCAGCCAACTGTGCACTTTGTCTTACAGAAAAACAGGGTCAACGATTGTCATCATCCCTGAATTATGAACATTGCTTTAGAAATAACGCAATCTTGTTTGGAAGCTAATTATATGCTTTACAATTTAGACTGACGAGGCTTCAGATTGGATTAGATAGAGGCCGGTGACGCCGTTACTCTATGCAACCAACTGTGACATGTTTTGCTATGGCTCTGGATTGGTTTGACTTTATTGCTGCTAGTTAGTACACTGTTGTAGTCAGACATGAGTTATCTAGCACCACCATAGCTGCATCCAATGTTTATTTGTGCCCTCGACATGGGTTGCACCTCAGAGGCTAATGTGCCTATTTAGTCTAAATTACACCCATTTATAGTGGACAGAAATACAATGACATTGCTAAAGTATGCAAATAATTCATAGCAAACAACTTTGCCATTATATGACGTCGACAAATCTACTTGAAATGTACTGGGAGTGTTGCCATTACTGTTATTAGCAAGTTTGTCAAAAATAGCGAGCAATGCTAATGTTAGCTAGCTAAAATACGGTGGTCCCCTCAATCTTAGTTAGCTGGATAAAGTTATAACGCATCTAAAGTCAATCTGGCAACATCACAATCATGACAAAATGTTTTCCTATAAATTATTTTATTTCTTTTTAAATGTTATCGTGTTTCCAAGCCAAATCCAAGTTGTATTGAGGTAGGTTAGTGTTAGCCAGTGAGCTATCTAGCTAATGTCAGCTATACTAGCGATGATAGTTGATCATGATTATCAAAATATACAAAACCAGATACAGTACATAACCAGCAGTTTATGGTCTAGCTACCGGTATATTCACCACCACTGGGGACCAACGAACTCCAACCACCTATTCCGCATGGTCCTTTGGCAGGACATGCAAACCATAGTTGTTGGCTGTGCACCCTGCTGGATGCATTGCATGGTCAATCCATTTAGGGCTTTTCAGTCTCAAATGGCCATGAAACTACAGAGCACTCAATGAAGGGAAGCAAAGTGGGAGGGGGGCGATTTGCAGGTGGAGCTTGGCAAAAGGGGTCATGATTTGATGACATATTTATAATTCAATCCCAACCTTAATTTCCTTGTTGTGACGCACTGAGGTTCCAAACTCTGTTTTAGACGAGATTGACTACATGATTAAAATGAACCCATTTACACGTTGTGGTAAATTTGTCACTCTAATAAATGTTTGACTCATATTGATGCCACATGGTTTTTAGGTGCAGTCGCTCTTTAATTAATGGTTAATAAGACAACTCTTCAATGGATAATTATCAGGAAAGAGAGGTAATATTATTATAGGGCGAAGTGAAGACAATTTCTTAACTAGTCTTTAGGAATGTTGCACAGTGAGTTTTATTAAGTATGTTTTGTCTCTCCCGGAATGTGTGTATGTGTGCATATGCAGGTCTATTGGCCTATGACACGTGTATGCATGCATGTGGTTATTTAATTGCTTTCCCGGAGCACTCTCCCCATCTCTCCTTTACGCAAATGCAGTGTCCATCAGAGCGGATGTCTCAACTGGAAGTAGACACAGATTGATGGCGCTAGACGTCAGTGAGGACTGTCGTCCTCCTCATCCATGGCACTACCGGTTAAGGGCAAATCTCTGAGCCAGTGACCCGAACCAGAGGTCTCATCAGCGGCTGTCTCCGCACTCGGCACCCCGCTGCCTGTTACAGTCACATTTTAATCACAAACCCTAATTAGAATTTACACTAATGAATACAAACGACTCCCAGGACTCCACAAGCTGAGAGTCATCAATTATCATCGCCCCTAAATAACATGGATTCGAAGCTCCGAAGCTGTTTTTCAATTACTTGCCCCTGCCGGAGCCGCTCAAGGATGGTCTGCCATAGATGAAGATAAACGACGTTCCTAACCATGGAGTGTGTGTGTGTAATATCGTTTTCTCATTTGGGGAGCATCTTCGATGTGGCGAGCCGCAGTTATTTATTTCAAACAACAGCTTGACGAAGAGGGTTGGCTAATTGGCAGCAGGTGTTAATCACGATATTCTGATGCGGCTGTTGAGGGGTGGGGGAGTTCGGAAGTGCGTGTGTGTGTGTGTGTGTGATAGAGAGAAGACTGTCCTTGACACTCACGTGACATGTTGTAGTTGTGAGAACAGAAAGTCCTTGAAGTCTCTGTAAGAGAGTAAAGAAAGTGGATAAAAGCGGTCTGAAAAGGCTGCTAAGTCTCAGAAGATCATGAACCACATGATTTTGGATAAATGTCTTTCGGATACGATTTATGAAACAGCTTTTCATTTGTGACCTATAGGAGTTTAAAGGGACATGACACCGCAAAATCTAAGTTTGACAGATGTTTTCATATCTTAAAAATGTGTCTTCTGTTGATATGCGTTCACATAACAGGCCATTGAATGGAAAAGAGAAGCACCATGTAACATCCAGATTTGCAGTGCTGATGTTTTCCATTCATTTGGGTCGAGACGTGTAGCTGGATCTACACCACCGATGGCATGGAATGTTGACTCATCTTGATACAAGACTACTTTGAGGTCTGAAAACAGCTGACAAAACTTTATTTTTGAAGTGTAATGTCCCTTTACTGAGGGACATTTTACTCAGTAAAGTTGTTTCCATTCCCAGAGTTGTGGTGGTGAAACCCTCAGTACTGTTGGTGACCGATGCCCATTCACATGTAGTCTGCTTCTCTCCCTGCAGGGAGAGATAATCCCAGAAATGGAGTGGAAACAGTGCGTGTGTGTGTGCTTGAGTGTATGTCAGTGTTTCCAGAGCTCTGAAGATGGGCCCTGTCCAGGCTCTGTCCCCAAAAACATTTTGATTTACTCTCTCCAGACCAAACCTCTACAATGCTTCCCACATGTCTGGGAGTGAAGAAAGAGCTGTGTGTGTGAATCTGTAATTATAACGGCCTTGTGTATGTAATAGGAGGATCATAGGATGTGATGTGACTGAGAAGGACTGGAAGTGGAGGTGTGTGTCTTAATGATTGATGTGTGTTGTGTTTTGTGGTTTGGGAGAGGCATGTTATGTTGGAGGGGGGTGCATCTCTCCCTCTCTCTCTTGATCGGATGTTGGCAATCAGATCGAATTCATTCTTAGAATTTTGTATTTCAAAATGTAGAATGAGATTCTCATCATTCGGATTGGGATTCAGATTTGGTACTCCAATCCAACTTTTATCAGGATTATATGTTCTTGAATGACTGATTTAATTATGGGATTGGGATTGTGTTGGTGCTGAAAATCGGAATAATCTGGATTCAGGGTGGATTCAGAGAGTTGAAAAGCACCACAACCAATATATTTCAACGTAACTAAAATGGGAAGGTTTAAAACCTGTTTAATCGTCCAACTGCTCTTAAACGCTAGTAAAACCAAATGCATGCTTTTCAACCGATCGCTGCCTGCACACGCATGCCCGACGAGCATCACCACCCTGGATGGTTCCAACCTTGAATATGTGGACATCTATAAGTACCTAGGTGTCTGGCTAGACTGTAAACTCTCCTTCCAGACTCATATCAAACATCTCCAATCGAAAATCAAATCAAGAGTCGGCTTTCTATTCCGCAACAAAGCCTCCTTCACTCACGCCGCCAAACTTACCCAAGTAAAACTGACTATCCTACCGATCCTCGACTTCGGCGATGTCATCTACAAAATTGCTTCCAACATTCTACTCAGCAAACTGGATGCAGTTTACCACAGTGCCATCCGTTTTGTCACTAAAGCACCTTATACCACCCACCACTGCGACTTGTATGCTCTAGTCGGCTGGCCCTCGCTACATATTCGTTGCCAGACCCACTGGCTCCAGGTCATCTACAAGTCCATGCTAGGTAAAGCTCCGCCTTATCTCAGTTCACTGGTCACGATGGCAACACCCATCCGTAGCACGCGCTCCAGCAGGTGCATCTCACTGATCATCCCTAAAGCCAACACCTCATTTGGCCGCCTTTCGTTCCAGTACTCTGCTGCCTGTGACTGGAACAAATTGCAAAATCCCTGAAGTTGGAGACTTTTATCTCCCTCACCAACTTCAAACATCTGCTATCTGAGCAGCTAACCGATCGCTGCAGCTGTACATAGTCTATTGGTAAATAGCCCACCCATTTTCACCTACCTCATCCCCATACTGTTTTTATTTATTTACTTTTCTGCTCTTTTGCACACCAATATCTCTACCTGTACATGACCATCTGATCATTTATCACTTCAGTGTTAATCTGCAAAATTGTAATTATTCGCCTACTTCCTCATGCCTTTTGCACACAATGTATATAGACTCCCCTTTTTTTCTACTGTGTTATTGACTTGTTAATTGTTTACTCCATGTGTAACTCTGTGTTGTCTGTTCACACTGCTATGCTTTATCTTGGCCAGGTCGCAGTTGCAAATGAGAACTTGTTCTCAACTAGCCTACCTGGTTAAATAAAGGTGAAATAAAAATAAATAAAATAAACATCTGAAAACCAAAGTTTCATTACTTTAAATTAACTGCAGCAAAGGTATGTGGTCAGTTGTTATAAGAAATGTGTGTACTCATTTAAAAGTGGAATGCAGGATATATTATTTTGAATGATAGTTACCTTTATTCATGTATGTACGTAGTTGACCCATCTCTTTTCACTATGACAGTGTAGACGCTGTAACATAAACTGTCCAGTAGATGGCAAGGCGTAGGCCTAGTCAAAGCACTGGAAATCTGTATTGTGTGATATCGGGATCAGAACGATTCTATCCAATTATTTTCAGAAAGACCGGCCTCAGAATCAGCCAGATTCATCTGATCCTGGATTGCAGAAAAGATTTGAAAAACTGGGCCCAGAGCTGGCATCAGTGGGCTAATCTCAATTCATTGAGCTCAAGACAAGAGAAAGAGCGAGTTTCCTGTAGAAGACAGACAAAGTCATATCAATTTAAATCAAATGTTATTCATCACATACACGTGATTAGCAGATGTAATTGCGGATGTAGCGAAATGCTTGTGCTTCTAGCTCTGACAGTGCAGTAATATCTAACATATGGACGAGCGATGTCAGAGCGGAACGAACTAAGATACAGTAGAATAGTATATAATACAGTATATACATGAGATGAGTAATGCCAGACATGTAAACATTATTAAAGGGACTAGTGTTCCATTCCTTAAAGTGGCCAGTGATTTCTTGTCTATGCCTATAAGCAACAACCTCTAATGCGCTACTGATGGCTGTTTAACATTCTGATGGCATTGAGATAGAAGCTGTTTTTCAGTCTCTCAGTCCCAGATTTTATGCACCTGTGATGACCTCGCTTCTGGATGATAGTGGGGTGAACAGGTAGTGGATCAGGTGGTTGATGGCCTTCAGGTGCTGTAGGTGTCCTGGAGGGCGGGTAGTTTGCTCCCGGTAATGCGTTGGGTAGACCGCATGACCCGCTGGAGAACCTTGCGGTTGCGGGCGGTGCAGTGGCCGTACCAGGCGGTGATATAGTCTGGTAGGATGTTCTCAATTGTGCATCTGTAAAAGTTTGTGAGGGTTTTAGGTGACAAGTCCAATTTCTTCAGCCTCCTGAGTTTGAAGAGGCTCTGTTGAGCCTTCTTCACCACACTGTCTGTGTGGGTGGTCCATTTCAGTTGGGCAGTGATGTGCATGCCAAGGAACTTAAAGCTTTCCACCTTCTTCACTGCAGTCCTGTCAATGTAGATAGGGAGGTGCTCCATCCTGCTGTTTCCTGAAGTCCATGATCATCTCCTTTGTTTGTTGATGTTGAGTGAGAGGGTGTTTTCCAGGCACCACACTCCCAGAGCCCTCACCTCATCCCTGTAGGCTGTCTCATCATCATTGGTAATCAAGCCTACTACTGTTGTGTCGCCTGCAAACTTGAGTGTGCTCGGCCACACAGTCATGAGTGGGGGCTGAACACGCACCCTTGTGGGGCCCCAGTGTTGAAGATCAGCAGACTAGAGGTGATGTTTCCTACCTTCACCACCTTGGGGCAGCCCATCAGGAAGTCCAGGACCCAGTTGCACAGGGCGGTTTTCAGACCTAGGGCCTCAAGCTTAATGATGAGCTTGGAGGGTACTATTGTGTTGAATGCTGAGCTATAGTCAATAAACAGCATTCTTACATCGGTATTCCTCTTGTCCAGATGGGATAGGGCAGTGGGCAGAGTGATGGCGATTGCATCGTCTGTGGATCTATTGGGGCGATAAGCAAATTGAAGTGGGTCTAGGGTGGCAGGTAAGGTAGAGGTGATATGATCCTTGACTAGTCTCACCAAGCACTTCATGATGACAGAGGTGATGACAGGATAGTCATTAAGTTCAGTTACTTTTGCCTTCTTGGGTAGAGGAACAATGATGTCATCGAGAAGCATGTGAGGACAGCAGACTGGGATAGGGAGAGATTGAATATGCCCATAAACACACCAGCCAGCTGGTCTGCGCATGCTCCGAGGACGCGGCGAGGGATGCCGTCTGGGCCTTGCGAGGGTTAACAGGTTAAATTGTTTTACTCATGTCGGCCATGGAGAAGGAGAGCCCACAGTCCTTGGTAGCGGGCTATGTCAGTGGCACTGTGTTATCCTCAAAGTGCAAAGAATGTGTTTAGCCTGTCTTGAAGCAAAACGTCGGTCTCTGAGACGTGGCTGGTTTTTCTGTTGAAGTCTGTGATTGTCTGTAGTCCCTGCCACATATGTCTTGTGTCTGAGCCGTTGAATTGCGACTCCACTTTATCTCTATACTGACGTTTAGCTTGTTTGATTGCCTTGCGGAGTGAATAACTACACTGTTTAAATTCTGCCATATTACCAATCTCCTTGCCATGGTTAAATGCGGTGGTTCTTGCTTTCATTGCCGCGTGATTGCTACAATCTATCCACGGTTTCTGGTTAGGGTAGGTTTTCATAGTCACAGTGGGTACTACATCGGCTATACACTCCCTTATAAACTCAGTCACCGTATCCGTGTATTCGTCTAGATTATTTTCGCAAGATACCCGGAACATATCCCAGTCCATGTGATCATAACAATCCTGAAGCGTGGATTCGGATTGGTCAGACCAGCGTTGAATAGTACGAAGCACCGGCACGTCCTGTTTGAGATTTTGCCTATAGGACGGGAGGAGCAAGATGGAGTCGTGGTCAGATTTGCTGAAAGGAGGGCAGGGGAGGGCCTTGTAAGCATTCCAGAAGTTTGAATAGCGATGGTCGAGAATCTTAGTAGCACAAGTAGTACAGTCGATATGTTGATAGAACTTCGCCAGCCTAGTCCCCAGATTTGCTTTGTTGAAATCCCCAGCTACAATAAATACAGCCTCGGGATGTGTGGTTTCCAGTTTGCATAAAGTCCAGTGAAGTTCTTTGAGGGCCGCCGAGGGTTCGGCTTGAGGTGGGATGTAAACGGCTGTGGAAATGACGGAGGATAATTATTTTGGGATATAATGTTTGGCATTAAATTGTGAGGTATTCTAGGTCGATTGAACAAATTGACTTGAGTTCCTGTATGTTCCTAGAATTACACCATGAGTTGTTATTCATGAAACACACCCCTCCGCCCCTTCTGCTTCCCGGAGAGATATTTATTCCTGTCTGCGCGATGTACTCAGAATCCTGCTGGCTTTGCCGACTCTGACAGAGTATCCCAATAGAGCCATGTTTCTGTGAAATAAACTATGTTACAGGCCCCGATGTCTAACTGGAAAGAAGTCCTTGCTCTAAACTCATCAACTTTGTTATCCAAAGACTGAACGTTAGCGAGTAATATACTCTGAAGCGGTGGGTGGTCTCCTAAATCGAACCAGCAGGCCACCTTGAGTGCCTCTCCTCCGCCGGCGATGTTTTGGATCGGCCTCTGGAATAAGTTCAATTGCTCTGGGGAGAGTGGACTATCTGCTCCAGGGAATTCATATTATTGGTCGTAATGCTGGTAGTTCTGGTGAGTTACCACCGCTCTAATATCCAACAGTTCTTCCCGGCTGTATCTAATGACACAAAACATTTCCTGAGCTAATAATGTAAAAAGTAGTACATAAAGAAACTAAATACTGCAACGTTTCCTAAGAGCTAGTTGCGACGCTGCCATCTCCGTCGGCGCCATCTTGGGAGGTAGTATGGTTATCCCATCTATTTAACTGAGAAGGGACGTCTGAGATCCGTAATAGGACTAGCAGTCTAATTGAACTGAGACTGACAAAGAGTTTACAGTAAAGTTAACCCATCCATTGAGATACTCAGTGCTCTTTAATTAGGACACATCGAAGACCTGGAGGTCAGATGTTGGATTCAGTCTGCTTTTCAATCACACACATACACACATGTGCAATCACACACACACAGATGCACACGCACACATGCGCGCTCGCACACACACACACACACACACACACACACACACACACACACACACACACACACACACACACACACACACACACACACACACACACACACACACACTACTAATGTCTAGACCATCCTTATACCACCCCTGTCATTACACGGATAGATGGTCTCTGTGCATTAGGGTTACTGGAAGAAGACTGACTGATGAGGTGAATAGCCAGATTCATGGAAATATAATTCTTATTCTATGGAGGAATAGGGATTGATGATCATGAATAACCCTATGGGCGGGAAGATATTAGATGAATCAGTGTCTGTGAAGAGACCGTGGTAAGGAGAGGTGCATTGTGGAGAATGAGATGAAATTGAATAGTGAACGAGCGCAATTGATCTTTTCATCGGCTCAATATTAAGAGTGCAGACCTTTCTCTACATTTTCTCATCATTGACTAGTATTCTATTTCAGGGTCAATGCACCACATGTTAACCCAATGAGTGTTTCTACCTCATCAGTGTCCGTCATCATCAGTATCCCTGTCCGCTTCAGATATCAGCCATCTAATTATAATCAAGTAGATACAGAAGAGCCTATCAGTGGGGACGGGAAAGCTAAGTCCTGCCTAGACCCAGCATGGTTTGTGTAGAAGCATTTCAGGAGCATGTAGCAATGCTAGTGGAAATGTATTGCGAGTGGTGTATTTAACCCAGCTAGTGGTGTATTCAGATCCAGTATCTTTAGTGTAGATGTAAAGCATATACTACCTGTATGCCTGTCCCGGGATTATATCCCTAGGAAAACAGCAGTTTTGGTGTGTCATTTCTACTTCAAGTCTCAGGGGAGATGATGTCACAGCATGATGGCCTAGCCAACCCTACACTAGCTACTTCACATCTGCTTCTTAGACCTTTCCTTCCATAGACCCAGGGCTGCATCTCAATAGTCTACAGTGGCGTCCTCTACCGGTTTCATCTCCTTTATCTGCACTGATCTGGAAACATAATATAGGTGGAAGCAATTAAGTGAAGGCCCACTGATGTAATGCTTTCACCTGTCCATTTCTTAGAACGTTGTCTTTTTGAAGAACTTATTCATTTACATCAATCTCACAGGTAGATCTCAAAGACAGCAATTGTCCTTTGCTGGTATAGTAACTCCTGCTTTCACAATACAACAACCACTCAATGAGAAAATACTCTTGCGAAAAACACCAACTGTCAGCCTCAAAACACTCACCAACTGAAAGAAAGAGGAGCATGCACAGAGAGCAGGAGAGAATGGCGCTGTGGTGTATTGCAGCCGTTTCACAGATCAATCAGCTATTGTGTTTTTTTCTCGCTAATGTTAACTTTCTTTGTACATAATGCCATTGTTTCCTATGACTGAAAAGAGCTTCTGGACATCAGAACAGCGATTACTAACCTCGATTTGGATGAAAGAATTCTACTTCATCGAGTTGGCTGCGCAGGTTCCAAACCAGGCTCTAATCCCCGACGCTCGGAAGAGGAAAAGACACCATTATAGAGGCCGACGTGGGGCACCCTGACGAAACTACGGCAGCGAGTAAATAAACTGCCATGACCTTCTGTTCTATTGGCAAATGTATAATCACTGCTGAACAAACTAGACAAGCTCCGTTCGAGATAATTTTACCAACGGGACCTGAAGAACTGTAATATCCTACACTTCATGGAGTCGTGGCTGAACGACTCTAGCTGTTTTTTTCTATGCATCGGAAGGACAGAACGGCAGTGTGTCATAAATTCAAGTGCAGGGGTGTGTGTCTCTTTATTAACAACAGCTGGTGCTCAATCCCTAATATCAAGGAAGTCTCGAGGTTCTGCTCGCCTGAGTTAGAATACCTCATGATAAGCTGTAGACCGTGCCATTTACCAACTAAGTTTACCACCACACATCGATGCTGGCACTAAGAACACGCTCAACGAGCTGTATAGGGCCATAAGCCAATAAAAAAAAATGCTCAGCCAGAGGCAGCACTCATAGGTGATTTTAATGCAGGATATCTGCAACTAGAGGGATAAAAACGTCTTTACTCCAGACACAGAAAAATACAAAGCTCTCCCTCATCCCTCCATTTGGCAAATCTGACCAAAACTCTATCCTCCTGATTACAAGCAAAAACTCACAGGAAGCACCAGTGATGTGCTCAATACTGAGATGCTAGGTGGATGCTAAGCTACTTGATTGTTTCGCTAGCACCGACAGGAACATGTTCCGGGATTCATCCAATGGCATTGAGAAGTTTACCACATCAGTCACCGGCTTTTTTAATAAGTGCATCGACGATGTTGTCCCCACAATGACCGTACGTACATATCCTAACCAGAATCCATGGATTACAGGCAACGTCCGCACTGAGCTAAAGGCTAGAGCTGCCATTGTCAAGGATTGGGACACTACCCCTGATGCTTATAAGAAATCCCACTACTCGTTCCGATGAACCATCAAACAGGCAAAGCATCAATACAGCACCAAGATCAAATCCTACTAAACCGGTCTGATGCTCATCTGATGTGGCAGGGCTTGCAACCTATCACAGATTACAAAGGGAAACCCAGCCACTAGCTGCCTAGGGACACGAGCCTAACAGATGAGCTAAAGGCCTTCTATGCTCTATTCGAGGCAAGCAACACTGAACCATGCGTAAGAGGACGACTGTGTGATCACGCTCTCAGTAGCGATGTGAGTAAGACCCTTAAGCAGGTTAACGTTCACAAGGCCAGATGGTAGCCAGATGCAAATGTCTTCACTGACATTTTCAACCTCTCCCTGACCCAGGCTGTAATACCTACATGTTTCAAACAGACCACCATGGTCCCTGTGCCCAAGAACGCCAATGTAACCTGTCTAAATTACTACTGCCCCGTAGCACTCACATCTGTAGCCATGAAATGCTTAAAAGGCTGGTCATGGCTCACATCAACACCACCATCACCCACTCCAATTTGCATACCGCCCCAACAGATCCACAGATGACGGAATCTCTATTGCACTCCACACAAGCCTTTCCCACTTGGACAAAAGGATCACCTACTTGAAAATGCTGTTCATTGACTACAGCTCAGAGTTTAACGCCATAGTGCCCTTGAAGCTCCTCACTAAGCAAAGGACCAACCCTCTAACTGGATCCTGAACTTCTTGACGGGCTGCCCCCAGGTGGTGAGGGTAGGCATATCACTAAGGAGCTATCATGGTCCAAACACCACAACACAGTCGTGAAGAGGGCACGACAACTCCTCTCGCCCCTCAGGAGGCTGAAAAGATTTGGCATGGTCCCTCAGATCCTCAAAAAGTTCTACAGCTGCACTATCGAGAGCATCTTGACTGGCTGCATCACAGCTTGGTATGGCAACTGCTTGGCATCTGACCACAAGGTGCTACAGAGGGGAGTGCGTACGCCCCAATACATCACAGGGAAGAACTCCCAGCCATCCAGGACCTCTATACCAAGCCCCCAAAATTGTCAAAGACTCCATCCACCCAAACAACCAACTGTTCTCTCTGCTACTGCACGACAAACAGTACCAATGCAACAAGTCTGGAAGCAACAAGACTATGAACAGCTTCTACCCTTACACAGCCATAAGACTTCTAAACAAATGGCTACCCGGACTACCTGCATTGACCCTTTTTTCACTAACTCTCTTGCACTGATTGTATGCACACACACTGGACTCTACCCACATATTCACACATACTTACACTGACACACACACATAGTGACGCCACACACGCTACTGCTACTGCTTATCATCTATCCTGTTACCTAGTCACTTTACCCCTACCTATATGTACAGTACATAGCTATCTCAATTACCTCGTACCCCCGCACATCGACTTCGTAATGGTACTCCCTGTACATAGCCACGTTATTTTCTACTGCCCTATATATAGCCATGGTATTTTTACTCTTTATTTATATTCGTAATTCACTGTGTATTTATTCTTCGGGTCACTATTTCTATTCATTTTTGTTTTATCTTTAACTCTGCATTGTTTGAAATGGACCTGTACGTAAGCATTTCACTGTCAGTCTACACCTGCGAAGCATGTGACAAATAAAATGGTGTTTTATTTACTTCTGGCAGTAACTCAAAACCCCCACATGACCACAGAACATGACAGCTGCTACTCTCCCTTAAGTCAGTCCTAAGACAATTAGAAGTCGACCGACAAGCGGGACTTCTCATCATTTTCCCTTGACTTCTTTGTTCCTTTGAGTCTGTCTGTAAAATAAGTGGTTTTATTCAGTGTTGTCATGAATGGTTGTTCTGTGAGTGTCACTTTGTCACTCCAGAGACGACAAGGGGGTCTACACACACAAGGGATGTGAATAACACACACAAACACACATATGTGCACACACACACACACACACACACACACAGCCACCAACTACTGCTAAGTTGTGGTGGTGACAGTGAGGTATATACTGACTCGTACTGTATGCTCCTGTCACACCCTGACCATAGTTTGCTTTGTATGTTTCTATGTTTTGGTTGGTCAGGGTGTGATCTGAGTGGGCATTCTATGTTGGATGTCTTGTTTGTCTATTTCCATGTCTGGCCAGATATGGTTCTCAATCAGAGGCAGGTGTTAGTCATTGTCTCTGATTGGGAACCATATTTAAGTAGCCTGGGTTTCACTGTGTGTTTGTGGGTGATTGTTCCTGTCTCTGTGTTTTCACCAGATAGGACTGTTTAGGTTTTCACACACTTATTGTTTTGTTAGTTATTTCATGTTGAGTTCCTTTATTAAAGAACATGAATGACCACCATGCTGCATTTTGGTCCGCTTCTCCTTCACCAGAGGAAAACCCTTACAGAATCACCCACCACAACAGGACCAAGCGGCGTGGTAACGGGCAACAGCAAAAGCAGCAGCAGGAGAAGGAACAGAGGCAGCAACAGCAGGAAGAGCAACAGCGAGGTCAGGATCTGGACTACACAACTTGGGAGGAGATAGACAGGTGGGCGGTTGACCCAGGGAGAGTGCCGGAGCCCGCCTGGGATTCGCAGGAGCAGTGTGCAGAAGGTGACGAGAGAATGAGGTTGGCGAAGCAAGCACGGCTGCGCGGAAGGAAGCCCGGGAGTCAGCCCCAAATATTTCTCACAGGGAGTATGGCGACGCCAGGTAGGAGAACTACGCCAACTTCCTGTGGTTACCGGGGGGCTAGAGAGACCGGGCAGGCACCGTGTTATGCCGTGGTGCGCACAGTGTCCCCAGTGCGGGTGCATAGCCCGGTGCGGTATATTCCAGCTCCGCGTATCGGCCAGGCTAGATTGAGCGTCGAGCCAAATGCCATGAAGCCGGCTCTATGCATCTGGTCCCCAGTGCGTCTCCTTGGGCCGGCTTACATGGCACCAGCCTTGCGCACGGTGTCCCCGGTTCGCCTGCATAGCCCAGTGTGGGCTATTCCACCTTGCCGCACTGGCAGAGCGACCGGGAGTATTCAACCAGGTAAGGTTGGGCAGGCTCGGTGCTCAAGAGCTCCAGTGCGCCTGCACGGTCCGGTCTACCCAGTACCACCTCCACGCACCAGCCCTCCGGTGGCAGCTCCCCACACCAGGCTTCCTGTGCGTGTCCTCGGCCCAGTACCACCAGTGCCAGCACCACGCATCAGGCCTACAGTGCGCCTCGCCTCTCCAGCGCTGCCAGAGCCTTCATCCTCCCCTGCGCTGCCGGAGTCTCCCGCCTGTTTAGAGCTGCCAGAGCCTTTCTCCTCTACAGCGCTGCTGGAGTCTCCTGCCTCTTCAGCGCAGCCAGAGCTGCCAGTCTGCATGGAGCAGCCAGAGCTGCCAGTCTGCATGGAGCAGCCAGAGCTGCCAGTCTGCATGGAGCAGCCAGAGCTGCCAGTCTGCAAGGAGCTGCCAGTCTGCAAGGAGCTGCCAGAGCTGCCAGTCTGCAAGGAGCTGCCAGAGCTGCCAGTCTGCAAGAAGCCGCCAGAGCTGCCAGTCTGCAAGAAGCCGCCAGAGCTGCCAGTCTGCAAGAAGCCGCCAGAGCCGCCAGTCTGCATGGAGCAACCAGAGCCGCCGGTCAGCATGGAGCAGCCAGAGCCGCCAGTCAGCATGGAGCAGCCAGAGCCATCAGTCTGCCAGGATCCGCCAGTCAGCCAGACTCTTCCAGATCCGCTAGTCAGCCAGGATCTGCCAGAACCGCCAGTCAGCCAGACTCTTCCAGATCTGCCAGTCAGCCAGGATCTGCCAGAACCGCCAGCCAGCCAGGATCTGCCAGAACCGCCAGCCAGCCAGGATCTGCCAGAGCCTTCCTCCTCTCCTGTGCTGCCGGAGTCTCCCGCCTGTCCGGCGCTGCTGCCGGAGTCTCCCGCCTATCCGGCGCTGCCGGAGTCTGAAGAGCCCCTCTGTCCCGAGCTGCCCCTCTGTCCCGAGATGCCCCTCTGTCCCAAGATGCCCCTCTGTCCCGAGATGCCTCTCTGTCCCGAGATGCCCATCTGTCCCGAGCTGCCCCTCTGGCCCGAGCTGCCCCTCAGTCCAGTGTCATTAAGTAGGGTCGCCGTGGCCAGGAGGCCACGGAAGCGGACAAGGTGGGGGACTAAGACTACGGTGAAGTGGGGGCCACGTCCAGCACCAGAGCCGCCACCGCGGACAGATGCCCACCCAGACCCTCCCGATAGGTTCAGGTTTGCGGCGGAGTCCGCACCGGAGTCACACCCTGACCATAGTTTGCTTTGTATGTTTCTCTGTTTTGGCTGGTCAGGGTGTGATCTGAGTGGGCATTCTATGTTGGATGTCTTGTTTGTCTATTTCTATGTCTGGCCTGATATGGTTCTCAATCAGAGGCAGGTGTTAGTCATTGTCTCTGATTGGGAACCATATTTAGGTAGCCTGGGTTTCACCGTGTGTTTGTGGGTGATTGTTCCTGTCTCTGTGTTTTCACCAGATAGGACTATATATATGGTTCTCAATCAGAGGCAGGTGTTAGTCATTGTCTCTGATTGGGAACCATATTTAGGTAGCCTGGGTTTCACCGTGTGTTTGTGGGTGATTGTTCCTGTCTCTGTGTTTTCACCAGATAGGACTGTTTAGGTTTTCGCACACTTATTGTTTTGTTAGTTATTTCATGTCGAGTTCCTTTATTAAAGAACATGAAATAACCACCACGCTGCATTTTGGTCCGCTTCTCCTTCAACAGAGGAAACCCTTACAGCTCCAAGACGACTGAGCCTCTACCATCACTAACCTTCGGCCCCCATTCAACAACAGGCTGGTGCCGACAACACACCACCGGTGAGACAAAAATACACCCCCCCCTCGACCCTAGGTCTAATTGAAAATCCAGCTGCTTGCCTTCGAACCTCCAGCACCTTCTTTGTGTGTGTGTGTCAATTACAGCTCTCTGGTCACTCAAACTCCAGGATATGTGGAAGATGTGTTCTATCCTCCCTGAGTGTTTATGTCTGTCTGTTCTTCATATCATTCATTTAACTGTCCTTGAGGAGTCCACATTAGTCATGAGAAAATTCAAATTCCCAGTGTCCCGCAGGTGATGAGTCCGAGACCAACCTTCCCATAGAACAGTTAGACGCTCTTTAAAGCCCAACAAGATGTGTGTGGGATGAGTAATGCAGCAGCTCGTGTGTGTCATTAAAAATATATATATATTTATATATATACTTATATTAACAGAAAACATGGTGGTGTGTGTGTGTTGCTATGTGAACTCAACTGAGAGAATGAGGATTTACTGGAAGTCAGTGAGTTCATTTCTACACATTCCCGCGTGGTCTATATATTACTGTTCTCTCACTGAACACACCACAACTAATTACTTTACCACCTCCCCATGTCCTCCACACTCCATCACCTCTGTACGTCCTCTCCTCCACTCCTTCACCACCGTCTGTCCTCTCCTCTCCTCCCCTCCTTCTCTTTCACCTCTGTCTGTCCTCTCCTCCCCTCCTTCTCTCTTCTTCTTACAGCTAAAGCAGTGTTTATCCGCTACCGTGTGTCATGTGGTTAGAAAGGAGAGGGCAGTATTCACAGTGGTGCTTTAGCATGGTGGCTGGTGACGGATAAGGAGGATGTGAGACTTGATCGGGGGGGGGATCATCTAAATTGCATTTCCTAAATTTCTTGCATCCTCTCTCCTTGTCTCCTTCTCAAAACCCGTTGGAGGTCAGAGGTCGCAAGGAATCAAGGCAATGCAATTGAGATCCTCCCAGAGAGGTTCTAGCTCTCACTCAGACACTGCCCAGGGATTACAATATTTCATGATTTATATTTCATTAATTCAGCCAAAACTCCTGCGATCACATTTTATAAAAAAGGAAATAACTATTTATACAAAACTATAAAAGGCTATTAGGATGTATATAACTCTATAAACCTAAAAGTGACTGGACCCTGAACAACCCATGTCAGGCCTATTACACAATAAAGCACAACTATAACAACATCTGAGGTAGAGAGTGAAGGAGGGAGAGATAGGGAATGAGGAAGGGACTTAGTGAAGGAGTGAAGTATGGAGTCCTGACAGTGGGAGAGGGAGACATTGATGCAGGGCTTTCCCCAGTCCCAGGTTTTAAGAAGTGTGTGTGTATGGAAACAACATTGATTCAATTAGTGTGTACCCAGTGGGTTTTCCATGCAGTCACAAAAGCCCGCGTGAGACACATTTATTTATCATGTAGTAAACCCGGAGAGAGAATTTACTCTGTACAAGAGAAGGGCTCCATGTAGTCACAGTTAAGCTTCTCTCTCGTTCTTTCTTTTCCATGTTCTGTCAGTTAGCCCTGACTGTCGACATCTCTCCTTTCTCTCCCTCTTTTCCATGCTCTGTCAGTTTGTAAATAGTCCTTGTCATATACGATACCTATGACCTATCAAATGAAGAAAATCTTGTTTCTAATCCTGATCCTGTCTCTTGCCACGATGTGAAACAAATATGTATTTGAGAACAGCTTTATATGACAGTCAGAGGTAATACATAGTGACCAGACCAAGGTTACACTGTACTGGTAGTGTATGTTACAGTGAGGTATACTATCATGCTACTGAAACTGCAGCTACAATAGTGATGTTCAATAGTGATGTTACTGTACAATGATGAGAAATGCTTTCAGAAATCCAATACGTTTTTTGTGCATTTGACTGCCCATTACATTTCAATACGTCGAAGCACTTGTTCAGTGGTTGTAGACAGACTGCAAAATGAAGATGTTTTCACCACTAATTCACTTACAGTGAATCCAAGCTGTGGGACAACACAACATGAACAGATAACGGTGAAAGTATCGGACAGAGATTCCTTACAGAATCACACAGGGCACGTGTTCTCAGGATCCTGTTCAATCAAACCTTTCAGGTTTCCGAAGGTGAGTCTTTCCAAGGCACTTGATTCTATTCACTTCTGGTTTCAGTCATTGACAAAACTCATACAAGATTTACATGCACTTATTTCACAATATTTAAAACACAATATTTCCTGAACTCTATATATTAGCTACATATTTAAAGATATTCTAATATACATTTTGGTATAATACACCTCAAGCTGTGCATTGCTATGAGCAGTGACATCGTTGATTAGTGACGTGCTGTGGTGCAATTAAATGTTTTAGGTTATAATTGATAACATGCAGAATATACACATTAACTTCAAAATAAAATGTGGAATGATTAAATAGAACAATTTAAATAGTAACACCCTTTAAACGTCACACGACCAAAACACTCCTAACTTAACACAGAAGACAAAGTCACTAAACCCCTAAAGGCTGTCAAATAATTTATCTAACTCAAACCAATACTGCAATCACAGTATCTCTCATTTCAATTAAGTTTTTAATCAGTCACTGCCATCTCAAAACCCCCCACAAAAGAACCAACAGTGAAAATGTCTACCTCCATCAATAAATTCAGAACCCAAATATCAAAAAACATGCAGAAACATACTATAGCCTGGTCGTCCCATCTGTCATGTTTTGGCATGACAGAAAACGAACAGAGGAATTGGCTAAAACGCATACATATACAGTGTTCATAACAAAATCAGCTAACGGGCGGGGGAAAAGAAAACTGGTCAAACAAACTGATTATCTTCATGGGGGCTCTCAGGTTGCCATCGGTTACTGTGTGTGCGAGGGCTCGTATTAAGTTCGCGGGGGCTCTCTGGTTGCCAATGCTGACCATGCAGCTGCAGGATGCAATGTAGAACCTCCAACCATACCTTGTAGCAGAACAGATACTGTTCCTATAACCAGAGACAAGACAGAGATGTTGCTACACACACACCCAAACGCTCATGCACTGTCGCACGCACACAAACACACACACACACACACACACACACACACAGTGCAGTAAAGAGCTCTAACTCTCTGGGTGGCAGCGAACATACATTCTTTCAATCATCCAGACTCATGCCACTCAAACCACAAAGTGCTTTATTTTACAAATGATATATGATTCATGCATAGACGATTGACAGTCAAACATAGATTTTTATAATTGTTACTCTTTCAGGGCTCGGTGGCTGAGTGACAAGACTTTAGCTATGAAGGCTTTGGGAATTCCGCCCCAGGATAGTAGAACCAAAGAACAACCACTCAAACTAGGTTTGTGGAATATTTCCATTTCATATTTGATTATGTAGGAAACAAATAGTGGATAGGATTATGGAAGCTGTAGACTAATAATCAATGGTAGCCTGTTCAATCAAAAGTTTGACCTGTGACTCCTGACACTAACCTCATACAGGTAGGCCTACTGTACTGACCTTAGTCTGAATCATGCCATATCGCTGCAGTCTCATCTCCCTCACAATGTTACTAACGTTGATCTGTGGAGAGAGAAGAACAAGGAGTTAGGTTCTGATAATTACAGTGGGGCAAAAAAGTATTTAGTCAGCCACCAATTGTGCAAGTTCTCCCACTTAAAAAGATGAGAGAGAGGCCTGTAATTTTCATCATAGGTACACTTCACCTATGACAGACAAAATGAGAAAAATCCAGAAAATCACATTGTACGATTTTTAATGAATTTATTTGCAAATTATGGTGGAAAATAAGTATTTGGTCAATAACAAAAGTTTATCTCAATACTTTGTTATATACCCTTTGTTTGCAATGACAGAGGTCAAACGTTTTCTGTAAGTCTTCACAAGGTTTTCACACACTGTTGCTGGTATTTTGGCCCATTCCTCCATGCAGATCTCCTCTAGAGCAGTGATGTTTTGGGGCTGTTGCTGGGCAATGGACCTTCAACTCCCTCCAAAGATTTTCTATGGGGTTGAGATCTGGAGACTGGCTAGGCCACTCCAGGACCTTGAAATGCTTCTTACGAAGCCACTCCTTCGTTGCCCGGGCGGTGTGTTTGGGATCATTGTCATGCTGAAAGACCCAGCCACGTTTCATCTTCAATGCCCTTGCTGATGGAAGGAGGTTTTCACTCAAAATCTCATGATACATGGCCCTATTCATTATTTCCTTTACACGGATCAGTCGTCCTGGTCCTTTTGCAGAAAAACAGCCCCAAAGCATGATGTTTCCACCCCCATGCTTCACATTAGGTATGGTGTTCTTTGGATGCAACTCAGCATTCTTTGTCCTCCAAACACGACGAGTTAAGTTTTTACCAAAAGTTTTTACCAAAAAGTTATATTCTGGTTTCATCTGACGGGCCTGGACATGTACTGGCTTAAGCAGGGGGACACGTCTGGCATTGCAGGATTTGAGTCCCTGGCGGCGTAGTGTGTTACTGTTGGTAGGCTTTGTTACTTTGGTCCCAGCTCTCTGCAGGTCATTCACTAGGTCCCCCTGTGTGGTTCTGGGATTTTTGCTCACCGTTCTTGTGATCATTTTGACCCAACGGGGTGAGATCTTGCGTGGAGTCTCAGATCGAGGGAGATTATAAGTGGTCTTGTATGTCTTCCATTTCCTAATAATTGCTCCCACAGTTGATTTCTTCAAACCAAGCTGCTTACCTATTGCAGATTAGGTAAGCAGATTAGGTAGGTCTTCCCAGCCTGGTGCAGGTCTACAATTTTGTTTCTGGTGTCCTTTGACAGCTCTTTGGTCTTGGCCATAGTGGAGTTTGGAGTGTGACTGTTTGAGGTTGTGGATAGGTGTCTTTTATACTGATAACAAGTTCAAACAGGTGCCATTAATACATGTAACGAGTGGAGGACAGAGGAGCCTCTTAAAGAAGAAGTTACAGGTCTGTGAGAGCCAGACATCTTTCTTGTTTGTAGGTGACCAAATACTTATTTTCCACCATAATTTGCAAATAAATTCATTAAAAATCCTACAATGTGATTTTCTGGATTTTTTTTCTAATTTTGTCTGTCATAGTTGAAGTGTACCTATGATGAAAATTACAGGCCTCTCTCATCTTTTTAAGTGGGAGAACTTGCACAATTGGTGGCTGACTAAATATATACTGTATAAGGACTTTTAAGAACACCAAGTGAAGTGCATAGTTTGTATCCTTATTTGAGTTAAGGAGTGTGTGTAAGCGTGTGCATGCATGTGTTTGTGTCTGGGTGTGCACCAATTATGTATATAAACACTAGATAACTGACCAGAGGCCCTGTTTCGAAAGCCATTGTAAAAAAAGTTTATTAACCTCTGCGGGATCGGTGTCCCCCCTGCAGGACTGTTGGGCTAACGTGCGCTAATGTGATTAGCATGACATTGCAAGTAACAAGAACATTTCCTAGGACATAGAAACGTCTTATATGGGCGGAAAGCTTAAATTCCTGTTTATCTAACTGCACTGTCCAATTTACAGTAGCTATTACAGTGACAAAATACCATGCTTTTGTCTGAGGAGAGTGAACAACAACAAAAAATGTTTATCACGGCAACTGTTTTGATACATTCACCTCTGAAGGTAAATATTATTCTTACATTCAGTAGTCTTGCTCTGATTTGTTATCCTGAGGATCCCAGAAATAAAACATAGCATAGTTTTGTTTGATAAAATCTGTTTTGATATTAAAATGTAGGAACTGGGTTCTACAGTTTGAACCCGTGCTGTGCCCCCCATCTAGATGCGTGAAGGTTAGTGTCTTTTCTGCAAGTGAAGCCAATTATCCATAATTTATAACATTCCTGGAAGTGTGTAAACTTACAAAAATGATATGGTAATAAAAAAATGTATGTTCTCCATAGTTATGTATCAATTGACCAATTCGGCACATTTGGGCAGACTTGATAAAACATTTTGAACAGTAATGCAATGGTTCATTGAATTAGTCTAAAACTGTGCAGATATACTGCTGCCATCTAGTGACTAAAAGCTAAATTGTACCTAGATTCCTAAGCGATATGATGGCCTTTCTAATGCGTTTCGAAGAGGATTTTTCTTTTGAAAACGCATGTTTGTTTCTTTGTATTATATTTTACCAGACCTAATGTGTTATATTCTCCAACATTAATTTCACATTTCCACAAACTTCAAAGTGTTTCCTTTCAAATGGTATCAAGAATATGCATAGCCTTGCTCCAGGTCCTGAGCTACAGGCAGTTAGATTTGGGTACGCTCTTTTAGGAAAAAACATTTTTTTTAAAGGGTCCGATCCTGTGACTACATTTATGTTTGCTAATATATTATATTACAGACATCTTAATGCATACTTTTAACGTCTCCACTACAACAAAGAAATACATTAAATTAAAACATTAAATTGAAATACTGCAGAATTCTATTAATTCCTATGGAGGACTGGCTCCTTCTGAGGAGTACCAATATGATGGCTTCAAAGCCTCTCATTGGCCAATACATAGTATCAGCAATCTAGTGTTTATACATCATTGGTGCACACCTGTGTGTTCAAACTCACCGGGAGATCGTTCTCTATGAGACTCAGGATGACATCGGTGCAGATCAGTACTCCTGTTCGTCCTATCCCAGCACTACAGTGTACAGTGACAGGTCCTTTATGGTGGACTGCTCGGAGGTAGCGGATAAATCTGACCAGCTGCTCTGAACTCCGTGGCACACCGTGGTCAGGCCAACGGATAAACTTCAGGTGACGGACAAAGTGGGTCTCACCAGACTGGAACAGGAGGAGGGAGCAGATGTCAATCAACTGATCAACCAATCAAATTGTAAATTGTAAAATTTTACAAATGTGTTTTTGTCATGAAGTAGACCAGTGCCTAAACCCTCTAAGATACAGCAGAGTTGACAGTGGCTGATGAAAAGTGTAATTGATATGAGAGATAGCGTATCCTTCAAAATGACTTTCGCTGGATTTAGTAGACACAAAAAATAGACACATTATACTCATGCTAATTCATGCTTTACATTTTTTACCCCTTCTTTTTAGTATACTCTCCATCACATCTGTGAGTGGATTGTATTTGAGCTGTCCCCTCCTTCTATCGTCCCTCCTTCCCCCTCACCTCTTTCTCCAACATGCGGATGATCTTGATGTGGAAGTATTCCTTGATCTGCTGGTTCTCCAGGCTGAGCTGGAAGCGCCCTGTGTCTAGGGGACAGCTCACCCTCTCTGGCCAGTAACAGTGACACTTCACCCTGCCTCTCTCCACCTCCTGGGTCATCATGGCTATCACATCAGACCTGGGGAGTGGGGAAGGAGGGTTGTTAACCATGTTGTACTATTCATGCCATAGGACTTTAGTTACAGGTCAGCACTGACACACCAGGGTCGTGTTCATTAGGCACCAAACAGAAGAAAACGGACTGAAACAGGGAGGGACTACATGGGACAATAAGAACTTCTAATTTCCCCCTGCTAAACGTCTTCTGTCGAAACGATGCCCGGCGAAAAAGATTGTGTATACACTAATGTCATGCACTGTATGTGAACTTCACAACACAGTAATCAGCCCAGACCTGTTCTCCCAGACCATCTGCCAGAAGTCGGGCACGGTGGAGGGCAGAGGACCCTGGCAGGAGATATAGATGAACTCCTCACTGCCAACCTCCATACGGATATAACTGGCGTTAATATAGTCCTGGTTATCACCCACTGGAACACGTGTCTTATCGTCTAGAGAGCAGGAGTAGAGAGAATCAAATGCAATCTTATTGGTCACATACACATGGTTAGCAGATGCGATTGTGAGTGTAGTGAAATGCTTGTGCTTCTGCTTCCCGACAGTGCAGCAATATCTAACATGTAATCGAACAATTCCACACCAACTACCCAATACACGACAAATCTAAGAATTGGAATGAGAATATGTACATGTAAATATATGGATGAGCAATGACAGAGAAGGCATAAGCAAGATGCAATAGATGGTTTAAAATACAGTATATACATGTGAGATGAGCAATGCAAGATATGTAAACATTATTAAAGTGGCATTATTAAAGTGATTAGTGATTACTTTAATAATGACAGAGAGGGTGTGAGGACAGACGCTGGAAAACGAGAAGCAAGTACAAGGTGAGACGCCTCCTGAGTGTTCGACCACGGGGCAGGGGTTTCCAGTACCTGATTGACATATGGGTTATGCCCAGGACAATAGGTGCTGGGTCCCCGCTAAAGACATCCTAGACCCGGCCCTCATCGCCGACTTTCCCAGCCGACACCCCTATCTGCACTCACCTGCGCTGTCTAGACTGCCAAATGAATTACTGTTGTTGAATTATGCAAGAGAACATGACAACAACCATGTCAAGAGAAGGATGCCCACAGATTTAAAATCTAAACACTTGACTGTAGATTACACTTATCTGTACATACTTTACACTGTTTGTGAGAGCAGACATAATATCACTATAACCCGAGTGTGGATGCTTTCCTTTCAGCACTTCTAATTTGTAAACATTTCAACTGTATTAAATCATTTTTTTCTTCTTCAATTGCACAAAAAAAATCCACACCCACTAAAACAAAAGTTAATTTTCCTCTCTTTCTTGTAAGTGTCGAGACACTGAGTTAAATCCACAACGGAGTGTTGTTGAGAGGTCATTACGAACGTTTCCACGGTCATTACGTTAACAAGAAAGCAATTGGCACAAGCTAGAGTGGGTAAGAGTCACCAGAGTAAATTACTACGGAAATTGGACTGTGTGAGAGTGTGAGAGGAAAGAAATATACTAAATACGGGAACTCGTAAAATAAAGGATAAGACGAGAGTGACCACTGCCCAGCTAGCAAAACTGGTTGAAATGACGTTATTATATCGTTATGTTCAGAGGTGTATACTACAAAGCAGCATAAATTAGTTAACCAGCTAACTTGACAAAATATTCTGAAATACATTTACATTTTTTAGAAAGATGGCCTTGAGCTTGAAATGGACATGGTCTAATTGACTCAAAAACCCTGAACTCCTAAGTTTAGCTTTCTCATTGAAACAGAAAATAAATAGTTATATCTGGTTGTTTATCAAATTTAAAAGGAACATTCCACCCCAAAACAATATTTAGGTATTTGTTTCATTAGTCCATTGTTGATATAGTCCCAAAATGATATAGTACCAAACTATCTTTTGGTATTTGTTTCATTAGTCCATTGTTGATATAGTCCCAAAATGTTTTGCATGACAGCAATAAAGTTTTCAAGATATACCACTTAAAAATACAGAAATACTGGCTAACTCATTGAATCTGCTTTGTAGTATACCCTTTAGGTTGTTTATGAACTATTATAAGACCAGATAACAAAGAAAAATATGACGTCTCGATACCGTCATGAAAAAGCCGTCATTATCTGGTTGCAACAGGGACCGTTAGGTTGCAATCTTACAACCGGAAAATTACGTAATTAAAACGTCTTGTGTCAATTTTTCCCGCAGCTGTCCTCTCCAGCCCAGATTACACAGAGGCATGAAAGGGACTGTAGTTCAACCGGTTTGACAGGGACTTACAGGGCAGGATGTCACGATAGCGGTTCTTCTCCCGGTTCTCCGGAGCTTTCCCCACTAGACAGTTATCAGACGGCTTTAGATGCTCCAAGGCCTGAAACAAACAACACCAACTGAAAATGTTTCCTGCTGCCATTAAAAAGGCAGACCAAGTTACAGGACATGGTTAACATACTTCAAAAGTGTATGTGTGTGTTTGCATGCGTGTGTGTGTGTGTGTGTGTGTTTGCATGTGTGTGCGTGTGTGTGTGTGTGTTTGCATGTGTGTGTGTGTGTTTGCATGTGTGTGTGTGTGTGTGTGTGTGCACATGTGTATGAATGAGGAACACATAGTGTCTACCCACCATGAACTCTCGGACCAGTTCTTGCTGGTCTAGTTGATGTTGTAGAATCTGTATGAGGGCTTTCACTCTGGACCCAGCGTATTGACTGGTCTTAGCTGGACTGATCATGGCTAGTCTGGCCAACTCTTCTTCTGATACTATAGGTGGACCTGGAAAGAGGAGGGGGAATAAGTTCTTCATGATTATAAATATGGGACCTACGCACTGTAGTTAGGTTTTCAAAAACCAACAGTTTAACAGTGTTAAATAATAATAATAGCCCGTGGTGCAGAGCTCTGGAGCAGTTTAGGGGTAAGTGCCTTGCCCAAATGCATAACGGAAACACATTTTCCTGTCAGAGTAGGATTTGAACTGGCCAACCTCCCCTGACCCTGTACCTGGGAAGGGTGACATGGTCTCCTGACCTTTAGCTTCAAATGTCTCATCATCCTCATCCTCGCTGCTCCAGCCGTCTGATTGGCTGTTCTTGCTGCCCATCATGGTTTCGTCCAATGGCATCACAGGGATTTGGTTCCTGGGGGGGATCAGGGGGTAGGGATGAGACCATTTCTACTCTTCTGTAGGGAGGCAGACCAGACCATTTATAGTGTTTCGTAGGGGGTTGAAATCATGCTGAGCCTATTTACCGTGCACCTTTTGCACCTAAGATACAATAGCAGCTTTTCTATACTGTATCTGATATCAAATTATTTATCAATAATTATATTATGATATATCATTACTGATATACTAACTATCAAGTCAACCTCTATTCAACCAGGAGATCCCATTGTGATATGGTTATACAGTATCATCATAGGCAGCACAAGTTTGTGTTTCATCCGTGACTCTTTGCTGCCTCCTTGTGGTCAAAGTTAGTCTACACTCCAGAAACGTTGAGTAACAGTCTGTGGTATGACACTAGAGATGTACACAGTGTACTCCGAGGACAACTGAGACACGACTTCAATATGAACACAGAGTGCTTACAGTGCAGTTAACGTATCATGGAAACATCTTCTATTTTGAGTCTATGGATGTACTGCTCATTCTGGACTCAGTGTTCAACACCATAGTGACCTCCAATCTCAACACTAAACTCCCTTTGCAACTGGATCCTGGACTTCCTGACAGGCCGCCCCAGGGGGTGTGGATAGGCAACAGCACATCCGCCACACTGATCATCAACACGGGGGCCCCTCAGTGGTGCGTGTTAGGCCCTTTCTGTACTCGATTGTTCACCCACGACTGACACCATCATTAAGTTTGCTGACGACAACGGTGGTTGGCCTGACCACCGACGACTTTGAGACAGTCTATAGGGAGGACCTGGCAGTGTGGTGCCAGGACAACAACCTCTCAATCAACGTCAGCAAGACAAAGGAGCTGATTGTGGAGTGCAGCAAACGAAGGGCTGAGCATGTCCCCATCCACATTGACGGCACCATAGTGGAACAGGTCGAGAGCTTCAAATTCCTCAGTGTCCACATAACTAAGAAATGATCATGGTCCACACACACTAACACGGCCGTGAAGAAGGCACAACAATACCTCTTCCCCATCAAGAGGCTGAAAAGATTTGACATGGGCCCTAAGATGCTCAAAACGTTTTACAGCTGCGACATTGAAAGCATCTTGACTGGCTGATTCGCCGTTTGGTATGGCAACTGCTTGGCATCCGACCGCAAAGCGATACAGAGGGTAGTATGCATGGCCCAGTACATCCCTGGGTCTGAGCTCGCTGACATCCAGGACCTCTATACCAGGAGGTGTCAGAGGAATGCCCTAAAAATTGTCAAAGCCACCCATGTCATGGACTATTCTCTGTGCCACTGCACAGCAAGCCGTACCGATGCACTTGGAACGTTTTACATTACATTTTAGTCATTTAACAGACGTATCTATCCAGAGAGATTTACAAGAACAATTAGGATTAAGTGCTTTGCTCAAGGTCACAGACAGATTTTTCACCTAGTAGGCTCAGTGATTCAAACCAGCAACCTTTTGGTTACTGGCCCAACTGCAACTCTTAAATGCTAGGCTACCTGCCGCTCAACAGGACCCCAAACATCTTCTACCCTAAGCCATAAGACTGCTACGTATACTGAACAAAAAAATATAAACACAACATGCAACAATTTCTAAGATTTCACTAAGTTGCAGTTCACATAAGGAAATCCGTCAATTGAAATATACAATATTCATTAGGCCCTAACCTACGGATTTCACATGACTGAGAATACTGTTGGTCACAGATACTGTACATTTAGAAACAAACGAATGGATGTGCAGTCAGTATCTGGTGTGACCCCCATTTTCCTTGTGCAGCGCGACACATTTCCCTCACTTAGAGTTCATCAGGCTGTTGATTGTGGCATGTGAAATGTTACCGACATGGCTCCGATGGCTGTGCGAAGCTGCTGGATATTGCTGGGGAACCAGAACACACTGTGGTACACGTTGAATCTGTGGCATTGTGCTGTGTGACAAACTGCTGATTTTAGAGTGGCCTTTTATTGTCCCCAGCACAAGTTGCACCTGTGTAATGACCATGCTATTTAATCAGCTTCTTGACATACTACACCTGTCAAATGGTTGGATTACCTTGCTCACTAACAGGGATGTAAACACATTTGTACACAAAATGTGTGAGAAATAAGTAAGAAAATAAGAAATGTTATGTAGCACCCAAACACACATGATGTAATGTGATTTGTCAAATTTGAGATGTTTGCTGCTTCGAACCCAGTCATGCATGCAGTAAACAAGCCAAAAGCCGGGTGTAAAATTAATGACCGCCACATACATGCATATCATCGGAAACTCGCCAAATAAATTAGCTATTGATAGCTATGGTAAGAAGCCATAGCTGAGAAGAAGTCAAATGGATTGGGCTTAACAAGTGAGGTGTAGCAGAGCAAAGCCAGTGACCTAGTTGCTGGAGGGTGATGGTGGAATTATACAGTTATACAATTATACATTCACCTTAGCCAAATACATTTAAACTCAGTTATCACAATTCCTGACATTTAATCCTAGTAAAAATCTCAGTTACGATCACCACAGAATGTGAAATGTCAGAATAATAGTAGAGAGAATGATTTATTCAGATGTTATTTCTTTCATAACATTCCCAGTGGATCAGAAGTTCACATACACTCAATTAGTATTTGGTAGCATTGTCTTTAAATTGTTTTACTTGAGTCAAACGTTCCAGGTAACCTTCCACAAGCTTCCCACAATAAGTTAGGAGAATGTTGGCACATTCCTCCTGACAGAGCTGCTGTAACTGAGTCAGGTTTGTAGGCCTCCTTGATCACACACGCTTTTTCAGTTCTGCCCATAGAGTGTCTATAGAATTGAGGTCAGGGCTTTGTGATGGCCACTTCAATACCTTGACTTTGTCCTTAAGCCATTTTGCCACAACTTTGGAAGTATGCTTGGGGTCAATGTCCATTTGGAAGACCCATTTGCGACCAAGCTTTAACTTCCTGACTGATGTCTTGAGATGTTGCTTCAATATATTCAATATATTCACATACTCCTGCCTCATGATGCCATCTAGTCTGTGAAGTCCACCAGTCCCTCCTTCAGCAAAGCACCCCCACAACGTGATGCTGCCACCCCCATGCTTCACAGTTGGGATGGTGTTCTTCGGCTTGCAGGCCTCCCCCTTTTTCCTCCAAACATAACAAGGGTCATTATGGCCAAACAGTTACACTTCTGTTCATCAGACCAGAGGACATTTCTCCAAAAAGTACAATCTTTGTCCCCATGTGCAGTTGCAAACCGTAGTCTGGCTTTTTTATGGCGGTATTGGAGCAGTGGCTTCTTCCTTGCTGAGCTGCCTTTCAGGTTATGTCGATATAGGACTCGTTTTACTGTGGATATAGATACTTTTGTACCTGTTTCCTCCAGCATCTTCCCAAAGGTCCTTTGCTGTTGTTCTGGGATTGATTTGCACTTTTTGCTTCTAAAGCCATTACGTAATTTTCTGGAATTTTCAACCTGTTTAAAGGCACAGTCAACTTAGTGTATGTAAACTTCTGGAATTGTGATGCAGTGAATTATAAGTAAAATAATCTGTCTGTAAACAATTGTTGGAAAAATGACTTGTGTCATGCACAAAGTAGATGTCTTGCCAAAACTATAGTTTGTTAACAAGAAATTTGTGGAGTGGTTGAAAAACGAGTTTTTATGACTCCAACCTAAGTGTATGTAAACTTCTGACTTCAACTGTACAGTGCATTTGGAAACTATTCAGACTCCTTGACTTTTTCAACATTACAGCCTTATTTTGCAATTCATTAATAACCTCTTGAAGCTAGGGGGAACTATTTTTATGTTTTGAAAAATAACGTTCCCAAAGTAAATGACCTATTTCTCATGACCAGATGCTAGAATATGCATATAATTGACAGATTAGGATAGAAAACACTCTAAAGTTTCCAAAACTGTAAAAATATTGTCTGTGAGTATAACAGAACTGATATTGCAGACGAAAGCCTGAGGATAATCCAATCAGGAAGTGCCTCTTATTTTGAAACCTCCGTGTTCCTATGCGTGCCTGTCCCCCATTTAAAGGGATATCAACCAGATTCCTTTTTCTGTGTCTTCCCTAAGGTGTCAAGTCTTTAGACATAGTTTCAGGCTTTTATTTTGAAAAATGAGCATGAAGGATCACATTGCGTATGTGGAGAGGTGGGGGCTCTGAGAGTGAGATGGTGCACAATTGAGTGAAGCAGCCATTGTTTCTCCCGCTGTTATGGAAAAAGCTACACACTCGGTTGATATATTATCAAATATATATTTTAAAAACTAACTGAGGAATGATTATAAAAAACATTTGACATGTTTCTGTGGACATTATGAAGACTATTTGGAATTTCCGTCTACGTTGTCGTGACTGCTCTTTCCTGTGGATTTCTGAACATAACGCGACAAACAAACGTCGGTATTTTGGGTATAAAAATAATCTTTATGGAACAAAAGGAACATTTGCTGTGTAACTGGGAGTCTCGTGAGTGAAAACATACGAAGATCATCAAAGGTAAATGGTTAATTTGATTGTTTTTCTGATTTTTGTGACCAAGCTTCCTGATGCTAAGTGTACATAATGCTATGCTAGGCTATCGATAAACTTACAAACGCTTGGATTGCTTTCGCTGTAAGCATAATTTCAAAATCTGAGACGACAGGGTGATTAACAAAAGGCAAAGCTGTGTTTCAAAATATTGCACTTGTGATTTCATGAATATGAATATTTTCTAGTAATATTAATTGACTGTTGCACTATGCTATTCAGCGGTTGCAGACTAAAATTATCCCGCTACAGGGATTGGTAGCGTCAAGAAGTTAAATGAAAAATGATCCTTATCAATCTACACAATACCTCATAATGACAAAGTGAAAACAGTTTTTTTTTCGCAAATGTATTACAAAAAAACCCAACTGAAATTCCATTTGCTATGAGACCATTTGCTATGAGAATCCTTGAGATGTTTCTACAACTTGATTGGATTCCACCTGTGGTAAATTCAATTTATTGTACATGATTTGGAAAGGCACACACCTGTCTGTATAATGTCCCACAGTTGACTCCGCATGTCAAGAGAAAAAACCAAGCCACGAGGTTGAAGGAATTGTCCGTAGAGTTCAGAAACAAGATTGTGTTGAGGCACAGATCTGGGGAAGGGACTAAAACATGTATGCAGCATTGAAGGTCCTCAAGAACACAGTGGCCTCCATCAGTCATCTCCATCGGACCCTTTTTTTCAATTAAAGTCGCCTGAAATGACATACCCAAATCTAACTGCCTCTAGCTCAGGACTTGAAGCAAGGACATGCATATTCTTGATACCATCTGAAAGGAAACACTTTGCAGTTTGTGGAAATGTGAAATTAATGTAGAATAATATAAAACATTAGATCTGGTAAAAGACAATAAAGAAAAAAACATGCACCGATCCGTAGAGGTTAAGTGAAAGAGGTTTGGAACCACCAAGACTCTTCCCAGAGATGACTGCCCAGCCAAACTGAGCATTTGGTTCAGAAGAGCCTTGGTCAGGGAGGTGACCAAGAACCCAATAATCACTGACAGAGCTCCAGAAATCCCCTGTGGAGAAGGTAGAAGATTCCAGAAGAACAACCATCTCTGCAGCACTCCACCAATCAGACCTTTATGGTAGTGGCCAGACAGAAGCCACTCCACAGTAAAAGGCACATGCCAGTCCACTTTGAGTTTGCCAAAAGGCACTTAAAAGACTCTCAGGCCACGAGTAACAAGATTCTCTGGTCTGATGAAACTAAGATTGAACTCTTTGGCCTGAATGCCAAGTGTCACATCTGGAGAAAACCTGGCACAATCCCTATGGTGAAGCATGGTCGTAGGGGTATGGGGTAAGTTGAACATAGGGACAGGGTAAGTTGAGTTTCCTTGGGGTACGTGGGCGATGTTGTCCAGTGACAGATCGTGAAGGTGCAATGAAATGGGGGTGTGGTATAATAGACACCTGTTCGCCGAACATCTCCTTCCAAAAACATTGCATTAATATGGTGTTGGTCCCCTCTTTGCTACTCTAACAGCCTCCACTCATCAGGTAAAATGTTCCACTCAATGTAGAACCATTGCTGCAGGGACTTGCTTCCATTCAGCCAGAAGAGCATTAGTTAAGTCGGGCACTGATATTGGGCGATTAGGCCTGGCTTGCAGTCGGCGTTCCAAGTCATCGCAAAGGTGTTCGATGGGTTTGAGGTCAGGGCTCTGTGCAGGCCAGTCAAGTTCTTCCACACCGATCTCAACAAACCATTTCTGTATGGACCTCGCTTTGTGGAGCGGGACATTGTCATGCTGAAACAGGAAAGGTCCTTCCCCAAAAATGTTGCCACAAAGTTGGAAGCGCAAAATTGTCTAGAATGTCATTGTATGCTGGAGTGTTAAGATTTCCCTTCACTAGACGGCCTAGCCTAAACCATGAAAAACAGAAAATTATTCCTCCTCCACCAAACTTTACAATTGTCACTATGTATTTGGTAAGGTACCCTTCTCCTGGCATCTGCCAAACCCAGATTCGTTCGTCGGACTGCCAGATGGTAAAGTGTGATTCATCACTCCAGAGGACTTGTTTCCACTGCTCCAGAGTCCAAAGGCGGCGAGCTTAACACCACTCCAGCCGATGCATGGCATTGTGCTTGGTGATCTTAGGCTTGTGTGCGGCTGCGTGGCCATGGAAACCCATTTCATGAACCTCCAGACGTACAGTTTTTATGCTGACGTTGCTTCCAGAGGCAGTTTGGAAATCGATAGTGAGTGTTGCAACCGAGAACAGACGATTTATAAGCGCTACGTGCTTCAGCAGTTAGTGGTCCCGTTCTGGGAACTTGTGTGGCCTACCTCTTCGCGGCTGAGCTGTTGTTTCCACTTCACAATAACAACACTTACAGAATACCGGGTCAGCTATAGCAGGACAACAATTTGATGAACTGACTATTTAGAAAGGTGTCATCCTATGAGAGTGCACTCAATTTTATACACCTGTCAGCAATGTGTGTGGCTGAAACCTTTTGAGGATCTGAGGATGCCAAATCTTTTCAGTCTCCTGAGGGGGAATAGGCTTTGTTGTGCCCTCTTCATGACTGTCTTAAGAGTTTTTGCACCGTGATAGTTTGTTGGTGATGAAGACACCAAGGAATTTGAAGTTCTAAACCTGCTCCACTGTAGCCCCGTCGATGAGAATGGGGGTGTGCTCGGTCCTCCTTTCTCCTGTAGTCCATATCATCTACTTTATCTTAATCACGTTGAGAGAGAGGTTGTTGTCCTGGCACCAAACAACCAGATCTCTGACCTCCTACCTATAGGTTGTCTCATCATTGTCGGTGATCAGGTTGTTGTGTCATCGGCAAACTTGATGATGGTGTTGGAGTCGTGCCTGGCTATGCAGTCATGAGTGAACAGGGAGTACAGGACAGGACTGAGCACGCACCCGAAGGGACCCTGTTTTGAGGATCAGCGTGGCGGATGTGTTGTTACCTACCCTTACCACCTGGGAGCGACCCACTAGGAAGTCCAGGATCCAGATGCAGAGGGAGATATTTAGTCCCAGTGTCCTTAGCTTAGTGATGAGCTTTGAGGGCACTATGGTGTTAAACGCTGAGCTGTAGTCAATAAATAGCATTCTCACATAGGTGTTCCTTTTGTCCAAGTGAGAAAGGGCAGTATGGAGTGCAATAGAGATTACATCATCTGTGGATATGTTGGGGCGGTATGCAAATTGGAGTGGGTCTAGAGTTTTTTTTTATTTTACCTTTATTTAACCAGGCAAGTCAGTTAAGAAAAAAATCTTATTTTCAATGATGGCCTAGTAACAGTGGGTTAACTGCCTGTTCAGGGGCAGAACGACAGATTTGTAGCTTGTCAGCTCGGGGGTTTGAACTTGCAACCTTCTGGTCACTAGTCCAACGCTCTAACCACTAGGCTACCCTGCCGCCCCAAGTTTCTGGGATAATGGTGTTGATGTGAGCCATGACCAGCCTTTCATAGATGTGAGAGGTACAGGTAGACATTTAGACAGGTTACCTTAGTGTTCTTGGAGAGAGGGTCTATGGTGGTCTGCTTGAAACATGTTGGTATTACAGACTCAGTCAGGGAGAGGTTGAAAATGTCAGTGAAGACACTTGCCAGTTGATCAGCGCATGCTCGGAGTACACGTCTTGGTAATCCGTCTGGCCCTACGGCCTTGTGAATGTTGACCTGTTTAAAACCTCTTGAAACTCCCCATCCCGGATCCGGGATTGTGACTAAGCCTCAGGCTCATTAGCATAACGCAACGTTAACGATTTCTGAAAATCGCAAATAAAATTAAAATAATGCGTTTGCTCTCAAGCTTAGCCTTTTCTTAACAACACTGTCATCTCAGATTTTCAAAATATGCTTTTGAACCATAGAAATTGACTAATTTGTGTAAGAGTATGCAAAGCTAGCATAGCATTTTGTGTAGCATGTAGCACGCAACATTTTCACAAAATCCAGATAACCAAATAAATAAAATCATTTACCTTTGAAGAGCTTCTGATGTTTTCAATGAGGAGACTCCCAGCCACATACCAAATGCGCAGTGTTTCCTGAAAGCGTCTGTGTGTAGGAGAAATCGTTCCGTTTTCTACATTGCGCCTGGCTACCAGAAACGAACCGAAAATGCAGTCACCTACAACGTGAAACTTTTTCCGGATTAACTACTCGAAACATGGCAAACGTTGTTTGGAATCAATCCTCAAGGTGTTTTTTCACATATCTCTTCATTGACATGCAGTTCATGGAAGCTTGCTTCTCTCTCTGTGCCCCATGGAAAAATACTGGCAGGTGACTTTTGCACCAATTTCGGCGCAGGACACCGGGCGGACACGTGGTAAATGTGGTCTCTTATGGTCAATCTTCCAACGATCTGCCTACAAATACGTCACAATGCTGCAGACACCTTGGGGAAACGACAGAAAGGGCAGACTCATTCCTCTTGCGTTCACAGCCATATAAGGAGATCATGAAAGACAGAGCCTCAAAAATCCTTGTCATTTCCTGGATGCCAAGTCATCTTGGTTTTGCCTGAAGCTCACGTTAAAGGGCACGCACAGAGAAGATATTTGTATTTCTGGACACGTCAGAGTGTTTTCTTTCGAACAGTAGCAATTATATGCATAGTCGAGCATCTTTTTGTGACAAAATATCTTGTTTAAAACGGGAACGTTTTTCTTCCAAAAATGAAATAGCGCCACCATAAGTGTAAGAGGTTAAAAGTCTTACTCACATTAGAGAGTGATCTCACAGTCGTCTGAAACCGCCGTCTGGTAGTAGCCGAGCAAACTTGCTAACTGCCTGCTACTCAGCACTCTATTGTCCTTCTAATCACTCGGACATCAATGCAAATGTAATGAAACATTTTATCAAACACTCCATGAGAGACCATGAGCTCATGTTGCGCAACATTTCTATAGGCTATGCAATTCTGTGAGAAAACAGTGAAAACAGTAACCTGTTTTTGCTTTGTCATTATGGGGTATTGAGTGTAGATTGATGATGGGAAAAAAATATTTAATCTGGTTAAGAATAAGGCTGTAACATAAAAAAATGTGGAAAAAGTCAAGGGTCCTGAATAATTTCTGAAGGCACTGTATATATTTTTTATTTTGGTTCCACTTACCCCGCTCTCCCCTACTGGCAACAATGTGTGATTGTTAATGAGAGACAAATGGAGAGGAGTAAAAGAGGAGAGGATGATAAGATCAGTCTTACCTGTCCGAGGCTTCATGGAGCAAGTTAGTCATACTTTTGCTGGACAGGCAGCAAGCTTGATGAGAGGGTTTACTGTTACAGCTCTCCTACACACGCACCAGAGAGAGAAAGAGAGAGAGAAGTGACAGGTGAGTATGGGGGCTCCTATTTTCACGATAGACTGCACTGCTACAGTGTTGTGTGTGTTACCTGTCCAGCAATGTCCTCTTCTGTTAGGGCCCGCAGGCGGAGTGAGGGGTGATAGGAGGCATCGGGGGGTGAAAGTGGGGTAATATCCTCCTCTACATCAGGTACTGGATCTGAAGTCCCCTCTGTAATCAAATACACAGGAAAAAATTATATACAGTATGACTCAATTATTTAGAAGGCCCAGTGCAATCACAAATGTTATTTTCCTGGGTTTTATACATATATTTCCACAGTATGAGGTTGGAATAATACTGTGAAATTGTGCAAATGTAATGCCCTACTTTTTTTTTTTACATGGAAATTATTTTTGTGAAGCCAGCTCACAAATACAAAAAATAATACACTATAATACATTCAATATGGAAACATAATTATTCTGTCTCTGCAGTCTACTGCCCGACCATGTATTGGGCCCTACATTTGTCCTATGTCCCACTGTTCAACATTCTACATCTGTCCTACTATGTTCCACTGTTCAGCAGCCTGATGGCCTTCAGAATAAAATTTACCCTGCTCCTATTCTTTATATATATATATATATATATATATATATAAAAAATATATTAATATATTAACCCACCCACCACCACCCCTCTTCGGAGGACAAATATCTTTTAGTTTTTTAATGCCCTTTCAGTGTAAGAGCCGTTTGAAAAGGCCGCCTGAAATTTAAGCCTGTTTGGTGGGATAGAGTTTTGGCCTGCCTGGTGAAATCACCAGACGTTAAATGTGTTAATATATTCGAGGCTACTGCCTCTACATACATAGACTTGAAATCAATAATTTGGAACACTAGTCACTTTAATAATGTTTACATATTTTGCACTACTCATACTGTATTCTGCTATTCTGCTATGCCGCTCTGACATTGCTCGACCAAATATTTGTAAATTCTTAATTCCATTCCTTTACTTTGTGTATTGTTGTGAAATCGTTAGATATTACTTGTTAGATATTAATGCACTGTTGGAGCTAGAAACACAAGCATTTCGCTACACAAGCAATAATATCTGCTAAACATGTGTATGTGACCAATAAAATTTGATTTGATAAGAAAGAGTTACAAACCTATCTGCCAATAACAACTAGTTTCCAGTTTTCCCCTCCCCACTCAGATCACTCCCTGAAAGTCCGAGCAATTTTAGCTTGAGAAATTACTCTTGTTAAGAAGCTATTTTTGTTAGTTTTCAATTAAAATGGTCAAACTTAGTAAGGTACTTAATTGTTACCCAGAAATGATTTGACATTGAGATAAGAACGGCTGCATTGGGCCTTTAAGTACATTTTGTTTAGGATTTAGGCCTGCAGATTGAAATATTTACTTCGCTAAACATAGCTAAAAATAACACTTTTTAAGTATGAAACCCCAAAACAAATATTACTTTTGGATTAACTATCCCTATCTCACCAGGGGGAAGGTCCTCCTGCTGGACATCAGGTGAGGAACATGCAGAAGGGTTGGAGAATGGCTCGGCATTGTCCGACATACGGGCTTCGATGAAGACTGACACATTTGATCCAGTGCAGGATGCCATGTTGGATCCATTGCTGGTAGCCATGTTGACTTCAGGGCAGGAGGCCATATTTGATCCAGGACAAGGTGCCATATTTGATCCAGGATAAGAGGCCATATTTGATCCAGGATAAGAGGCCATATTTGATCCAGGACAAGGTGCCATATTTGATCCAGGACAAGGTGCCATATTTGATCCAGGATAAGAGGCAATATTTGATCCAGGACAGGAAGCCATATTGGATCCAGGACAGACGTCCATGTTGTCTCCAGGGAAGGCCATAGAGGATACATCAGTGCAGGGTGCTGTGTTGGCCCTTGGTATGTCTCTACAGATTGTGAGTTGGATGTTTCCCTCAGCCTGACGGAGGATATCCACCACCTTACAGTGGCTCAGACCTGATACTATTATACCATTCACCTAGAACACATTTGAATACAACAATGACACATATTTAGTACAAATATACAGTTGAAGTTGGAAGTTTAAATACACTTAGGTCATTAAAACTTTTTTTTCAACCACTCCAAAAATGTCTTGTTAAAACAAACTATAGTTCTGGCAAGTCGGTTAGGACATCTACTTTGTGCATTTGACAAGTCTTTTTTCCAATAATTGTTTACAGAGAGATGATTTCACTTATAATTCACTGTATCACAATTCCAGTGGGTCAGAATTTTGCATACACTAACTTGACTGTGCCTTTAAACAGCTTGGAAAAATCCAGAAAATTATGTAATGGCTTTAGAAGCTTCTGATAGGCTAATTGACATCATTTGAGTCAATTAGAGGTGTACCTGTGGATGTATTTCAAGGCCTACCTTCAAACTTTGTGCCTCTTTGCTTAACATCATGGGAAAATCAAAAGAAATCAGCGAAGAACTCAGAAAAAAATTGTAGACCTCCACAAGTCTGGTTCACCCTTGGGAGCAATTTCCAAACGCCTGAAGGTACCATTTTCATCTGTACAAACAATAGCACGCAAGTATAAACACCATGGGACTACACAGCCGTCATAGGGGAAGGAGACGCGTTCTGTCTCCTAGAGATGAACGTACTTTGGTGCTAAAAAGTGCAAATCATTCCCAGAACAACAGCAAAGGACCTTGTGAAGATGCTGGAGGAAACGGGTACAAAAGTATCCATATCCACAGTAAAACGAGTCATATATCAACATAACCTGAAAGGCCGTTTAGCAAGGAAGAAGCCACTGCGCAAAACTGCCATAAAAAAAAACAGACTATGGTTTGCAACTGCACATGGGGACAAAGTTCGTACTTTTTGGAGAAATATCCTCTGGTCTGATGAACAAAATAGAACTGATTGGCCATAATGACCATCGTTATGTTTGGAGGAAAAAGGGGGAGGCTTGCAAGCCGAAGAACACCATCCCAACGGTGAAGCACAGGGGTGGGAGCACCATGTTGTGGGGGTGGATAACGACCCCAAGCATACTTCCAAAGTTGTGGCAAAATGGTTTAAGGACAACAAAGTCAAGGTATTGGAGTGGCCATCACAAAGCCCTGACCTCAATCCTATAGAACATTTGTGGGCAGAACTGAAAAAGCGTGTGCGAGCAAGGAGGCCTACAAACCTGACTCAGTTACACCAGCTATGTCATGAGGAATGGGCAAAAATTCACCCCAACTTATTGTGGGATTTAAAAAGGCAAAACTACCAAATACTAATTGAGTGTATGTAAACTTCTGACCACTGGGAGTGTGATGAAAGAAATGAAAGCTGAAATAAATCATTCTCTCTACTATTATTCTGACATTTCACATTCTTAAAATAAAGTGGTGATATTAACTGTCCTAAAACAGGGAATTTGACTAGGATTAAATGTCAGGAATTGTGAAAAACTGAGTTTAAATGTTTTTGGCTAAGGTGTATGTAAACATCCGACTTCAACTGTATTAATAGTCATGTTTGGACACATCATCAGTCATGGATGGATCAGTCATTGATAAGTCACGTGTGCGTAAGAGCTCTGCTACCCGACCAGAGCCCGAATAACTAGGGTACAGGCAGGGCTCGTCTATCACTAATATTTTGAAGCTGAACCCTTTGTGTGTGCTCTGCTGCACAGTACAGTCATATCTGACTAAGATCATAACGAAGTGCTCCAACCTCGTCAAATATAAACCAGGAGAGATTATTTCACAGAAAATGCTTAGAGTGACAAAAAATAGCTAACAGCTGAATGCTCACTTATGTCTCTTCATTGAGCAGAGCAGCCCAAGTGGAGCCGTTGCTATGGATACTCACAGACTCAAAGCAGCCATGAGTAGAGCGCTGGATTGACTGTACTAACTGAGGAAGTTATTTCTGATTTAGAGTTTCAGAATGTCGCAGGCATGGGTAGGCCTTGGGCTTAAAATGCATGCCTGTGCAGGGCTTTAGCGTGTGTGTACCTCGAGCAGTATGTCTCCCACTCTGAGCTGTCCATCCTGCTGCGCCATGCCTCCAGCGCATATCTCCTTCACTCTGAGCGTACTTCCGTTGCATCCTCCAATCAGAGCAAAGCCCAGACCCCCTCTCTCTGGTTTACATACATATATTTGCAAGATACAGCTCTGAGAGAGGGAGAGGTGGAAGTTACAAATCCAGTCATCGGGGTGAATGCCAACTTCCACTTAAGTCAAATTACTGTGAGAATTCTAGTTAGGAAGCCCTTATCTCGCGATACTTGCAATTACAATTTATCCACTAAGTAGACACTTTTATCCAGACTGCTATAAGAGCATTCCCAATTCTGTTCCACAGGCTGAGGTAAGCAGTGTTTGAGCAGTAAAATATTAATGCATGAATCAGGTGAGAAAGCCCACACAGGCCCCAAGCCGAGAGAACAGATGACTCTAGTTTCAACCTGTGTCATGAGAGAGAGAGAGAGAGAGAGAGAGAGAGAGAGAGAGAGAAAGAGAGAGAAATATATAGAGAAAGAAAAGTTGGAGAAAGATGAGAGAGAAATGGATAGAGAAAGTAAAGTTGGAGAAAGAGAGAGATCGAGAAAGAGAGACAGCAAAAGAGAGAGAGTGATAGGTAGATAGAGAGACAGAGAGACAGAGAGAGTGAGAGCTAACACTTACGTCTTGATCGGTGGTGACAGAGAGAAGTGGTCTGAATTTCCCAGTGGTTTCGGGCACGGCTTTAGCTACAGGACAAACAGAGAGACAGAACAAAATATTTCCATTTCAACGGACAAAAAAGGTTTGCTATATTATGTAACCAAAAGGCCAGTGTGGCAGGTAAGGTAAATGATAGCTCCTGCTCAATGTTCCTGAATCCTGCTCAATGTAACTTAATCTACTGAGAGATAAAAAAAAAAAACTTGCAAGTATTAGAAACATACATCATCAATAATTCATAAGCAAAGGTACCACAACCAATACAGACGTATGATCAAACAAGATCAATCAAACACAATCATTCCTGTTTGACCTTGGATAATGTTCTATCCCTCCAGTCACACGAAAAAAGCCTTTGCAAAAGCTGTCCACGTCAAACAAAAGTAAAACATTCCCCCTGGTGATGATATATTCAGAACAGGACAGGAACTCACGTTGACCTCTCTCCTCTGTGGCCATTTTGGTGGGTAGGTGTCCTCTCGAACACTGGCCTTTCAGACTGCCCCTCTCTTGTCCCTCTACCTCACCCCTCACTGTCAACAAACAACTAGTGTGTGTGTGTGTGTGTGTGTGTGTGTGTGTGTGTGTGTGTGGTCTAATACCTCAGTGGAGGTTTAGATGCTCTGTAATAATTAATCCTGCAGTGGCAGCACAGGCCCTGTCCGTCAACAAACACACACACACTGTCTGTCAGCACCGGGCTACGGCTACAAACACAGACAAAGAGATGAGAGAGGAGAGAGACCAATAACAAATATTAGCGAGAGAGAGGTCCCACTGAAATGCTCCCTTTGCTCCTCCTTCTTCCACTCTCTCAGGTCACTGAGACCTGGACACAGACAGACAGGACACAGAATCACACACCGTAATGTTGAAAGACCAAACCATGAAGCTTCTGTCTCAGGTAATATGGTTATCTAACCTGGTAATGATTGATCTGAGAATAGCATCTACTTCGTCAATGAGGCATCAACCTGCCTGGTTACAAACTTCTCATTACATCAACTTAACCCATTGCAACACTTAGCCAACATTCCAGTGTTTCACTTCGTGTCTGTTTCTATGTGAACCAGCAGTCACATACACAGAGAGTCCTGAACTGAACATAGTGGTCACCGGGAGGTTAAAGCACCTCCGTACATGATCTTATACGCACCATTACTCTTGGCTTTGGGAGTCACAGGTTGGTCATCTCTACAAGAAAGAAAGCAAACAGACGGATCATTTAACAAAAAAAATGCATGCATTCCTACAAAACACACACACTCAGGCAACCCCACACACCTGGTGGCCTTAAGTTTCACTTTGCGCGGAGCAGTCTCGCAGGCCTTGACAGCGTCCTCCAGAGTCATTCCCATGGTGCATCGGCCACAGATGTACAGGATCCTGTCGTTTGGTTGGACGCTGCCTTCCTCACAGGCAGGTGAACCAGGAACCACCTCCAGACAGTAGATCCCCTGCCATTTGCTGCCTATACCACCCAGTCAGCTTTATACCTGAGAGATGTGTTCATTAGGGACAAAAACAGAAGAAAAAAGAGTGACCAGAGGATATACAACCTAAAACAACGGAATGTTTTCCATTGCAAAGTGTTTGCTATGGCGTGCCCTGATGAGCACCATCCAGATATTAGAGATATAATACAGACAGAAAGGTTGAAATTGTAACAGAGCACCTTTTCCCTGCACCTGTGCATCTGTTACGCACAGCAGGTGTGTCTTCTTAAGTCCGTGCCTCCTTAATGAGTTTGTACGGCACCGACGAAGGCATAGAAGCCGAAACGTACGCTCCGTTCTTTGTTTAGCACTTCGCAACGAGGACCTTTGAATATCCGTTTGAGCATGGATTCAATTTAAGTATATTTTTGCATCTCGACCTCCTTGATTTTCCCTTTTCATGGTTTGAGTACCTACGTAGTTCTACACAGATGTTTTTCTCCCGGCCACCATACATTGCAGCCTGAGCGCAGACCCTCACACTGGCTTCCTATAATATAGTTCTCCCATCTGATAAATACTAATAGTCACGCTCCCATTCAGTGTTTTACCAAGCTGTCCAGTCGGTGTCTTGTGCAGTATGATGTCTTGCAGGTTGTCTGGAAAAGGTGGAGCGATCAGGTTGGTCACCGCCCTCCCCAGGATCAAACTCAGTCTCCTAGGAGATGACCTCAGGATCGACATGGCAACCTCATCCGTCACATTCGTCATATCCTGGCCATTGACCTGGGAGTGGAGAATATGGAAGAGACAGGTAAAGATAATGTGTGCCTATGTGTATGTGTTTGTCCATGTGTGTGTGCCCATGTGTGTGTGCATACCGTGACTAGTCTGTCCCCTGGTCTGAGCCGTCCGTCCGTCTTAGCAGGGTTGTCCAGTATGTCCTGAATGTAGTAGCAGGCATCCAGTTTGCTGCGTGTGATGGTGAACCCAAAGCTACCACTCCACGACTTGGTCAGAACCACACACATCTCAAATTCCTTCATCATGCCCTGGATGTAAAACACAAAGACAGTGTCCAGGCCTTTGTTCCATTTTCTATCTCTGCTGTTTTCTTTAGGGTTTGGGCTTGGGTTTTTGTGAACGCAGTTGTGAAAAGTGCTATTTCATTTTGTTTTGTAGTTGTTTTTATAATTTTTTAAAATTAAAATTCAACTTCATTTAACTAGGAAAACAAATATTATTTACAATGACGGCCTACACCGGCGACAATTGTGATTCCCTATGGGACTCCCAACCACGGCCAGATGTGATACAACCTGGATTAGAACTAGGGGCTGTAGTGACTCTACAGTCCCTGGTTCAAGATTCAGACCATTGCGCCACTCGGGATCCCTATGAATAACGTTCAATCAAATGTCACTAGAACAAAAAATTCATCTGCACACTGGTATATCCTCCCAAAGTGTTGTTTAATCGGACAACATTTCAACCCAAAACTTGGGCTGCGTCAGGAAAATAATACTGACAGATGTATTTTTTGTTCTACATTATCCTCTTTAATCCAGCATCTAGGAAAGTGATTATATGGATGTGATATAAAAAAATAAAAAAATAAAAAAAGTTATGTCATTGACATTAAGTCTCACTTTTCTGGGATCCTCCTCATTCTCATCCTCATCTTCGTCCTCCTCCCCTTCTGTCTCCTGTCTCCAGGTAGGGTGTGTGTGTGGGAGAGGTGCAGCCTGAATGGGGGGAGAGAGTGAGGACAAGGGAGGCTGGGGAGAGGGGTGGCGTGCGGGGGGTTGCGAGGGGGCAATGTGTCAGGGGGCTGGGGATTGTATTGGATGACTGAACGAGTGATGTTGGAGGCATTGGTAGTCTTGAATGTGATGCTGTGTTTACGATCGGAGGTGATGTTGTGCTTACGATCGAGGGTGATGCTGTGTTTACGATCGGAGGTGATGCTGTGTTTACGATCGGAGGTGATGCTGTGTTTGCGATCAGAGATCCTGGAGTTGGGGTTGGAGGTATAGGAGGAGAGGCTGGGAAGAGGTGTAGCATGCTGGGGCTTGAGAGGATGCACCGAGTGGCTGATGTTGAGGTCAGACATCCTAGAGGAAAGGCTGGATGTAGGCCTAGAGGAGGGCTGAGCTGGTGTCTGCTGGACAGAGGTGGTTTGCAATGACAAATTGGGGTTTGTTGAGCTTGTGGTTTGCGAGGACAAGCTGTGGGGGATGGAAGTACTTTTGGGGGTGGTGGATCGAACCCTAGTAGGGGGGGTGGATCTGGTCCTGGAGGTATGAGAGGTAGCGTGTGGAGCCACACTGGGGGTACATGAGGTGTTTGAGGTAAGGCTAGTGGGCCTGTCCGAAGTCGAACTGATGGTCAAGTGCTCTTTATCATCCAGAATGGTTATTCCATCACCCATAAGGCAGTATGTTAAACTGCCGTCTGCCTCTTCTCTGATGCCACTGGAAGTACATACAGGGTTCATTAACAGTGTTTGTCTTTGTATTTATTTGCATTTAATTGATCCTTTAATTACACAGGTAAATCGCATTGAAAATAAACATTTATTTTACAAGAGCGACCTGTTTCTAAAAGGCAGCAATCAATAAATTGTTCTGTACTTAAAATGTTACATCAACGTTACCTGGTGTACACGGGACTAGTACTGGTCTTGGCCCCGACAGATGCCGAGCTCATTTCTTCGGAACCTTCCTCGTCCACAGCCGACAACTCTTCACTGTCTCCTGCGTCACTTCTGCTGGCGAGGGAGATGGGGGAAGGGGGTGAGGGAGAGGGTGAGGAAGGCTGGTTCTCGGCTGCGTCCATCTCACTGTCTTGACTATCCTGATTCTGTTGAGTCTTCGGACCTCCAGAGGGCTCAGGGGATTTGTCTGTTTGTCTGGCCTGCCTGGAGGCTTGGTCCTGGGCTTGTGATGTCTGCATTGGCTCCTTCTGGGCCTGGTTTTCCTGGTTGTACTGACGGTTCTGGTATGCCTGTAGCTTGAGCAGCTGGCTATAATCTTCCCCTAGCCTGATGTCTAGAGACTTGGACCTCACCCCACGGGTTGGAGACAAGAAAGGAACCTATTTGAAGAGAGAGATACCACTCAGTGGTCAATTCTCAGTGCGTGTAGGTGTGTGTGTGTGCATGTGTCTATTTATCTGTGAGCCTGTTTTTCTGTGTGTGTGTGTGTGTGTGTGTGTGTGTACTCACCAGTGTGTCAGCATCCAGTTGAGACAGTACTCCAAGAGCAGGTCGGCAGAGAGTCAGGTGGACCTCAGACGGAGGCCCACGGAGCAGGAACAACACCCTCTGTGGATGAGCGGTCAAGGGTCAGTACAAGGAATTCTTTGGCATGTGTGTGGTTCAGTCTGCTGGGGAGGGCAGGGGCATATTGGTTCAGGGGTTCTCTGTATCTGCTGCATTTATTTGTCACTGCACTTTGTGCACTAAGGTAAAAATGTATGGTTATTTTGGCAGGCCACAGACACATGCAGTACCCCTTTGCCACCAAGCATTCCCATGACAACAGCTAATTTGCATGTTAACGACACTGCCATCTCAGTCCGACTGCTGTGTAATCCATAGTTCAGAGCCATAGGTGAGACGTGCAGAGTTAATTTCTGATAGATCAGGTTAGGGGATTAACTGTGATGTGGCACAGAGAGCAAAGGAGGTAGAGAGAGAGAATGCTGAATAAAGCACGGAGCTAACATACAGAGAGACGCACTGCATTCTAACACTAAACTAAACCTCTTTTCAGAAACTACAACCAAATATTGCATGCACTAGCTAGATACCTAGGTGTCACGAACGGAACTACCCAAACTCTCTGCCTCCTCTTAAGCACCACCTCCACGAAATCATCACTCGTCAAAATAATCTGTGATGCCGGTGCGCCAAATCATAATTAGTTAAAAGAACATACAAAAAGACAAAGAACGCCATTGGTGACGCTCTTGCGCCTCATCGGTAGACCCCCCCCCGCTCAGATTCAGCAAGGCACGCCAACATATGAAAATATTTAACACCGACCCCTGACATTCACAACCTAATCTCAATACAACGCTAACTCTAACCACCTCATTCACACTCACCAACAGGACACAATTCTTCATATCTGGCTTGAAGGACAAAGATAAAGAGATTTGTGCAAGAAAGACATTGTGTACCTGGTAGCTGAGGCCTTTAACCCATTGTCCATTAACAGCCAATATGACGTCTCCTTCTCTGATCTGTCCTGACTCCTTGGCTGGTTGACCCTGGAAAAGGGTTTTGATCCGCACCACACTGCTGCCCTGGTCACAACCACTGTTCAACTCACTGATGTAGAAGCTGAAGCCCAAACCACACAGGCTCTTCTTCAACAGCACCTCCAGAGTGTTGTCTGAGAAGAGCGCAAAGGGTCATCATTATTTTCAGAGTGTTTGAGAGAGGGGGAGGGCGATTCAGCTTCACATCATTATTTACATGCACCAACAAGCATTTTCTGCTGTTAAACTCATTCCATTTCATTGTAGCCCTCCACCAGACTGGAATGTGTGTAAAACAGTAAAACCAAGACCGAGGTCTGTACATATGTACGGACGCACGCATACGCACGTGCAGACACACACTGAGCTATAAGGCATCAGTGTGTCAGCTCTCAGGGGACTGGGGGTGTGTCGGGGCTGTCTGTGACAGCCAACACAATGTAGCTGTCAGATAAGTCACAGCCACCTCGGGGGAGTCTGTGTGTGTCTGCCTGGTTGTGTGCCTTTGTGTTTGTGTTGTGTGTGTGTGTGTGTGTGCCCTCTCCACTCACCATCAGTGACAAAGCTGTAGTCCTTGGTCTTGCCACTCAAGGTCATCTCCATGGAGCTGTCTCTCCTGAGACTTCCTGATTGGCTCTGTGAAGCTGAGCGGGGGCGATTCGCTCCCGCCCCCAACACCACCTGGGGCTCCCTCTCTAAAAGCAGACTCACCACCTAACACACACACACACACACACACACACACACACACACACACACACACACACACACACACACACACACACACACACACAGAAAAAAACAAAACAGCTAAAATCACAGAATTCTGTCCGACAATAGGGAGAAAGGGTTAAGACAGTGCTGTTTAGAGACTCAGTCATGTGAAAAAATAGCTAGATTTATTATGCTATTTGTTTTTGTCCTGGAATCTGGGAGTTACGTAACCCAATGATTGGACAGGGGGTGACTGGGCTAAGCTAAGCTGTCTGTCAACACAATGTTAGAGATGTGGCCCAGGTGTCAGTGTAGAGCATGCGAACGTCAGCAAGCCTAAAGGCTGAGGCTAAAGCTCATTAGCAAGGGCTAAAATAACAACAGCTGTAAACATATGGTTTGCCCTGCCACTGTCAAGAGAGAAGGAGAGAGAAGGAAAGAGAGGCGAGACTAAAGAGCGAGAGAAAGATGGAGTGTGTGCGTGCATCGTACCTCTCCAGTCTTCTTCAGGCACTCCACGGCCTGTTTGTGTGTTACACCTCGTAGGTTGGACCCATCAACTTCCAGCAGTCGGTCACCTGTCATACATACGCGCATGATTGATTAGTGATGTCTGGTTACCTGTTTGAATGTGTGAAGCTAGTCTGGTATTGGTTGATTAGTGATGTCTGGTTACCTATTTGAATGTGTGAAGCTAGTCTGGTATTGGTTGATTAGTGATGTCTGGTTACCTATTTGAATGTGTGAATCTAGTCTGGTATTGGTTGATTAGTGATGTCTGGTTACCTATTTGAATGTGTGAAGCTAGTCTGGTATTGGTTGATTAGTGATGTCTGGTTACCTATTTGAATGTGTGAAGCTAGTCTGGTATTGGATGAGTAGTGATGTTTGGTTACCTATTTGAATGTGTGAAGCTAGTCTGGTATTGGTTGAGTAGTGATGTTTGGTTACCTATTTGAATGTGTGAAGCTAGTCAGGTATTGGTTGAGGAGTGATGTTTGGTTACCGATCTGAATGTGTGAAGCTAGTCAGGTATTGGTTGATTAGTGATGTCTGGTTACCTATTTGAATGTGTGAAGCTAGTCAGGTCTTGGTTGAGGAGTGATGTTTGGTTACCTATCTGAATGCGCCCGTCCTGCTCAGCAGCGGCCCCTGGCACCAGACTCTTGATGTATATCCCCTCGTAACGAACACAGGTGTTCATTCCACCCTGTAGGGCACAACACATACTGTATCCCATACTGTACTGTATATATTATATCATAGCTTCTACCCCTGGCCCTAGCCTCAGGCTACTGCCTCTAAAACTAACACGGGTGTTGACTCCCCTATAGAGAACATATAACATACTGCATTAAGTATAGGGGACTGCGAGTAGGGGCTAGGCAAAGGCACCTAGGGATTGTTTTGATCATGACCCCTAAACCTAAACCCTAGCCTGACCCCTAACCTCCACCCTATAGAAGAATGTGTTCTGTAGATTGGTGTGACTGAGACAGTAGTAGTATTATAGGTGGAAATGAGGAATATAATTACTAGAAGCGACAAAGCAATTTGACTGGAACACTCATGGGTACACGTTCTAGTTATTGTTTCTATGGCATGGCCAAGGTGTGGAGTTGGGAAGCACTACTGTAACATATATAGATTTACTCACAGCTACACTTATACCCAGGCTGCCGTTGGCCTTCTTCAGCTCCACCACAAGCTGTTCCCTGGCTCTCAGACTGCAGAGAGAGGGAGACCTGGAACACACCTCCTGGAGGGGGAGGGAGGGAGAGAAATAGGAAGACAGGAGGGGATAATGGGGAGACAGTGAGAGGGACAGAGAGAGAGATAGGGGAGGTGATAAGGGGTAGGGGGGTGTGTGAGAGAAAGAGAGAGAATATGAACGAATGCCAAGAATGCTATCACATTGTGAATTCTACAGCTCGTTTACAATAACGTTGTACAAATAAACGTATTCCAAATTTCCTGAACTCCAGCCTTAATCCAGTTATCCATTAGCCACGAACATGACCGGCTAACCTGTTATCCCATTAAGTCTCTTGAACAAGCATTTTCCAAGAATTTCCCCTCAGGGACAAAAATAAATAATCACATCCTATACCACACAACCATTCTGTTAAGGTTGTCAATAGCGTTAAAACACACAAAATTCATATGAACAACACAACCCTTCACTTGACCTCTTCACCCAAGGGTTTCCAGCATACACAGCTTTCGACAGCTGCTATGCTATAGCTATATCATGGACTTAATGAGCCATTCGCAGTTTCACTATACCGGCCGTGTGTACTAAGGGAGTTTCTCATACAACCGTGCTTCTACACTTTCATGCTCAGAGTTTGTTCTCCACGAGTGTTCTATTGAGAACGTTCTTGTGGGACGAGAGTGTGGAGAAAGCATCAAATATTACATTTGATATTGCACTCGCACTCCGTTGCTACCGTATTCCCTGATGTCCTTGCTGTGTCTGAATCCTTGCTTAGGAAGGCCACCAAAAATTCTGAGATTTCCATACCCAACTATAACATTTTCCGTCAAGAGAGAACTGCCAAAGGGGGAGGAGTTGCAGTCTACTGCAGAGATAGCCTGCAAAGTAATGTCATACTTTCCAGGTCCATACCCAAACAGTTCGAACTTCTAATTTTAAAAATGAATCTCTCCAGAAATAAGTCTTACAGAAAACGTTTGACCTCTGTCATTGCCAACAAAGGGTATATAACAAAGTATTGAGATAAACTTTTGTTATTGATCAAATACTATTTTCCACCATAATTTGCAAATAAATTCATACAAAATCCTACAATGTGATTTTCTGGATTTTTTTCCTTCATTTTGTCTATCATAGTTGAAGTGTACCTATGATGAAAATTACAGGCTTCTCATCTTTTTAAGTGGGAGAACTTGCACAATTGGTGGCTGACTAAATACTTTTTTGCACCACTGTATATCATCCTGCCCTGCATATCTAAGGTCTTCAAAAGCCAAGTCAACAAACAGATCACTGACCATCTCGAATCCCACCGTACCTTCTCCGCTGTGCAACCTGGTTTCCGAGCCGGTCACGGATGCACCTCAGCCACGCTCAAGGTACTAAACAATATCATAACCGCCATCGAGAAAAGACAGTACTGTGCAGCCGTCTTCATCGACCTGGCCAAGGCTTTCGACTCTGTCAATCACCATATTCTTATCGGTTTTTCTAATGACTGCCTTGCCTGGTTCACCAACTACTTTGCAGACAGAGTTCAGTGTGTCAAGGAATGGCAGCAGGCAGGTGTGAGTGCATCTGCACGCACAGTGAGGTGAAGACTTTTGGAGGATGACCTGGTGTCAAGAAGGGCCTGCAAATAAGCCACTTCTCCCCAGAAAAAAACATTAGGGACAGACTGATATTCTGCAAAAGTTACAGGGATTGGACTGCTGAGGACTGGGGTAAAGTTATTTTGTCTGATGAATCCCCTTTCCAATTGTTTGGGGCATCCGGAAAAAAAGCTTGTCCGGAGAAGACAAGGTGAGCGCTACCATCAGTCCTGTGTCATGCCAACAGTAAAGCATCCTGAGACCATTCATGTGTGGGGTTGCTTCTCAGCCAAGGGAGTGGGCTCACTCACAATTTTGCCTAAGAACACAGCCATGAATAAAGAATGGTACCAACACATCATCCGAGAGCAACTTCTCCCAACAATCCAGGAACAGTTTAGTGACGAACAATGCCTTTTCCAGCATGATGGAGCACCTTGCCATAAGGCAAAAGTGATAACTAAGTGTCTCGGGGAACAAAACATAGATATTTTGGCTCCATGGCCAGGAAACTCCCCAGACCTTAATCCCATTGAGAACTTGTGGTCAATCCTGAAGAGGCGGGTGGACAAACAAAAACCAACAAATTCTGACAAACTTCAAGCAATGATTATGCAAGAATGGGCTGCCATCAGTCAGGATGTGGCCCAGAAGTTAATTGACAGCATGCCAGGGAGGATTGCAGAGGTCTTTGTCATGGGAATTTTACAATTCCTATATGTGTTCTTAACCAATTCAATTAAAATCACTCTGTCTGTTTCTAAGAATTTGTAAGATCCTTATTTGCATAAAATAGACAGAGACCAGTCTTTCAAAAAATTTGTCAATAGCATTTATTCTAGGAGCGGCTTGCCCATAGAACCATGTACAACAGCTTATATATCACATATGACGTCATCGGTTTTAAAATGTATCTCCTCCTCTCGACCAGGACAAAGCAGGTTCAAAAGTTAATTCCAACCTACTAGCGCATACTCATGACACACACTATATATGGATTAACTCCTGAAGTCTCACCATAATTTATCACTACTTAGCAGACAGTTCCAGATACGGAAAACCTGGAGATGCTCTCGCTGTCTTATTTGATCGCCACAGAGTTATAGTTGAGTCGGTTCAAACATAGGTTAATGACTCTCTTTGCTTACTTAAGACACACACACACTCCTTCCTACACAATGGTTATCATTTCCAATTACCCTTTATCCATGCTACATAACCTCTTTCCTTGGAACTAACATTATGAATCAGATATTGTAAAACAGGGTAGAGTTTAATTAATTATAGTTCTATTTAAATGTAGATATTTAGTCATTATTCATAAAATACCTAACAGTCTTGAAAAAGAAGGGTCAACACTGCAAATATTGACTCTATGCATCAAACTTCATGTAATTGTCAATAAAAGCCTTGACACTTATAAAATGTTTGTAATTATACTTCAGTATTCCATAGTAACATCTGACAAAAATATCAAAAGACACTGAAGCAGCAAACTTTGTTGAAATTAATATTTGTGTCATTCTCAAAACTTTTGGCCAAAAAAACAACATTTTTTTGAAAATAGAGTAAAATCCATGTGCAACACAGCAAAATAAGCTGACCGGAAGAACTTTAAAAGAACTTTCCTGGAATCCATCGTCAGCACATCGCAATCGCCATCAACACAAAGTGTGTCAAGATGTCCGAGTCATTTCCACTCCTCAAACATTCAGCTCTATCTCCTTTCCTGCCAGCCCACTCACTGCCCACCATTTCATTGGGGGATCTGTATAGTAGACTGGCCTCCATCAACTGTCATAAATCCCCTGGCCTAGACATGATTCCTCCAAGAATATTGAAGGAGTTTGCATGCGAGATCAGCATTCCTCTCTGTGACATCATCAACAGGTCCATAAGTTATCATCCCTGGACAATGGAAAGAGACTACTGTTGTCCCCATACCCAAATCTACCCCACAAAACATTGAACTGAGGCCGATCTCATTAACATCTGAACTGTGAACAGTTTTCTGCACACTGGATCCTGAGGGACATCACACCGAAACTAGATCCTACGCAGTTTGGCAGCCGACAGAACTGTTCCATGGCACACTGCCTGGTCAGTATGATGAACTTTGTAACACTTTACTTTAGATGTCCTTATGAATGCATATCAATCAATCAAATGTATCTATAAAGCCCTTTTTACATCAGCCGATGTCACAAAGTGCTGTACAGAAACCCAGCCAAAACCCCAAACAGCAAGCAATGCAGATGTAGAAGCACAGTGGCTAGGAAAAACTCCATAGAAAGGCCAGAACCTAGGAAGAAACCTAGAGGAACCAGGCATAAAGCCTTTATAACAGCTGCATAACACATTATATCATTTGTCATAAGCAGTTTTGAATTGTTATGAGTAACAGCATAAGATGATATAAAACTAGTCATAATGGGTGTTCTAGATGACTGTTCATCCTGTTGTCATATGATTGAATGTCAAATGTTAATAACTACTGCTATTACACAGTCTGCATGACAAATATGATGTTACATGCTACGTAAGAGTCTACATACCAGGTGCTATAACAGGTGTTGTGTAATTTACCAACCTCTGCGTCACAATATTACAGTTAAATGAAATGATTGGCATCATAACCATGTCAAATGCCATTAAAGTGTGCACAGACTCTTTAACATCAAACACTGACGCCCTCTGGTGGCATTTTCTAAACAACGCATAACATTGTATACTACCCTCATTAAGTACATTTCAGTGTCAAAACTATAAGTCCTACAAACACATGCTTAATACTGTTAGAAGGTTAAGAACTGAGAACACAGAGGCCAGTGTACTTCAGAGCTGAAACCAAGCTATGAGGTTGAAGGACTGTATCGAGGCGCAGATCTGGGAAAGGGTATGAGAACATTTCTGCAGCATTGAAGATCCCCAAGAACACAGTGGCCACCATTCTTAAATGGAAGAAGTTTAGAACCACCAAGACTCTTCCTAGAGCTTGCAGCCCGGCCAAACTACACAATCATGGGAGAATGGCCTCGGGAGGTAACCAAGAACCTGATGGTCACTCTGACAGAGCTCCAGAGTTCCTCTGTGGAGATGGGACATTCTAGAAGGACAGCCATCTCTGCATGGTAGAGTGACCATAAGGAAGCCACTCCTCAGAAAGAGGCCCATGACAGACCGCTTGGAGTTTGCCAAAAGGTGCCTAAGGGACTCAGACAAGATTTTCTGGGCTGATGAAACCAAGATTGAACTATTTGACCTGAATGCCAAGTGTCACGTCTGCAGGACATCTGGCACCATCCCTACGCTGAAGCAATGTGGTGGCAACATCATGCTGTGGGGATGTTTTCCAGCGGCAGGGACTGGGAGACTAGTCATGATCTAGGGGAAAGATGAACAGAGAAAGGTACCGAGCGAGCCTTGATGAAAAGCGCTCGGGAGCAGGTTAGGACCTCAGACTGGGGCGAAGGTTCACTTTTCAACAGGACAACGACCCTAAGCACACAGCCAAGACAACACTGGAGTGGCTTTGGGACAAGTTTCCGAATGTCCTAGACTGGACCAGCAAGAGCCCGGACTTTAACCCGATCTAACATCTCTGGAGATCTGAAAATAGCTTTGTAGCAACGCACCCCATCAAACCTGACAGAGCTTGAGAGGATCTGCAGAGAAGAATGGGAGAAACTCCCCAAATACATGTGTGCCAAGTTTGTAGCGTCATACCCAAGAAGACTCGAGTCTGTAATTGCTGCCAAAGATGCTTCAACAAAGAACTGAGTAAAGGGTCTGAATACTTATCAGTTTTAATTTTTAATACATTTGCAAACGTTTCTAAAAACCTGTTTTTGCTTTGACATTATGGAGTATTGTGTGTAGATTGATGAGAGGGAAAAACTATTTATTCCATTTTAGATTAATTTATTCAGATTCATTAGCTAGAAAATCTATGGCAAGACTTGAAAGTGGCTGGCTAGCAATGATCAACAACCAACTTGACAGAGCTTGAAGAATTTGAAAAATAACAAAGCTCTTAAAGACTTACCCAGAAAGACTCACAGCTGTCATCGCTGCCAAAGGTGATTCTGACACGTATTGACTCAGGGGTGTGAATACTTATGTAAATAAGATACACTACATGACCAAAAGTATGTGGACACCTGCTTGTTTGAACATCTCCTTCCAAAATCATGGGCATTAATATGGAGTTGGTCCCTCTTCTCTGCTATTCTTCTGGGGAGGCTTTCCACTAGAAGTTGGAAATTGCTGCGAGAGCAGCCACAAGAGCATTAGTGAGGTCGAGAAATGATTAGGCCTGGCTCCCAGTTGGCATTCCAATTCATCCCAAAGGTGTTCGATATAGTTGCGTTCAGGGCTCTGTGCAGGCCAATCAAGTTCTTCCACACCGATCTTGACAAACAATTTCTGTATGGACCTCGCTTTGTGCACTTGGGCATTGTCTAACAGAAACCATAAAGGGCCTTCCCTAAACTGTTGCCACCAAGTTGGAAGCCTAGAACCATTTAGAATGTAATTGTATGCAATAGCGTTAAGATTTCACTTCACCGGAACTAAATCCCAGACAATTATTCCTCCTACACCAAGCTTTACAGTTGGCACTACGCATTTGGGCAGGTAGCTTTCTTCTGGCATCTGCTAAACACAGATTTGTCCATTGGACAACCAGATGGTGAAGCATGATTCATCGCTCCAGAGAACGCATTTCCACTACTCCAGAGTCCAATTACGCCAAGCTTTACACCACTCCAGCTGATGCTTGGCATTGTGATCTTAGGCTTGTTTGCGGCTACTCGACCATGGAAACCCATTTCATTACGTTCTTGTGCTGATGTTGCTTCTAGAGGCAATTTGGAATTTGGTATTGACTAGAGGTCGACCGATTAATCGGAATGGCCGATTAATTAGGACCGATTTCAAGTTTTCATAACAATCGGAAATCTGTATTTTTGGACACCGATTTGGCCGATTTTTTTAAACCTTTATTTAAATCTTTACACAGGTGAAAACAATGAACAAAAATGAAAGACAGAGCTACGTTCCAGAACACAAAGAAACAGGGCTACAAGGGAGACTCCTGACGACCCAACGGCACAGGAGGATGGAGCAGGCGGGGGAGCAGAGGAGGATGCCTACCTCGGGGGCGAGTTCCGGCAGGCTGGTTTGGCAAGATCATGGACTGACCCGACGTTCTGCTTCGAGTCTGATGTCCAATGGGTCTTTTCAGGGGTTGACCCCGAGGTCGGGGAGCGGGACAATCATGGTGAAATGCCTGAATCATATTTGGGTCGAGGATGTCTTGGTCAAGGACCCAGGACCGGTCGTCAGGCCCATAGCCTTCCCAGTCCACTAGGGAGTGGACTGGATGTGACCTCAGGCATTTGGAATCAAGGATGGCCCGTATGGCATAGGTAAGTTCCCCTTCGACGCCCAACGGTGGGGGAGCACTGCGGGTAGAGACTGGAGGATGAAGAGGGCTGTAGGGGACCAGTTTTAACAGAGAATGTCATGACTTCTGCAGAGGTCAGTTCCTCTCCTTGTTTGGGCGGTGTTCGGCGATCGACGTCACCGATCTTCTAGTCATCGCCGTTCCATTTCTCATTTGTTTTGTCTTGTTTTCCCACACACCTGGTGTTCATTCCCTCATTATGTGTTGTGTATTTAACACTCTGTTCCCCCCATGTCTTTTTTTGGTATTGTTTGTTTGTAAGTGCTTGTGTACATGTTGACTGGTGCGCATCGGGTTTTGTACCCAAGTTGTTATTTTCTTGATGCCGTTGGTTTTGGAATTAAACTGCTCCGGCTATTACCTAGTTCTGCTCTCCTGCGTCTGACTTCCCTGCCACCAGTTACGCACCCTTTACAGAATACCACACCCAAATATGGAGTCAGCAGGAGCAGGTGCCCCTGGTATGGCGAAGTTAGTGGGGTTGTGCTCAATGTATTTGCTGCATTGCATCAGAAATCCCTGACATTTCCCAGGCGAACCGTCATAATTTCCAGGCAAGGGTATCAACGAAGGAGGGCTATGGGTTACGATATCTGGCGTCGGAGGAGTAGGGATAGGCTGGCGGAGAAGATGGAAAATTTCCTCCATAAGCTCTTCTTGCTGGGTTAGGCGCCACTGTAGCTCTGCTGAATCCCATTCCGTTTTTAGGTAAGGTATTCCGTAATGAATACTCAGGGAGAAAAAGGTGTAGGTTCACACACAGAGCGCAGCAGATGTTTATTAAGCCTTCGCAGATGGTAGGAATCGTGGTCGCTGGCAATAGTCAAACACAGGTAGGCAAAAACAAACAATGCCTCACAACCATTCAAACAGGCAGAACTGAACTAAATAGGGAGTTGATGAGACCAGGTGAGAAACGAACACAGGTCAAATCAATGAACAAAAATGAAAGACAGGGCTACAAAGAACACAAAGAAAAAGAACACAAGGTTGACTAAGAAAAGAAAAGCAGAACCTTACATTTAGACTAGTTGAGTATCTGGCACATCAGCATTTGTGGGTTTGTTTACAGGCTCAAAATGGCCAGAAACAAATAACTTTCTTCTGAAACTCAGTCTATTCTTGTTCTGAGAAATGAAGGCTATTCCATACGAGAAGTTGCCAAGAAACTGAAGAGCTCGTACAAAGCTGTGTACTACTCCCGACACAAAATAGTGCAAACTGGTCTAACCAGAATAGAAAGAGGAGTGGGATGCCCCGGTGCACAACTGAGCAAGAGGACAAGTACATTAGAGTGTCTGGTTTGAGAAACAGACGACTCACAAGTCCTCAACTGGCAGCTTCATTAAATTGTACCCGGAAAACACCAGTCTCAATGTCAACAGTGAAGAGGCGACTCTGACGTTCAAGGCAGAGTTGCAAAGATAAAGCCATATCTCAGACTGGCAAAATTACACAGACACTGGACAGAGATATGGCTTTTTCTTTGCAACTCTGCCTAGAAAGCCAGCATCCCAGAGTCGCCTGTATGCCTATGTAGATATTCTAATGTACACCTATATAGATATTCCATTAAAAATCAGCTGTTTCCAGCTCAATAGTCATTTACAACATTAACAGTGTCTGCACTGTATTTCTGATCAAATTGTTGTTATTTTAATGGACAAAAAAATGTGCTTTTCTTTCAAAAACAAGGACATTTCCAAGTGACCATAAACTTTTGAACGGTAGTGTACCTTTGTATATATAGCATATATCTGTATTTCATTTTCAATAAATTTGCTAAAAACATGTTTTCACTTTGTCATTATAGGGTATTGTATGTAGATGGGTAAACATTATTTTTATTCATTTAGAATCAGGCTATAACACAACAAAATGTGGAATAAATCAAACTTTCTGAAGGCACTGTAAATAGACCAATAACAAAAAAGATCCAAATCTCTCTCTCCAATACCAGCTAGTTTTCTGATTACATATCCCTCCTATTAGGTCCCTCCCCACTCAGAACACTCCCAGACAGTCCTAGCTAAATTACTGCCTGAGAAACATTGTTTTGCTAAAAAACATTTAAAAAATGACAATTTTTATGAAAAACTATTACTTAATTGTTACCAATAAATTATTTTATACTGAGATAAAAATGGCTGAATTGGGCCTTTAACACCATAACAAAAACGGATTAATATACCAGCATTACCTGAGCATCCAGGATCCGGACCACAGGGATGTGGAGTCTCTTGCCATGTTTAGGTGTGGCCAGGTTGGACAGAGCCAGTGCTTCCTCCAGCTCCTCCACGGCTGGTTGGAATTCTGTTCCACTCAGGGTGGTCTGGCACCCAATGCCCCTCTCCAACATCAGACTCATGGTACTGGGGGCCAGAGAAGTCTTACTGTCTCTCAGAGAATCTGCATGGTAGAGAAGGGACAAAGAGGTGCTTTTTACACTAATGAGCAGTAACGAGCCATGCCAAACCAAGCCGTACTGAGCTAGCCTAGTTGCTGGAAACGTATGAAAAAGATGATGTTGTCATGACTCTCTCGGTGAGGATCACAGGACAACAGATAGCGCAAACCACCCTCTCTCCCACAGGAGAGGGGGAGTTGGGCTGGTTGTATGACTTAATGACAGGTCGTAAAACTTTCAATTCAATTCAAGGGCTTTATTGGCATGGGAAACGTGTTAACATTGCCAAAGCAAGTAAGGTAGATAATATATAAAGTGAATATATAAAGTGAAATAAACAATAAAAATTAACAGTAAACATCACACATACAGAAGTTTCAAAACAATAAAGACATAACAATTGTCATATTATATATATATACAGTGTTTTAACAATGTACAAATGGTAAAGGACACAAGATAAAATAAATAAGCAAACTTTCTCTCTTTTGCACTGCAGTATAGAGAAGTTAAAAATCCCTTTGTTAAAAACAGAGACAATGCCACCAAAACGCCAACATGGAAAGTCTGAGCCATTACTACAGTAATCAAACAAGAAAGTTGACTTGTTTTGAAGAAATGTAAAAGTCTCCTTTTGATTACAATAATTCCACAACATTCTCTCAAATAGAGAATTTGTGAACATAAAATTTCAATCAGGAGAAACAACAGGGATTATCCCGTCTCAGTACATTTTAATGACCTGAAACATGACCTTTCTACCTTTAGATTTTGTGGCATAGAGAAAGTTAAGATATCAGACAGGGGAGGTGATATAAAAAATACTCTAAGCAAAAGATAATGTTTTGGGATTTTCACCCTCCAGACATTATTTCCTAAAGGTCTTAATGATGAAATGCCTATGTGTGTTATGTTGTACAGTGCCTTGCGAAAGTATTCGGCCCCCTTGAACTTTGCGACCTTTTACCACATTTCAGGCTTCAAACATAAAGATATAAAACTGTATTTTTTTGTGAAGAATCAACAACAAGTGGGACACAATCATGAAGTGGAACGACATTTATTGGATATTTCAAACTTTTTTAACAAATCAAAAACTGAAAAATTGGGCGTGCAAAATTATTCAGCCCCTTTACTTTCAGTGCAGCAAACTCTCTCCAGAAGTTCAGTGAGGATCTCTGAATGATCCAATGTTGACCTAAATGACTAATGATGATAAATACAATCCACCTGTGTGTAATCAAGTCTCCGTATAAATGCACCTGCACTGTGATAGTCTCAGAGGTCCGTTAAAAGCGCAGAGAGCATCATGAAGAACAAGGAACACACCAGGCAGGCCCGAGATACTGTTGTGAAGAAGTTTAAAGCCGGATTTGGATACAAAAAGATTTCCCAAGCTTTAAACATCCCAAGGAGCACTGTGCAAGCGATAATATTGAAATGGAAGGAGTATCAGACCACTGCAAATCTACCAAGACCTGGCCGTCCCTCTAAACTTTCAGCTCATACAAGGAGAAGACTGATCAGAGATGCAGCCAAGAGGCCCATGATCACTCTGGATGAACTGCAGAGATCTACAGCTGAGGTGGGAGACTCTGTCCATAGGACAACAATCAGTCGTATATTGCAAAAATCTGGCCTTTATGGAAGAGTGGCAAGAAGAAAGCCATTTCTTAAAGATATCCATAAAAAGTGTTGTTTAAAGTTTGCCACGAGCCACCTGGGAGACACACCAAACATGTGGAAGAAGGTGCTCTGGTCAGATAAAACCAAAATTTAACTTTTTGGCAACAATGCAAAACGTTATGTTTGGCGTAAAAGCAACACAGCTCATCACACTGAACACACCATCCCCACTGTCAAACATGGTGGTGGCAGCATCATGATTTGGGCCTGCCTTTCTTCAGCAGGGACAGGGAAGATGGTTAAAATTGATGGGAAGATGGATGGAGCCAAATACAGGACCATTCTGGAAGAAAACCTGATGGAGTCTGCAAAAGGCCTGAGACTGGGACGGAGATTTGTCTTCCAACAAGACAATGATCCAAAATATAAAGCAAAATCTACAATGGAATGGTTCAAAAATAAACATATCCAGGTGTTAGAATGGCCAAGTCAAAGGCCAGACCTGAATCCAATCGAGAATCTGTGGAAAGAACTGAAAACTGCTGTTCACAAATGCTCTCCATCCAACCTCACTGAGCTCGAGCTGTTTTGCAAGGAGGAATGGGAAAAAATGTCAGTCTCTCTATGTGCAAAACTGATAGAGACATACCCCAAGCGACTTACAGCTGTAATCGCAGCAAAAGGTGGCGCTACAAAGTATTAACTTAAGGGGGCTGAATAATTTTGCACGTCCAATTTTTCAGTTTTTGATTTGTTAAAAAAGTTTGAAATATCCAATAAATGTCGTTCCACTTCATGATTGTGTCCCACTTGTTGTTGATTCTTCACAAAAAAATACAGTTTTATATCTTTATGATTGAAGCCTGAAATGTGGCAAAAGGTCGCAAAGTTCAAGGGGGCCGAATACTTTCGCAAGGCACTGTAAATGTGAATATGAATTATGCCCCCATTTCAGATTACTCTGACTTTTTTCTTGACTGTACCCAAAGATTTTTGAAAATTGGTAGGTCGATGTCCTCATTGTGGTTTTACAGACGTGTTTAATACGTTTTATGTACACAGTTTATTTGAATGTTTATGAAACGCACATAGTTTTATTTGGTAGCACTTATTTGTTTTCCCTTGAAACCAACTCCATTTGTATGCGTGGTGATAATATAAAAACTCACAAAAGCTCTGACAAAGGCTGTGGAATACATTGTTGTTTTTGATTGGAGATGCTTTCAATGTGAGTCTGGAAGGAGAGTTTAAGTCTAGCCAGACACCTAGGTATTTGTATTTATCCACGTATTCTAAGTCAGAGCCGTCCAGAGTAGTGATGCTGGATGGACGGGCAGGTGCGGGCAATGATCGGTTGAATTGCATGCATTTAGTTTTATTTGCATTTAAGAGCAGTTGGAGGCCACGGAAGGAGAGTTGTATTGCATTGAAGCTTGTCTGGAGGTTAGTTAACACAGTGTCCAAAGAAGGGCCAGAAGTATACAGAATGGTGTCGTCTGCGTAGAGGTGGATCAGAGAATCACCATCAGCAAGAGCGACATCATTGATGTATACAGAGAAGAGAGTCGGCCTGAGAATTGAACCCTGTGGCACACCCATAGAGACTGCCAGAGGTCCGGACAACAGGCCCTCCGGTTTGACACACTGAGCTCTATCAGAGAAGTAGTTGGTGAACCAGGTGAGGAAATCATTTGAGAAACGAAGGTTGTTGAGTCTGTAAATAAGAATGTGGTGATTGACAGAGTCGAAAGCCTTGGCCAGGTCGATGAATACAGCTGCACAGTAATGTCTCTTATCGATGGCGGTTATGATATTGTTAAGGACCTTGAGCGTGGCTGAAGTGCACCCATGACCAGCTCGGAAACCAGATTGCATAGCGATGAAGGTACGATGTGATTGAAAATGGTCAGTAATCTTAGACCTTAGAGATGCAGGGTAGGATAGATATAGGTCTGTAGCAGTTTGGGTCTAGAGTGTCTCCCTCTTTGAAGAGGGGGATGACTGCGGAAGCTTTCCAATCTTTGGGAATCTCAGACGATACGAAAGAGAGGTTGAACAGGCTAGTAACCGGGGTTGCAAAAATTTTGGCAGATCATTTTAGAAAGAGAGGGTTTAGATTGTCTAGCCCGGCTGATCTGTAGGGGTCCAGATTTTGCAGCTCTTTCAGAACATCAGCTATCTGGATATGGGTGAAGGAGAAATGGTGGGGGCTTGGGCGGGTTGCTGTGGAGGGTGCCGGGCAGTTGGCCGGGGTAGGGGTAGCCAGGTGGAAAGCATGGTCAGCCGTAGAGAAATGCTTATTGAAATTCTCAATTATAGTGGATTTGTCATATGTAACAGTGTTTCCTAGCCTCAGAGCAGTGGGTAGCTGGGAGGAGGTGCTCTTATTCTCCATGGACTTTACAGTGTCCCAGAACTTTGAGTTTGTACTGCAGGATGCAAATTTCTGTTTAAAAAAGCTGGCCTTAGCTTTCCTAACTGCCTGTGTATATTGGTTCCTAAGTTCCCTGAAAAGTTGCATATCACGGGGGCTATTCGATGCTAATGCAGAACGCCACAGGATGTTTTTGTGCTGGTCAAGGGCAGACAGGTCTGGAGTGAACCAAGGGCTATATCTATTCCTGGTTCTACATGTTTTGAATGGGGCATGCTTATTTAAGATGGTGAGGAAGGCACTTTTAAAGAATAACCAGACATCCTCTACTGTCGGGATGAGGTCAATGTCATTCCAGGACAACCCGGCCAGGTCGATTCGAAAGGCCTGCTCGCAGAAGTGTTTTAGGGAGCGTTTGACAATGATGAGGGGTGGTCGTTTGCTCGCAGACCCATTACGGATGCAGGCAATGAGGCAGTGATCGCTGAGATCTTGGTTGAAAACAGCAGAGGTGTATTTAGAGGGTGAGTTAGTTAGGATGATATCTATGAGGGTGCCTGTGTTTACGGATTTGGGTTATATCTGGTAGGTTCATTAATAAGTTGTGTGAGATTGAGGGCATCAAGCTTAGATTGTAGGATGGCCGGGGTGTTAAGCATGTCCCAGTTTAGGTCACGAGCTCAGAAGATAGATGGGGGGGCAAATCAAATCACATATGGTGCCGAGGGCACAGCTGGGGGCAGAGGGTGGTCTATAGCAAGCGGCAACGGTGAGAGACTTGTTTCTGTAAAGGTTAATTTTTAGAAGTAGAAGCTCAAATTGTTTGGGTACAGACCTGGATAGTAATACAGAACTCTGCAGGTTATCTTTGCAGTAAATTGCAACACCGCACATTTACATTTACATTTAAGTCATTTAGCAGACGCTCTTATCCAGAGCGACTTACAAATTGGTGAATTCACCTTCTGACATCCAGTGGAACAGCCACTTTACAATAGTGCATCTAAATCATTAAGGGGGGGTGGTGAGAAGGATTACTTATCCTATCCTAGGTATTCCTTGAAGAGGTGGGGTTTCAGGTGTCTCCGGAAGGTGGTGATTGACTCCGCTGTCCTGGCGTCGTGAGGGAGTTTGTTCCACCATTGGGGGGCCAGAGCAGCGAACAGTTTTGACTGGGCTGAGCGGGAACTGTACTTCCTCAATGGTAGGGAGGCGAGCAGGCCAGAGGTGGATGAACGCAGTGCCCTTGCTTGGGTGTAGGGCCTGATCAGAGCCTGGAGGTACTGCGGTGCCGTTCCCCTCACAGCTCCGTAGGCAAGCACCACCTTTGGCAGTTCTATCTTGTCAGAAAATGTTATTGTTAGGAATGGAAATTTCAAGGTTTTTGGTGGTCTTCCTAAGCCAGGATTCAGACATGGCTAGGACATCCGGATTGGTGGAGTGTGCTAGGGCAATGAATAAAACAAACTTAGGGAGGAGGCTTCTAATGTTAACATGCATGAAACCAAGGCTTTTACGGTTGCAGAAGTAAAAAAAAAGAGAGTGCCTGGGTGATGGGATTGGAGGTAGACACTGCAGGGCCCGGATTAACCTCTACATCACCAGAGGAACAGAGGATGAGTAGGATAAGGGTACGGCTAAAGGCTAACAGAACGGGACGCCGAGTACGTTCAGAAAACAGAGAGTAAAAGGAGCAGATTTCTGGGCACGGTAGAATATATTCAAGGCATAATGTACAGACAAAGGAATAGTAGGATGTGAATACAGTGGGGGTAAACCTGTGCATATAGTGATCATGAAAGAGATATTGTCTCTAGAAATAGCATTTAAACCAGGTGATGTCACTGTGTGTGTGGGAGGTGTAACTAAATTGTTAGCTGAGGCGTGTTGAGCAGTGCTAGAGGCTCTACAGTGAAATAAAACAATAGTTACAAAACAGAACAGCAATCGACATGGCATGGTGACGTTAGGGAAAGGCATGCGTAGCCGGGTGATCATACAAGTCCAGTGCGTGGCTTGAGCTAGCGGCACGGGGCTAGCAGGCTAACAGAATGGCCTTAGAGGATGACGCGACGGAGGAAAGTCTGTTGTGGCCTCGTGCAGTTACATCAGCGGACGGATCAGCAGGGCTCCGTGTGGTAAACCAGGCCAATTGGCAAAATATGTATAGTGGCTGAAGAAATATATCCGAAGGGCCTCTTAAGCCAGCAGTCCAATGAGCTTTAGATAGCTAGCAGGCCGCAGATTAGCGGCTGTGCGTTCAGGGATCGTTAGCTGTGATAATGGCAGGTGGATTTTTTTTTTATCAAAAAAAAAATAGGTTCAGAGCTTGCGGTAGGAATCCGGAGATATGGAGAAGAATAAGTCTGACTAGCTCTGGTTTGAGTCGCTCTGTACAGACTGGCGAGAGTTGTCTGGGATAAAGGTAGCTGATGACCGCTAGCAAAGGATAGCTGACTGCCAGCTAGTGGCTTCGGAATGTATTTGATGGGCCTCGTAAGTCAACAGTCCATTGTGCTCTAGACAGCGAGCATTCAGGGCACGTTAGCTGCGAAGGTCAAAAGGTGAGAAGGTTCAGAGCTTGCGATAGGAATCCGGGGATATGGAGAGAATAATAGGTCCGGTATGCTCTGTTTGAATCGCGTTGTACAAACTGGCGAGAGCTTTCCGAGCTAGAGGTTAGCTGATGACCGTTAGCTGGCTAGTTAGCTGGCTGGTTTATGTTGGAGAGATTCCAGTAATAAAGGCAAAGAAAAATACTTTAGAGAAAAAGCAGGTCCACACCATATTGGGTGAGGCGGGTTGCAGGAGAGTATATTGAAGTAAGGGTTTAGAAAAATATAAAACGATATGTGAAGAAAAATATATAAAAATATCTATTCATGGGACACAACAAGACGAAGGGCAAATACGTCTGACTGCTACGCCATCTTGGAATGAATCTGAAGCTTATTATTAAAGAGCAGTGTTACTACCAAGAGCAGTGTGCGGGTTTCTTCTTCTTTCTCATTTTATTCAACTGTTACCATGCAGCTGCAAAAAAAAGATAGCTTAGATGTGCAAGTGCCATTTGAATTTGACATTCTTCAACGTAGCCACCGTTTGCATTGATGACAGCTTTTGCACACTCTTGGCATTCTCTCAATAAGCTCACATCATCATCACACCTCCTCCTCCATGCATCACGGTCGTAACCACAGATGCGGAGATCATCCGTTTACATACTATGCATCTCACAAAGACACTGCGGTTAGAACCAATTTTTTAAAATTTGGACAAAGACCATTTGGAATCAGACAAAAGGACAGATTTCCACCAGTCTAATGTCTATTGCTCATGTTTCTTGGCCCAAGCAAGTCTCTTCTTCTTATTGGTGTCCTTTAGTAGTGGTTTCTTTGCATCAATTCAACCATGAAGGCCTGATTCACACAGTCTTCTCTGAACAGTTGATGTTGAGATGTGACTGTTAATTTAAATTCTGTGAAGGATTCATTTGCGCTGCCATTTCTGAAGCTGGTAACTCTAATGAACAAATCCTCTGCAGCAGGGGTAACTCTGGGTCTGCCTTTCCTGTGGCGGTCCTGATGGGAGTCAGTTTCATCATAGCGCTTGATGGTTTTTGTGACTGCACTTGAAGAAACATTCAAAGTTCTTGTAATGTTCTGTATTGACTGACCTTCATGTCTTAGAGTAATGATGGACTGTCATTTATCTTTGATTTTTTTAGCAGTTCTTGCCATAATATGGACTTGGTCTTTTACCAAATAGAGCTATCTTCTGTATACCACCCCTACCTTGTCACAACACAACTCATTGTCTCAAATGCATTAAGAAGGAAATACATTCCACACATGAACTTTTAACAAGGCACACCTGTTAATTAAAATGGATTCCAGGTGACTACCTCATGAAGCTGGTTGAGAGAATGCCAAGCGTGTGCAATGCTGTCATCAAGGCAATGGATCTACTCTGAAGAATCTCAAATATAAAATATATTTTGTTTTGTTTAACACTTTTTTGGTTCCTACATGATTCCATATGTGTTATTTCATAGTTTTGATGTCTTCACTATTATTCTACAATGTAGAAAATAGTTTTACATAATTTATAAAAATGAGTAGGTGTGTCCAAACTTTCAACTGGTACTATATACAGTTACTGTATAAAGAAATAAAGAAAGAGCGAGAGAGCGAGAGAGAGAAAGAAACAAACCAGGGGCCTCATTTATAAATCATGCCTAGGGACAAATCTGTGCGTTAACCATGCGTGGGATAATTTCAATGTTAGATTGAGAGTGTGCGTAAATGTACGCACAGCCTTGACCATGTATATGCACAGTGACAATTGGTGGAATAAGGGAACTGCTTGTCAAACACAGAACGGGGAAAATATACAATATGTTGAAAATGTCAAATTGTGGGAGTAATAATTAAATCATTTCGATTTCATTGTATTTCCATCATGAATTCATGCAACATATCTTGACAGCCATATCATTTCACCATCATTTCACCACAGGAGTACATTTGTTATGATAAAAATCCATATAAAGTAAAACTAAATGCATGCTCTTCAACCGATCGCTGCCCGCACCCGCCCGCCCGACTAGCATCACGACTCTGGATGGTTCTGACTTAGAATATGTGAACAACTATAAATACCTAGGTGTCTGGCTAGACTGTAAACTCTCCTTCAGACTCATATTAAGCAGCTCCCATCGAAAATTAAATCTAGAATCGGCTTCTTATTTTGCAATAAAGCCTCCTTCACTCATGCTGCCAAACATACACTCGTAAAACTGACTATCCTGCCAATCCTTGACTTTGGCGATGTCATTTACAAAACACTCTCGTCAGCAAATTGGATGCAGTCTATCACAGTGCCATCCGTTTTGTCACCAAAGCCCCATATATTACCCACCACTGCGACCTGTATGCACTATGTTTTTATGCAGATTTTAGAATATTGCAATGAAAATTTGTCGCCAATTCGATGGAAACCTAGCTTCAGGCACATTCAGAGGGGTTGAATGCATTCCGTTGTACAACTGACTAGGTATCCCCCTTACCGTTTCCCAGAAATACACACATAGACAAATGGAAGATGGTGAAAAAAGCTAATCAACCAAATAAAAATATATATAATTATGCTGAGTACCACAAAAGACGAGTGAGAATAGCAGCAGTCTTCCAGATAAGGTCTAGAAATAAAAATAAATGACGAAGAGAGCTGTGAAGAGGACACGACAAAACCTAATTCCCCCACAGGAGACTTGTATGGATTTGGCATGGGTCCTCAGATCCTCAAAAGGTTCTACAGCTGCACCATTGAGTGCTGGTTGCATCACTGCCTGGTATGGCAACTGCTCGGCCTCCGACTGCAAGGCACTACAGAGAGTAGTGCGTACGGCCCAGTACATCACTGGGGCCAAGCTTCCTGCCCTCCAGGACCAAGCCATAAGACTCCTGAACATCTTTTCAAACGGCTACCCAGACTACTTGCATTGCTGCCCCCCCCCCCCTTTTAACACCGCTGCTACTCTCTGTTGTTAGAATCTCACTTTAATAACTCTACCTACATGTACATATTACCTCAACTAACCGGTGCTCCAGCACATTGACTCTGTACCGGTACCCCCTGTGTATAGTCTCGCTATTGTACTGCTGTTCTTTAATTACTTGTTACTTTAATACTTTTTCTTACTCATATTTTTTTAAACTGCATTGTTGATCAGGGTCTCGTAGGTAAGCATTTCACTGTAAGGTCTGCACCTGTTGTATTTGGCGCATGTGACGAATCAAATTTGATTTGAACATTTGATTTGACAATGACAGAGTATGAAGAGTATATTTGTGTGGGGTTGTATAAGGGTTGTAATAGGTTCTACGTACATTTGGGCTGTGAGACGATGAGCTCCACCTCATCAGGGCTGTTCTGGAGGATGACTGCTGCGTCAGTGAACATCACGCCCTCCAGACTGATCTTATTTAGAGAAATCAGACGACCACCTGCATAATCAACCAATCAAAGCACAATATCAGTCTGACCATCAACCAAAGATAAAAGAAAAGACTAGTATGATATGTACAGTGCCTTCAGAAACTATTCACACCCCAAAGATTCTTTCCATATTTTGTTGTGTTACAGTCTGTATCTGGAGTGTGGCAAAGCAATTCACCTTTTGTCCTGAAAATCCAATACAACTCATTACTGAGTACCACTCATATTTTCAAGCATAGTGATGGCTGCATCATGTTATGGGTATGTTTGTAATTGTTAAGGACGGGGGAGTTTCAGGAAAAAAATAAATGGAATGGAGTTAAGCACAGGCAAAATCTCAGAGGAAAACCTTGCCCAGTCTGCTTTCCACCAGACACTGTGAGTTGTTTACCAAGAAGACAGTGAATGTTCCTGAGTGGCCGAATTACAGTATAGACTTAAATCTGCTTTAAAATCTATGGCAAGACCGGAAAATGGTTGTCTAGCAATGATCAACAACCAATTTGACAGCGCTTGAAGTATTGGGCAAATGTTGCACAATCCAGGTGTGGAAAGCTCTTAAGAGAATTACCCAGAAAGACTCACAGCTGTAATCACAACCAAAGGTGATTCTAACATGTATTGGGCTCAGGGGGTTGAATACTTATCTAATCAAGATATATTAGTGTTTTATTTTTCATGACTTTTCAACAAATGTTCACATTTTTCTTCCACTTTAACATTACAGAATATTTAGTGTAGATCGTTGACAGAAACATTACAATAAAATACTTCCTGAAGGCAGTGTAGGTGTGTGTGTTTGAACTATTGTAACGTTCGTCATCCTCGTCTGAGGAGGAGTAGCGTGGTACGTGTCCATGTTCATATTTATTAAACAGAGAACACTAAACAAAATAACAACGGCGAATGAAATGAAACAGTTCTGTGAGGTGACATACACTAAACAGAAAACAACTACCCACAAATCAAGTGGGAAAAACAGGCTACCTAAATATGGTTCTCAGAGTCAAGGATTGACAGCTGTCTCTGATTGAGAACCAGACCAGGCCAAACACATAGAAAACCAAAACTAGAACAACACATAGAATGCCCACCCCAACTCACGCCCTGACCAACTTAAACAAGAAACATAACAAAGGAACTAAGGTTAGGACGTGACAACTATGTTCACTTGATACGTAATCTTGTCTGACACCCGAAGACTTGTTTTTGCTCCCTGTTCAGTACCTGGTCTGATTCTGCCGTCTCTGTCTGCTGGTCCGTCAGGTACGATGGAGGCTATGAAGATTCCCAGGTCCAGTTTCCCTGTGTTGTTCTCCCCCACTATCACAAACCCTGAGAAAAGAGATATAGATACAAAGTAGAGAGAGAGAGAGAGAGAGAGACAAGAGAGAGACAGAGGACCAGAATCATTGTATTTCTATGGCAAAAAAAAAAACGAATCTACAAATGCACCCTTCAATTACTAATCACCCCTAAAACCCTGTTACTCACCAAAGCCCAGTTTAGGGTCTTTCCTTAGGACCAGACTTATGATCTCTCTTTCTGGAGAACCCCTGGTTGGAGTGTCTACTGTAAAATAACCCACAGGTCAGGGGTTAAGCATAATCCCAAGTGCATTCATAAAAAAAGCCAAGATTAGAGTTAAGAGTTCAGTTAATGCAGAGAGTTAAGCATATGCAGTGTTATAGTAAATTCTTCATATAAGAGTATATAGCGTACTCAGTCCTCACCTTGTATAGAGGAGGTTGTGGAGTCATTTTTCTGTAGCATGGGATTGGACATGATTCTGGGGATGGGTTCTGGAGTACTGGAACACAACAGTCGTGGGTTTGCAAAGTTCATCATTACACTAACAATCTGTACTGTTGGAAATCATTTTAGAGTACTAGAACACAACGACACATAGTTTGTCACCACAAATATTGTCATCATTGTCAGGGGATAAAGTCAACGTAAATAAGCAGAGGGTCTCTCCCTTTGTGGATGAATAAACAAATTGCAGTGGAGGTGAGGTGAGGTGAGGCAGAGGTACGTTACCCCCATGGAATGTAGGACCCTTTGAGCTCAAGTGAAAATCATGTTATTGATGATGAGGTTCATTGTTATGTAGTGTTATTTAGTGCATGCAGTGTTATGTAGGGTTACATAGTGTTATGTACTGTTACCTCCAGGCCTGCTGTTCCTTCATCTCTGACAGTGGGCATGGCTCGGGTAGATCTCTGCTCATTTCCCTCAACTCTCTCTGTTGCCTTAGACGCGCCTCCACCTTCGCCGTGATGTCATCACACGACTTACTTAATGACTCGCGGTGGCCGAGGTTGGATGGTAACTCTATGCTGTTCAGGACAACCTCAGAACATGAAAGACGCCTCATACGGGAGTCACTAGTCCGACAAATAGACTGGTACTTGTCACTGTTCTCATCTGGAAAGACAACAAATAATCATAATGAATAAGCAATGTGTGTGTGTGTGTGTGTTTGCATGTGTGCCTGCCTGTGTGTGCTCTAAGAGCCCCGTACCTTGAGCGATGCTGTGGCTGAGTTGCCTGGAACTCATCTCGCTGTGGAACTTGTGCTGTCCGGAGCAGAGGCTAAGAAGGTACTGCGCAATCTTAGAACTCTCTGTTACGAAGCTGTGCTTCTTACCACTGGGACCACCACACTCTATGGTCAACTTACGATGCTGGGGGAGGAGAGACAACTGTCAGGGGGTTGTCTTTTAAATCAAGAGCATTGGAGCTGTTAATGGCAAACCCTTCTGAAAGCACATTCCACCCTTACAAAAAAAAGGTGCTACGTAGAACCATGTAGGGGTTTTGGGTTTGTCCCCATGGGGGAACCCTTTTTAATGCTAGGTAGAACCTTTTGCAGAGGGTTCTGCATAGAACCCTCTATGTTCGTTTCTTCTTAGAACCCCTGTAATTGGTTCTTCCTTGAACCCTCTATGAAGGGTTCTACAGAGAACCCTTTAATCTAGAAAGGGGTCTTCCTAGAACCGTCTATAAAAGGTTCAACCAGGCTTTAAAATGTAACTCTTTATGACAATAGACATTCACTTATTGTATAAAACGTTAAGAACACCTTCCTAATATTGAAAATCCTAGTTTACAGGCCACACCATACCTTCTAGTCACGTTATGCAAGCTTGCAAAACGATGTGTAATTCTTATTGGCATCCAGCCAGAGTGAGGATATCCAACAATTGAACCTTTTAATCACCTGCAACCTGCATTCAGAATGACTGCCAGCGTGGGGAAGATTGATAAATGAGACTACCTAAACCATCTTGACTGGAACAACCATCTCCGTAATGAGGGCAATAAGTCAACTACTAACAGATTCAATTAGTTTAGAATAAATATGCTATTTATCTTTGCATCAGATCAAGCAATCAACCAATGTACAGGCAAAAACACAGATATTGAAACAAACTGTAGAGCATGCTTTAGAGCATGCTGGGAAATATAATAATGATGGGTGTGGCTGAGTGTTTTACTCTACACAAAGTAAAGAATTACACAAATCACACTCACTTCTGGTTTTCACAGCAACACTGGGGTTCTTTTACACCACCGAGTGTTAATTTACCTCTGTTACACTGAAATGTTACACTGACAAATCAACACTAGGTAATACTGTAATTTGCTGTGCACAAATGTTCTCATATTTGGTACAGTTTAAAACATTGTCACATCTTTTTAAACTCTAGAAGGCTAAAGTTGATCCGTTTACTGCAGTGGGCTAAATCAGGGTCATACAGTGTATTCTTGGTAGCCTTAAACAAATCTACGTTGAAACAAAAGTATTCACCTTAAACACATGGTTATGGTCTTAGAGAATTTGAAATAAACACCTATACCATATTAGATATAGAGTGGAAATGTATTACATTTTGAGTTTGCATTCCAATATTACATTTTATATACATCACAGAAAAAGAACACTTTAATTTTATTTTAAATCATGTTTATTAATTATGAAATTATGAAAAAACGGTTATTCGGATGATAAAGGTTCTAAGTAGAACCCTTTTGACTTTTCAAAGAACCCTCGTCTTCTAAAAATGGTACTTCAGATGAAAAATATTATTGGTAGAACCCAATCCCTCTGCAACAAACCCTTATTTCTTGTGGAAAATCTACTATCTGGTCTACAGTGGAACTAGTAATGTACTATAGTACTTGTAGTACAACCCTAGTATTCCAGTAGTACTCACGTTGGCGGAGATGGTATCGGTCTCCCTCCAGAGGAATCGCCGCGTGACAGTGCGGAGGTGGTTCTTCAGCTCATAGACGATGATTCCTGTGGCACAGACTCCCAGCACCAGCTCCCCCACCACCGGCTTCTTCTCCCGGCCTACCCGATGGAACACCATCCCATACTCTGGAAGCTGCTGGGCGATCTGACGGGGAGATAGAACAAGTACGCTGCAAGGTTGTTCGTAGTAAAGGAGAAGAATGTGCTCAACTCAAAATATTATTGTGTAGACAAGTAAACAGAGTGCTTGTAACCAATATAGATCAAATTTAAAAAAGCCCAGCACTCACTTGATTATGATTTGCAATAATATAAGCTTGATTTTATTGCCTTTAATTTACAAAGCTTATATTATTGCAAGTAATAATCAAGTGTGAGAGCGGGCCATTTGTTCATGTTGCAGGGCTAAACAAGGTTTGAAAGAGGTTAAAATGAAGATGTTCGACACCTATAAGTCAAATAAAAGTTCTATAAAAAAGTGGTTATTCAGTAAATTCAGTAAATTTACAGAGTGTGTGTGCAAATGCATGCAAACAGTACTGTATACTATATTTATGTGTGTTGTCTCTCCTCTTGCCTACTTTTAGGTACTCGGTTTCTGCCTCCTCTGGCAGCATCTGGGCATTGTTGGCATGTAACCGTGGCAACTCCTCCTTTAGATTGGGCAGAGCCATCTTCTCCAGCATCCTCTTAGACACAAACTGCTCTAGCTGGTAGTAGTTCCTGCCATACAACTAAACAGAGATAACAGGCCTGTCAATGACATATACTGCCACTAGTGTAGTAGTGTTCCATAGGTACCAAATGGAAGAAAAGTCACTGAAACAAGGAAGGGACTACCTTGACTTGTCCAATAAGAAAATCTCAGTTTTGTCATGCGGAGACCAAGGTCTTTTTCACAGATGAGCCCTGTATTATCATCAATATACACATCACTATTCACATCAATACACGAAAAGCAAAACACAATCATAAAAACAAACACATTCTCCAGTAAAAATGTCCTCAATTCAATTTTAGAGAGCCTAGGAGATGATTCCACAAGGTGCACAGACCCAGTTCTGCGAGGCTGGAAAAGGGGGCATAGACCCCTCAGTTGAAACTTGTGCCACCTCAGTTTTTTTGCCCCTATATAAAATTAACAAAAAATTTCAAATGATTCAGTGACAGGTTGGCGTGAAATCTGTATCGCCGCTGCGCTTTATCAGCACCACGGACAGAGCACGCCTCAGAGTGTGTGTGTGTTTATCTGTATCAAATCAAAATCGGTCACATCCAGGTGATTAGCAGATGTTATTTCGGGTGTAGCGAAATGCTTGCGCTTCCAGCTCCTACAGTGCAGTAATACCTGACAAATTACACAACATATACCCAATACACAGAAATCTAAGTAGGAATGAATTAAGACTATATACATATGATCGGAATGGACAAAGATACAGTAGAATAGTATAGAATACAGTATATACCATATGAGATGAGTAATGCCAGATACATAAACATTAAGTGACAAAGATACCGTAGAATATTATAGAATACAGTATATACCATATGAGATGAGTAATGCAAGACATGTAAACATTATTAAATGACTAAGATACCGTAGAATAGTATAGCATACAGTATATATACATAACTAAAGTGACTCGTGTTCTATTCCTTAAAGTGCCCAGTGATTTCTAGTCTATACCTGTAGGCAGCGGCCTTTAATGTGCTAGTGATGGCTGTTTAACAGTCTCCTGGTCCCAGCTTTGCTGCACCTGTACTGACCTCGCCTTCTGGATGATAGCGGGGTGAACATGCAGTGGCTCGGGTGGTTGATGTCCTTGATTATCTTTTTGGCTTCCTGTGACATTGGGTGCTGTGTCCTGGAGGGCGGGTAGTTTGCCCCCCAGTAATGCCTTGGGCAGACTGCACCACCCTCTGGAGAGCCTTGCACTTGCGGGTGGTGCAGTTGCCGTACCAGGCGGTGATATAGCCCGACAGGATGCTTTCAATTGTGCATCTGTAAAGGTTTGTGAGAGTTTTAGGTGACAAGGCAAATTTCTTCAGCCTCCTGAGGTTGAAGAGGCTCTGTTGCGCCTTCTCCACCACACTGTCTGTGTGGTGGTCCATTTCAGTTTGTCAGTGATGTGTACGCCAAGGAACTTGAAGCTTCTCCACTGCGGTCCCGTCGATGTAGATAGGGGGTGTACCCTCTGCTGTTTCCTGAAGTCCACAATCATCTCCTTTGTTTTGTTGACGTTGAGTGAGAGGTTGTTTTCCAGGCACCACACTCCCAGAGCCCTCACCTCCTCCCTGTAGGCTGTCTCGTCATCGTTGGTAATCAAGCTTACTACAGTTGTGTCATCTACAAACTTGATGATTTGAGTTGTATCTCACTGTAGTAGGCTGTAGACTGTTTGGGTAGGCGTAGGCGTTCACCTTTTGTTTACCGTGTTTGTTTACTAGCCTAAATATAGATTGTGTCATGCCTTTATTGATCTGATATTTTGCGTATAGTTGAGTTGAGTTTATTTTTATTTTTACAGGGACAGTGCACATTAATCAACGTTTCAGTAAAAGTGCCGGTTTTAGCCAGCCGGCTAATTTTCAACCGCAGTCCCTGGGCAGGTTATTAAAAACAATTACAATATAGACAATAGCAACATAGAACAAGCAAGACATAGCAACATAGGACAAGCAAGACGTAGCTATGTATAGGCATATTAGTGGACCTACCGCTATTTTGTTCTGTTCGCCTTCATTCGTTCGCATTCATCTGTATTCTAAGCTAAACTGCTATTCCTTATTTTTGTTAGGCTACTACTTTCAGCACATAGTTTGTATCATTTTGGTAAGACCGCTGTGTGTACGGCTGCATTCACATAGGCGGTTTGTAATAGGTGAATTATCTTATTGATAGTATCTTGTAGCCTATGTTCATTGCCAAATAGGCCTTGCTTTAGGATGTAGGGCGCGCTCCATTGTGTTGATATAGCGAAGTGGAGATGGGCTACAGATTTCACACCAACCGTCACTTTAAAAGCACTCAAAGGTCTCGGAGTCTCTGCATTTTAACTTTATGTTTATTCAACAGAGTTGAATGGCGGGAACCCGGTTACCAAGATTTACCGCCCAAAACAACTCCCTTTTCCAGGGATAAATCACTGCAAGAAACCAATAAATTATAATAAATCATTTATATGAACAGCATGGAGTGAAATGGAACTGTTAAATTATATGCGGTGTCTAAATCTGTCTTCTCTACGGTCTCTGCATGATGAATCAACACTCAGGGTGAGGACAGACAGCCCATCTCAGTATGGAGCGCAGTTCACAATACATGTAGACCAATCATCTCTTGCAGTTTTTCTCCCTCTCCATCAACTCCATTCAAATTGCATCCAATATATATATATATATATATATATATATATATATCCTATATGTTTGGGTAGGCGTAGGCGTTCATATATAGATAGATGTTCTAGCCTGCCTCTTTCAGCCAATACATTCAATGCAGTATTAGCCTTATATTTAGCTAATTAATGATGGGTTATGCATAATAAGCTTCTAACGTATGTCTCTTGCGCACTACACAAGCACCTGTGCTCCGCTGGCCTATCCTTAAAAAACACTCCTCAGGTAGACTAGAATAGCTCGTTGGACATCATTATTTTAGCATGTCACATACCAATAGACTATTCGAAGAGGAAAGCAAGCTCTTTTTGCCGAATGTTAAATACAGGAGCCAATAGAACTCACAGGTAAAAGAGTGTGCGAAGGCGGTAGGCTATATCAATTATTTATTCAGACCAATAACCAATAACCATTCAATCTTTGTGAAGAGAAGTGAAAGCCTTCTGTATCTAATTCCAGTCATAAACTAGTCAAGGATGCCATGAGAATGATGAAGATAAGGACAACGAAACGTATTTCATTTAACTGTTGAAAACGAGGATGGAATGAAGGAACAATAGAAAGAAAGAGGTAGGCTAACAACATTAGGGGAAATATTATGAAAGGTATATATGCGTCAGCCTACTAATTAGCCTATACAAGTAGGCCCTACTATATTTCAAAATGAATTAGGCCCTACTATATTTCAAATTTGCAAGCATATAGCCTACTTGTAACTTTGTAGGACACATGTGCTGCACCAGTCTCATGTTCTCTTCTGCTTTATCATGCTTTGACCAGCGTGCGCAATTCCATATAATACAGTATAATACAATACAGTAATACAGTTCACACTCAAAAAGATTAGCCTATTGGAGCTAGTTTCATTTTTTTTTTACCAATGGGAACATATCGCTAGCTACATCTATGAGCTTTTATGTTTTTCTGTCCTGCGTAATGTGCAGTAGTCTATACGATATAGATAATGGAACAATCGATTGGGCTTTTTTGGGTTTGGGCTCATTAAATGTCACTAATGTAGGGCTCATAAAACATATTTAATAAATAGCTCATCAGGCTCAGGTAGCATCAGGTTTCAATTTTCATGCTGATTAAAGCTCTATTCAAAGCCGGATATATTTATATGCTTTATAATGCTTTTGAATGACACTTCTGGTTTTGTCAGGAAATATCGGGTTACCCGGGAGAAAAGTGCTGTATTCTCGGGATGAAACATTTGTAAAATACCGGAAAATATTTAACCCTAGCATAGCTTGATATAAGCAGAATTCAATATAATTCCAATGGAAGAACCCCCCAAAAATGTTGCCCCTTCACCGATTTCAACTGCCCCCTTACTCACTGGGTCTAAAGGTGCAAAAAATAAAAAAGCAGATTTACCTAACTCAGTGGAGATCGAAGGGATCTCCAGAGTTAGCCATCCCCGAGACGGTCTGGTATCTTGTACATCCGTATGAAGTAAGGTACGGCAGAAGTTTATGGAGCAGGGCTTTATAAACAAAAAGAGTGAAATGCATCGATCTACAAGAGGGGCCAACCTACTTTCTGATACAAAATGCAGTGATGTGTACTGAACCTATTGTCAGTAATAAAGCTTAATGCACTATGATAAACTACATCCAATGGCTTCCATACAGTGGCAGTGGCTTTCATAAGGACAATATTGCAAAAATCTATAATGGCTATGAATGTCGACCGATTGATTTGTTTTCTATCATTTAATGAAAGGCATGGCCTATTCCTATAAAATAAGCCCAATTTACTATTTATAAGCGGGGAAACGATCAATGAGGGAACCATCGAATTTACATATGCATATACCATCAGATACATTTTTACTTGATTTTACCTGCATTATGTACCAAATTCAGTTCAACAAAGGCTTTCTGTAAAGCAATGTAGGCAGATTGAAGCTCTGAAAGAACTTGCTCAACCGCGAGGGCAATAGCATACACAACAGTGTCATCCGCATGTTAACATTTTCTGTAGATAAACCAATATAGTTCATATAGACATGTCACGATCGTCGTATTGAGGAGACCAAGGCGCAGCGTGATATGAATACATCTTATATATTTTAATAAAGACGGACACTAATCAAACTACAAAAACAACAAACCGAACGTGAAGCTATAATAATACTAGTGCAGACACAGGCAACTAGACAGACATAGACAATAACCCACGAAATACCCAAAGAAGATGGCAACACCACAATGAGACGAACAAGACCTGCCCTTCTTAGACTGGTGGGAAGACAGGGTGAGACACAGGAGTGAGAGAAAAAGAGGGAGAGAGACCTGCGTCTAATTGAGAACCAATCCAGGCATCCATGGACATATATAAACACCTAGATGATAAAAAAAACCATAAACCTACAAAACCGCTAGACAGTACAAAAACACATGCATCACCCATGTCACACCAATTACATGACACCTGAAGAAATATACCAATTGCAGTCAATCTTTGAATAAATAAAGAGTGGTCAACAGTATCGAAAGCCTTCAATAAGTCAATAGAGGAGAGCTTAGTGCTTCATCCTATCAATACCCTTTAACACGTAATTTAACACCAAGGTTGCAGGTCTGTCAGTGAGATGTACTACTTACTCATAAACCTACTGCTCTGGCTGGAAGAGTGATTGAGCCATACAATCTCTCAGAGTTTAATGGAGAACGTAATCCATTATGTACTTCATAAAATAAAATATTTAAAAAATAAAATATCTGAGACAGTGCTTCACTCAGTTTACCTCAGACATGTAGTCCCCAAACTCAGCCTGTAGAGCGAGAGCCGCCAGGAACATGCCTGTCTCCTCGTTGCAGTACAACCTGTCCTCTAGGATGTCCTTCCGCAGCTGCAAGTAGTACTGGTGAAGCGTCACCCTGTGTCTTGGAACACCACAACAATGTACATTTCTTTAACGAAAAAACTGATAACTGCATTTCACTAACAGCTCATGACACCAAATCTCCAGATACTTTAAATAAAAAAGTATTGCAGACTCACAATATGAAGGAGATATCATCAACAAAAAACTTGATCCTTAGAAAAACAAGAAAAGAGGTCGACACTACTTTCTTCCAACTCTCAGGAGCAACTTTAGAGATTTTCGTCTCGTGGTCCAAGAAGAAATATTCATCATCTAAATGAAAGGAAAGATATGACATTATAAAATCAACTTTACAGATGTAGCATCTTAATTTGAGCCAGCTTGCTACAGCAGGAAAATAATACTGCCGCAACAGGAAATGTGAATTATTATGTGGATTATAATGAATTTACATTTTTTTTGTAGGGGTCGATACATTTTTAGTTAGGGAAAATCAAGTCTGACATTTTAAAGTAGAAATGACAAATTTTAGATGCCTTTTTAAACCTTAAATACACTACACGTTTGCATGCCCTGCAAACTTCTCAGCAACAAAAGAGTGATCAAATTAAGATCCTACATCTGTAGGTTTATGAGACACAAAGCTGTCGTCAGTTTCTTACCGTCGGTGTAGGCCAGTCCGAAGTAGAAGTGCTCCACCAGGTTAGCGTGAGCCACCACCATGTCGAACACGTCCCTCCCTCTGGACTTCATATCACATCTGACCAGTACAGACTGACCACTGGGCAACACCACAATGACCTCCCTCTGAGACGAACAAGACCTGCCCTTCTTAGACTGGTGGGAAGAGAGGGATGAGATGCAGAAGTGAGAGAAAAGAGAGAGAGAGTGCGAGAGAAAGAGAAAGGGAGAGAGAGACACAAACAGGCACACAAACAGAAAGAAGGTTAAAAAAAAGATAATCAATTTGTAGTCAACAAAAATATGCACTCAAGGACAAAAATCATGAATATTGTGGTAAATGTTCTTACCACTATGGATCCGGGTAGCTCCAGAACTACCTGGGGTTCGTCAGCCATTCTGATAAACTCGGGACCAAGAGCCTGACAAGACACAACACGATGTAAACACAGCAATGCGGATACACAATCACACCATGATAGTATTGTTTCTGTGTGTAGCAATGTTAACACCACAACACACACATACACACACACGTCCGTACACTCTCCAGTCTGTATGTAGGATGCACCAACCCTGGTTGTGACCGTCACTGTGCTCCAGCAGCACTGCAGTCTGAAGTCAAGACTGATAAACCAGAACTGGATTGGAGGTGACAGCTACCTCAATCTCACTGGGGCCATGACGTCACAGGCTAAGCTGACTGAACCTAGTTTATTGTATCTTCGTTTCATCCCCACACACACTTTGCTGCATGTACACATCCTAGTTATTAAAGAAAAACTATTTTCCTGTAAAAAACTTTGAATGTACTTTGAGTAACATACAAATCAATCAAGTTATCTAAGAAACTGGGATTCTAGCTTAAACTGTATAGGAGCCATATGCCTCATAGAACAAACTATGAGAATAATAAGAAGTACACAGTCTATAGAATCTATGATTTAGAGTCATGCATGCTCTTGTGTATTATTACCCCCCAGAGCCCAGGAGATAACTCCATGGGTCTCAGCCAACATCACAGGGTGTCATAGATAGATCATAGACAAACGGACAGACGGATGGATGTAGGTATGGCTGTAGGTACGGATGGACAGACAGACTTACCTTGGCTTTCCTCTGGGTGAGGCTGGCTGAGGAGTCGCTGAAAGTGATGGAGGGGCTGGGGGATTGGGGTGCACCCTTTGAGGGGACACCAATGTAGGGGCTCTGGCACAGCCAGCTACTACTACTTTCTCTGTGTCTGAGACCCTGTGGCAGTCTTGAAGGACAGGGGAGAAAGAATCAGAGAGAGAAGATGGAGAGATTCAAAGAAAGAGAGATAGTCAGAGGGAAGGAGAGAAAGAGAGAAGAGAGAGAAATAAACAAGGACAATGTGCAGAAGGGGACAGGGGAGATGAGTGACACACTCAGACAGTGTCATTGTTGCTCAGAGTCAAAGACAACAAGTAGTGAGAGATATATATAGAAAGTTCAGAAAGAGCGTGTGAAGGAAATTTTACTTTGTGAAGAAATAGTCTTGAAATGTTAATCTGGTCTTGGTTTATGCCTAAATCTGGTGAGGATATGAGGGGTGGGGGGAGAGCAGGGGGGAGTCATGACCTTCTCCTGAGGACTATCTGGTGGAACACCCAGAATATGTTTGTTAAGTTAAGATAGGAGACGGTGCCAGACACATGCCAGAACGAACCCTATGAACTATCCCTATTTAACGTGTCTGTAACCAGTATATAAGGGGGACTAACGGGACTGCCCCATTGGAGCTCCTGATCAACATGTGTACTTGGTGCATTGAGTTGGTTGGAACCTCTCCAGCGCGCTGATAATAAACAATGATTCATTTAAGATGGATTTCGTGTCCCTGTGTAAAAACTTAACTTGGTGCTGCGAGCAGGGGCTCTCTTCTTGCCCCATATGCATCTTTTATGATTCTCTTGTCATTACTTGCTTTGATTCTGGCTGTGGAGCTTTCCAGTGGGGATCTGTGAGGAAAAGCGGTGGCGCATTTTATGAAGCGCGAGGGAAAGACAAGATTCATATTTTCAAGACTGTTTCTTCACAAAGTAAAATTTCCTTCACAACAGGCTTTAATCTTGTGACTTATTCCAAAACAATCAGAACACTTTTTTTTGTTACATTTTTCAATACTTTTACAGCATTAGTTGCTCATTATCAAGTTCGTTGTAGACAACATAAAATCTTTCATTTTTGTCCATTTTCATGTATAATCTTAGCAAAAAGGGTTTGTCAAACATGTCTCCAATGGAGTCAGCAGAACAACCCTTTTAGGTTCCTTTTAGGCACTTATTTTCCAAAGACTGTAGGATACAGTATGATGAGGGTGTGCATATTTCCCAGAGTCTATCTGGTTGTTTAAAGTCTGAGGATACACACAGGTCAGACCCACAGGTAGGTGTGTTTGTGTGTGTTCATCTGCTTCGTTAGTCATGTACGCAACATTTCCAGGTATATATACCGGTCTATGTTCGGTGGGTATGCAGGGGTGGGCGAGCTCCTGGCTTTCTGTCTCCAGGGTTTGTGAAGTAAACTTTCTGTAACACAAATACCAAATGACACTGATAGAACAGATACTTTAGGAATAAATAGGCCTAGTACAAACATTTGTTCAGTTCAAAGATACTTAAATATTTTAAACATGCCACACATTATACTGTTATACCTATTGCAAGCAACATTTTACACATATTACACTAAGAAGAGGAACCTTTCCCTCTGGATGCATGTCAGCAGCTTCCACATTCCACAGCAACATTTATCTCATTAACTGTAAAGAGCAAATGAACCATTAGGAGTGCTTAAGATCATCTAGAACATCCTTCAACAAATGAAACACGGAAATCTCGTTTTTTTGTACAGTATTAACAAATATCATGAAAAACACAGAGCTGTCGAGCTACTCCTCTGCAAATCCAGAATTAAGTCACACAAATAACAGCTTTTTTCCCATGAGTCACTAAACATGAAAAACCAAAACTGTAGCGCTTTAGTTTACAGTGCTGAAATAACGGTAACATCCAGAAAGTAATAGTAAACAGTAAATTACACTGCAACAACCAGGTAAGAATGTAGTAATAACCTGTCAAAGATAAACTACAATCACCAAAAGTACTCCTGCTCATCGAACATCCCATTCCAAAATTATAGCCATTATTATGGAGTTGGTTTCCCCTTTGCTGCTAGAACAGCCTCCACTATTCTGGGAAGGCTTTACACTAGACGTTGGAACACACTAGATGTTGGCGTGCTCAGGACCTCAGACTGGGGCGAAGGTTCACCTTCCAACAGGACAATGACCCTGAGCACACAGCCAAGACAATAGAGGAGTGGCTTCGGGACAAGTCTTGAGTTGCCCAGCCAGAGCTTGGAATTGAACCCGATCAAACATCTCTGGAGACCTGAAAATATCTGTGCAGCAACGCTCCCCATCCAACCTGACAAAGCTTGAGAGGATCTGCAGAGAAGAATGGGAGAAACTCCCCAAATACAGGTGTGCCAAGCTTGTAGCGTCATACCCAAGACGTCTCAAGGCTGTAATCGCTTCCAAAGGTGCTTCCGCAAAGTACTGAGTAAAGGGTCTGAATACTAATGTCAATAAAGGTAATCTTTTCTTTTTGTGCAAACATTTCTACAAACCTGTTTTCACTTTGTCATTATGGGGTATCGTGTGTAAGTTGATGAGGATTCTTTTTTTAAATCCATTTTAGAAATAAGGTTCTAACGTAACAAAACGTGGAACAAGTCAAGAGGTCTGAATACTTTCCAAATGCACTTTGTGTGTGAAATTGGTTTGAATTTAGAATGGACCACTATCATGCACCAGTCTCAAAACAGGGGCAGGGGAAAAATATACATGTCATCTATGCACTTAAGTAGCAAATGAATCACGCCTTTCCCATGGTTCATTTTCCTACCAGCCAGGTAGGCTTTACTCCTGTTGTAAAGAGAAGCAATGTGCTTAATATTAGGAAAGTTGAGAAATAAATACATTAGGCCTAGCCTATTGAGAGCTGAGGGATCCTTCCCTTTTTTAATACAGGCCATCAAAACTATGTTTTCTCACGCAATTGTATAGCCAATAGAAATGTTGTGCAGCATGAGTTCTGGGGTTCTGGGGCTTCTACAAAAGTTCCAAGTACATTCTTCCATTTTTTTAATAAAAATAAAATCTAGCAATACAAACCATACATAGACAAAAGACAACGCATGCTCAGACCCACATGTTTCCACCCATTCAATTTCTAATGGTTGTAAGACTATGCCAGTGATCTACAACTGGTTGACAAGGCATTCCTAGTTGATCAACAAGCATTTCTGTAAAACAAATCCAACGATAAAGCTTTGCAGCTAAGTTTTATTTATTTTTTGCTGTTGGCGGTAGGTGCGTTTGATTCAGAAGCCCTAGCGCTGGGAAGGCAAAGTGTTCCCATTTGAACCAGTTCATGCTCCGCCTACTCGGCAGGCCCAAAGAGCAAATCAAGTGCACTTATAGGCCTACTGTTGGCCAATCAGAATTCTCGGATCACCGTGTCTGCACAGTTTCCTCACACCATAGACTAAAAACAAGCCTTGAACGCACAGCAAAGTTCTTAATGTGAGATTAAAACCATGACTAAACAGATTCAGCGAATACAGGAAAGAGCTGCTGTTTGTATGAGTGAGTTCATGTTTAAGTTGTTATTCAGCACTGTCAACACTTTGTTCAACACTTTTATAATGCATAAAATGTGCGTTCTCCCTACATCCACTCACACTACAACCAGAACTGCAGCTGCTACTAATGAGTATAGTAAAATGTTTCGTCAAACTTTCGGTATTATTAGTGGTTTGTGTCTTTTTTAATATCGAGGAATATTTCACTTTCTCTGGTCATAGGGGTAACATGAATTGTTGCACGAGGTAGAAATAGTGCAGCCTAAGTTTCGCCATCAGCTGGAAGACTGTGTCCCTTTTTCTCAGAGGAGGGAGAGAGAGAGGAGGGTCTATGAGTTGCATGAGAGGCAATCTCACCGCTGCTCCCTCCCTCCCCTTAGACTGACCATCAGTTGCAGGCCATCAGTCCAGTAAAGGTGCCTCACGAGTAATACTACAAACTATATATAACCAGTGTGATCATATACCTAAAATGTTGAAATATACTTTCAGAATGTTCTGGGAAGAACAACATTGGCAGGGTAATTTAAGCACAGCCATTCTGAAGTGATAATTTATTGTGCCTATAGCCTACTGCACAAACCTCATTGCTACAGAACTGGATTTAATTGGTTAATGTTGCAAACAACTTGTCTTTTTTAAGTCACGTATAAAAATAATCTGAGCATTTTGACTCAGAAAGTAATCTTGACTCAGGAACGGTTGGTGACCACTTCTCTATGCCACATGACATCCAGTTGCACGGTTATTTTTCTCTGTAGCCCTTTTTTAAATATATTTAAATAATAATGCATTTGATTCATCCACAGTCTTAATGCAGGGTCAATTGATTTCTAGTTTTTAAGCAAATGTTTTTTCAAAATGATTGATGAGAAAAAGTACAGACTAACCCATTGGGTATCTCACCGCACCCTCATTTGATAAGTCTTGAAAGATGCAAGTAGACGGATTAAAAGTACATTTATACAGTAACACTTCTGACAGCAAACTTTCTAATTCCACCCATAACTTTTGAACTTAATAGCAATCACAGAGAGCATGAATCATTGAGCCCTGTTAGCTTGACACTTAAGACATTACTATGCCTTGTGCTATAGAATTTGTGCATTTTGACTCCTGTATAATATTCATTACTTATGTTCCAATAATCCCTCCATCTTGTGCCAATATCAGTTCTTTTGATGTCTTGGATAGAATAGTGTATATGTTTTGTAAGAGATTGGCAGTTGGATAGGCTTTCTGCAAGGTTTTGTATATCTTAAGTTCATATGGGGTATCCTTTTCGGACACAAATAAAATTCCCTCAACATTGCTCTGATGTCCAAAAGATATGATGTATTTTTTAACCCAGTATATTGTTAGAGATCAAAAAAAATGTACTCCATTTTAAAGAGCTTTTCTTACTTTGAGAAAAAAGGAGCAGTCTTTTGTCGTTGGAAAAAGTCTCTAGGTGTCCTGTAAAATATTTGTAGAGATGACATTTTTCAGCCTCTTTGGAGGCTCCTTGAATTTGCCTTTTTTATTGCTATGTCTGTCTAACTTGCTGAATGTGTGATTTAGGGCACCTGCTAAAATATTAGTTCCAGTCTGTGTTTGATCTTATATAGCTTGAATTATATCTAAAAACACTAGAGGATGGGGGGATATACAATGAAATCAATGTGTATTTTTCACCATGTTAAGGTACAATAAAAATTTAGAAAACGTCCTTCTTGGTCCGTGTGCTGGGACATAAGGGAAAAGGGGGTATTGTTTATCAGACTGCCTACACCTCTACAGTTACTACAGTAGGTGGCAGCATAGGCCTCTCCAACCGAGCTCCTCAAATATTACATTTCTGCTTTTCTGAAGTAACTCGTGCAGAAAAACCACATCTGCTGACAATCTCTTTAAATGTTCAATAACCTTAATCTATGTAATGACCTGGATTTTGTTGGCCGTTGTTGTATAGAATCAAAGATCAAAGAATCAAAGTTATGTCTGTCATTGAAAAAACAGATAAAACAGTTTAGCAGATGTCAGGGCGGTGGACATCTGATGTATATGGAAGAGTCAAAGTATGAATACATAGTTATTGTACACATTACATACAGTTGAAGTCGGAAGTTTACATACACCTCAGCCAAATACATTTAAACTCAGTTTTTCACAATTCCTGAAATTTAAAAAAAATCCCTGTCTTACGTCAGTTAGGATCACCACTTTATTTTAAGAATGTGAAATGTCAGAATAATAGTAGAGATAATTATTTATTTCAGCTTTTATTCCTTTCATCACATTTGCAAAAGGTCAGATGTTTACATACACTCAATTAGAATTTGGTAGTATTGCCCTTTAAATTGTTTAACTTGGGTCAAACGTTCCAGGTAGCCTTCCACAAGCTTCCCACAATAAGTTGGGTGAATATTGGCCCATTCCTCCTGACATAGCTGGTGTAACTGAGTTAGGTTTGTAGGCCTCCTTGCTCGCACACGCTTTTTCAATTCTGCCCACAAATGTTCTATAGGATTGAGGTCAGAGCTTTGTCAAGGCCACTCCAATACCTTGACTTTTTTGCCACAACTTTGGAGGTATGCTTGGGGTCATTGTCCATTTGGAAGACCCATTTGCGACCAAGCTTTAACTTCCTGACTGATGTCTTGAGATGTTTCTTCAATATATCCACATAATTTTCCTTCTCATGATGCTGTCTATTTTGTTATGTACACCAGTCCCTCCTGCAGCAAAGCACCCCACGAACATGATGCTGCCACCCCATGATTCACGGTTGGGATGTGTTCTTCGGCTTGCAAGCATCCCCCTTTTCCCTCCAAACATAACAATGGTCATTAAGGCTAAACAGTTCTATTTTTGTTTCATCAGACCAGAGGACATTTCTCCAAAAAATACGATCTTTGTCCCCATGTGCAGTTGCAAACCGTAGTCTGGCTTTTTATGGCGGTTTTTAAGCAGTGGCTTCTTCCTTGCTAAGTGGCCTTTCAGGTTATGTCAATATAGGATTCGTTTTACTGTGAATATAGATACTTTTGTACCTGTTTCCTCCAGCATCTTCACAAGGTCCTTTGCTGTTGTTCTGGGATTGATTTGCACTTTTTGCACCAAAGTACGTTCATCTCTAGGAGACAGAACGCGTCTCCTTCCTGAGCCGTATGACGGCTGCGTGGTCCCATGGTGTTTATACTTGCGTACTATTGTTTGCACAGATAAATGTGGTACCTTCAGGCATTTGGAAATTGCTCCCAAGGATGAACCAGACTTGTGGAGGTCTACAATTATCTTTCCAAGGTCTTGGCTGATTTTCTTTGATTTTCCCATGATGTCAAGTAAAGACACTTTTAGTTTGAAGGTAGGCCTTGAAATACATCCACATGTACACCTCCAATTGATTCAAATGATGCCTATCAGCCTATCAGAAGCTTCTAAAGCCATGATATCATTTTCTGGAATTTTCCAAGTTGTTTAAAGGCACAGTCTACTTAGTGTATGCACACTTCTGACTCATTGGAATTGTGATACAGTGAATTATAAGTGAAATAATCTGTCTGTAAACAATTGTTGGAAAAATTGCTTGTGTCATGCACAAAGTCCTAAAACTATAGTTCTTTAACAATACATTTGTGGAGTGGTTGAAAAATGAGTTTTAATGACTCCAACCTAAGTGTATGTAAACCACCTGTACACAACTGTACAATCAAATAAATATATCTTATTCCAAAACATTAAAAGTAAACATTATGCATTAGAGCTATAATATAGCTAACGTTAGCTAGCTAATGAGTAGCTGATCTCTACTGGAAGTTTTCATTTCGCTCATTTGGGTTTGTTGCTGTTAGCTAGCACATGACAAGCCATAGTCGGACATGACATGAATTACCAACATATTTTATTTTATCACTACATAAATGTGACCCGATTCAGGAAACTAGGTGTATGTCGCAAGTTACGACTTCACAGTAGATCCTTTTGAACGTAAAAATATATATTTTTTATCAAAATGTGTTTTTTGGCAGAAATGCCTTCTCGAACATCTGAACTTTCATGTGCCTTAATATCAAACTTCTTTGTCATCTGTAAATACAAATAAAATTGATAATCACGAGCCTAGTTGGTTTAGCCACAGCAAAAAAAGTCAGCAACCTTCCCGCTAGCCATGATTGGCTGAGATAATGAGTGGGCTGGACATGCCGAGAGATGAGTTTGGATTGGTCGGTGTTGCATCTTGTGTCTTTAAAATGAGCTGCTCCCGTACTGCAGTATTTTTGGTTTAATTCAAATAGTACCAGTCGAAAGTTTGGACACACCTACACAATTCAAGGCTTTTCTTTATTTTACTATTTTCTACATTGTAGAATAATAGTGAAGACATCAAAACTAAGAAATAACACATGAAATCATGTAGTAACCAACAAAGTGTTAAACAAATCAAAACATATTTTATATTTGAGATTCTTCAAAGTAGCCACCCTTTGCCTTGATGACAGCTTTGCACACTTGGCATTCTCTCAACCAGCTTCATGAGGTAGTCACCTGGAATGCATTTCAATAAACAGATGTGCCTTGTTAAAAGTTTATGTGGAATTTCTTTCCTTCTTTATGCATTTTTTAAATATTTTTTACATTTTTATTTCACCTTTATTTAACCAGGTAGGCAAGTTGAGTTCTCATTTACAATTGCGACCTGGCCACGATAAAGAAAAGCAGTTCGACACATACAACGACACAGAGTTACACATGGAGTAAAACAAACATACAGTCAATAATACAGTATAAACAAGTCTATATACGATGTGAGCAAATGAGGTGAGATAAGGGAGGTAAAGGCAAAAAAAGGCCATGGTGGCAAAGTAAATACAATATAGCAAGTAAAACACTGGAATGGTAGATTTGCAATGGAAGAATGTGCAAAGTAGAAATAAAAATAATGGTGTGCAAAGGAGCAAAATAAATCAATTAAATTAAATACAGTAGGGAAAGAGGTAGTTGTTTGGGCTAAAATATAGGTGGGCTATGTACAGGTGCAGTAATCTGTGAGCTGCTCTGACAGTTGGTGCTTAAAGCTAGTGAGGGAGATAAGTGTTTCCAGTTTCAGAGAGTTTTGTAGTTCGTTCCAGTCATTGGCAGCAGAGAACTGGAAGGAGAGGCGGCCAAAGAAATAATTGGTTTGGGGGTGACTAGAGAGATATACCTGCTGGAGCATGTGCTACAGGTGGGAGATGCTATGGTGACCAGCGAGCTGAGATAAGGGGGGACTTTACCTAGCAGGTTTCTTGTAGATGACATGGAGACAGTGGGTTTGGCGATGAGTATGAAGCAAGGGCCAGCCAATGAGAGCGTACATGTCACAATGGTGGGTAGTATATGGGGCTTTGGTGACAAAACAGATTGTGATAGACTGCATCCAATTTGTTGAGTAGGGTATTGGAGGCTATTTTGTAAATGACATCGCCAAAGTCGAGGATTGGTAGGATGGTCAGTTTTACAAGGGTATGTTTGGCAGCATGAGTGAAGGATGCTTTGTTGCGAAATAGGAAGCCAATTCTAGATTTAACTTTGGATTGGAGATGTTTGATATGGGTCTGGAAGGAGAGTTTACAGTCTAGCCAGACACCTAAGTATTTGTAGTTGTCCACGTATTCTAAGTCAGACCCGTCCAGAGTAGTGATGTTGGACAGGCGGGCAGGTGCGGGAAGCGATCGGTTGAAGAGCATGCATTTAGTTTTACTTGTATTTAAGAGCAATTGGAGGCCACGGAAGGAGAGTTGTATGGCATTGAAGCTTGCCTGGAGGGTTGTTAACACAGTGTCCAAAGAAGGGCCAGAAGTATACAGAATGGTGTCGTCTGCGTAGAGGTGGATCAGAAACTCACCAGCAGCAAGAGCGACCTCATTGATGTATACAGAGAAGAGAGTCGGTCCAAGAATTGAACCATGTGGCACCCCCATAGAGACTGCTAGAGGTCCGGACAGCAGACCCTCCAATTTGACACACTGAACTCTATCAGAGAAGTAGTTGGTGAACCAGGCGAGGCAATCATTTGAGAAACCAAGGCTGTTGAGTCTGCCGATGAGGATGTGGTGATTGACAGAGTCGAAAGCCTTGGCCAGATCAATGAACACGGCTGCACAGTAATGTTTCTTATCGATAGCGGTTAAGATATCGTTTAGGACCTTGAGCGTGGCTGAGGTGCACCCATGACCAGCTCTGAAACCAGATTGCATAGCAGAGAAGGTATGGTGAGATTCGAAATGGTTGGTATTCTGTTTGTTGACTTGGCTTTCGAAGACCTTAGAAAGGCATGGTAGAATAGATATAGGTCTGTAGCAGTTTGGGTCAAGAGTGTCCCCCCCCCCTTTGAAGAGGGAGATGACCGCAGCTGCTTTCCAATCTTTGGGAATCTCAGACGACACGAAAGAGAGGTTGAACAGGCTACTAATAGGGGTGGCAACAATTTCGGCAGATAATTTTAGAAAGAAAGGGTCCAGATTGTCTAGCCCGGCTGATTTGTAGGGGTCCAGATTTTGCAGCTCTTTCAGAACATCAGCTGAATGGATTTGGGAGAAGGAGAAATGGGGAAGGCTTGGGCGAGTTGCTGTGGGGGGTGCAGTGTTGTTGACCGGGATAGGAGTAGCCAGGTGGAAAGCATGGCCAGCCGTAGAAAAATGCTTGTTGAAATTCTCAATTATGGTGGATTTATCAGTGGTGACAGTGTTTCCTATCTTCAGTGCATTGGGCAGCTGGGAGGAGGTGTTCTTATTCTCCATGGACTTTACAGTGTCCCAGAACTGTTTTGAGTTAGTGTTGCAGGAAGCAAATTTCTGCTTGAAAAAGCTAGCCTTGGCTTTTCTAACTGCCTGTGTATAATGGTTTCTAGCTTCCCTGCAGCTGCATATCACGGGGGCTGTTCGATGCTAATGCAGAACGCCATAGGATGTTTTTGTGTTGGTTAAGGGCAGTCAGGTCTGGGGAGAACCAAGGGCTATATCTGTTCCTGGTTCTAAATTTCTTGAATGGGGCATGTTTATTTAAGATGGTTAGGAAGGCATTTTAAAAAGATATCCAGGCATCCTCTACTGACGGGATGAGATCAATATCCTTCCAGGATACCCCGGCCAGGTCGATTAGAAAGGCCTGCTCGCTGAAGTGTTTCAGAGAGCGTTTTACAGTGATGAGTGGAGGTCGTTTGACCGCTGACCCATTACAGATGCAGGCAATGAGGCAGTGATCGCTGAGATCTTGGTTGACGACAGCAGAGGTGTATTTAGAGGGCAAGTTGGTTAGGATGATATCTATGAGGGTGCCCGTGTTTAAGGCTTTGGGGAGGTACCTGGTAGGTTCATTGATAATTTGTGTGAGATTGAGGGCATCAAGTTTAGATTGTAGGATGGCTGGGGTGTTAAGCATGTTCCAGTTTAGGTCGCCTAGCAGCACAAGCTCTGAAGATAGATGGGGGGCAATCAGTTCACATATGATGTCCAGAGCACAGCTGGGGGCAGAGGGTGATCTATAGCAGGCGACAACGGTGAGAGACTTGTTTTTAGAGAGGTGGATTTTTAAAAATAGAAGTTCAAATTGTTTGGGTACAGACCTGGATAGTAGGACAGAACTCTGCAGGCTATCTTTGCAGTAGATTGCAACACCGCCCCCTTTGGCAGTTCTATCTTGTCTGAAAAGGTTGTAGTTTGGAATTAAAATTTCAGAATTTTTGGTAGTCTTCCTAAGCCAGGATTCAGACACAGCTAGAACATCCGGGTTGGCAGAGTGTGCTAAAGCAGTGAATAGAACAAACTTAGGGAGGAGGCTTCTAATGTTAACATGCATGAAACCAAGGCTATTACGGTTACAGAAGTCGTCAAAAGAGAGCACCTGGGGAATAGGAGTGGAGCTAGGCACTGCAGGGCCTGGATTTACCTCTACATCGCCAGAGGAACAGAGGAGGAGTAGAATAAGGGTGTGGCTAAAAGCAATAAGAATTGGTTGTCTAGAACATCTGGAACAGAGAGTAAAAGGAGGTTTCTGGGGGTGATAAAATAGCATCAAGTTATAATGTACAGACAAAGGTATGGTAGGATGTGAATACAGTGGAGGTAAACCTAGGTATTGAGTGATGAAGAGAGAGATAGTCTCTAGAAACATCATTGAAACCAGGAGATGTCATTGCATGTGTGGGTGGTGGAACTAATAGGTTGGATAAGGTATAGTGAGCAGGACTAGAGGCTCTACAGTGAAATAAGCCAATAAACACTAACCAGAACAGCAATGGACAAGGCATATTGACATTAAGGAGAGGCATGCTTAGTCGAGTGATCAAAAGGGTCCGGTGAGTGGAGAGGTTGTTTGGGGGTCACGGCGATTTAGACAGCTAGCCAGGCCATCGGTAGCAAGCTAGCATAGGATGGACGTCTGTTATTAGCCACCTCTTGCGTTCCCTCAGTAGATTAGTGGGGTTCCGTGTGGTAGAGGGGATTAATCCAAATCACACAACAACAACAAAAATAAAAACAATAGATATAGTTAGTGGCCCAAGAAGAAAAAAATAAATAAATAAATATTATGAAGGCCTGGTGGGGCTCCGCGTAGGCAGTAAAACGGGTCCGGATAGGTGACTGCAGCCCAGGAGTGATTTGATGGAATTCTTCAGCTGGCTAGCTCCGGAATAATTGATGTTTGCTCCGGAATCGACGAAAGTCACACGGATAGCAGCTAGCTAGCTGTGAGATCCAGGTATGAATATCCAGAGTTAGCGGTAGAAATCCAGGGACATGGAGAGAAAAATTGGTCCGGTATGTTCCGTTCTGAGCCGCGCTGCGCCGTACAAAACTGCCGATAGATTTTCGAGCTAAAGCCAATCAGTTGTGTTGTGATAAGGTAGAGGTGGTATACAGAACATAACCCTATTTGGTAAAAGACCAAGTCCAGATTATGGCAAGAACAGCTCAAATAATCAAAGATAAACGACAGTCCATCATTACTTTAAAACATGAAGGTCAGTCAATACGGAAACATTTCAAGCACTTTACAAAGTGTCTTCAGCTGCAGTCGCAAACACCATCAAGCGCTATGATGAAACTGACTCTCATGAGGACCGCCACAGGAAAGGAAGACCCAGAGTTACCTCTGCTGCAGTGGATTAGTTCATTAGAGTTACCAGCCTCAGAAAATGTAGCCCAAATAAATGCTTCAGAGTTCAAGTAACAGACACATCTCAACATCAACTGTTCAGAGGGGACTGTGTGAATCAGGTCTTCATGGTCAAATTGCTGCAAAGAAACCACTACTAAAGTACATCAATAAGAAGAAGACTTGCTTGGGCCAAGAAACACAGGCAATGGACATTATACTGGTGGAAATCTGTCCTTGGTCTGATTAGTTCCAATCACCATGTCTTAGTTTTGATGTCCTCACTATTATTGTACAATGTATTTTTTTTTAAATAAAGAAAAACCCTTGAATGAGTAGGTATGTCCAAACCTTTAACTGGTACTGTATAGAATGCGTGAACATGTAGGCTGAGCAAACATTTTAACAAAGAACACACAAAAAACATAAATCAAGAACTAGTTTGTACTTTGAGACACGTTTCCTTTTTAGGGCTTTTAAGCACCAACTCCTCTCCTAATGTACCAACATTTTGTGGATTATGTCATTGTAAATACATGAAAGACTGCCACTTATATAGTGCGGTCAGTTTATAATACCTTGTGAATTAAATTAAAGTATAGTGGCTAATGGGGCTCTACTTAGGGAGAGTGGGTCCACCGAAAAACCAAAGTGAAATGAGTGGAGGCACCACACATACTTCACGGAAGTGTCTGAAACCCAACCAGCTCCCTGCCCCCCCCCGATCCCTGGCATAAAGCCCATCGCCACTCTCACCAATAACCACCATTGTATTTTAGCTATAACGACACACAAGGAATAATAATGGCTTGACAACCTGTCCTAATTTGGCCAGAACTTATTAATTTTACAGCAGGTTTGCAAAATAAATAAAATGACATAGGAAAGATAAATCCTTCCATCTTTCCCAAGCCAAGCTTGTCCTCCCCCCCTTTACACACCCCCACCCAAGCCAAGCCTGTCCCAACCTCCCCGCTTTTTCCACCCTCCCCTCTTCTCAGAAACATTTACACACATTCATACATCCACTTACCTGTCCATTCTCATTAATTCACATACAACATATACCTTATGCATCCACACACCCATTCTCTCCTGCCTTCCGATATATATTCACCCTCCCTCACACATCCATTCATATACACGAGCACACACACACATGGGCGCACACACACACACCCATCCATAGAACAGCTTTTGACATGCACTGAGCATACCAAACATTAGGAACGCCTATTGACATGCCCTCAGAACAACCAGATTCTACAAGGTGTCAAAAGCGTTCCACAAGGATGCTGGCCCATGTTGACTCCAACGCTTCCTACGGTTGTTTCAAGTTAGCTGGATGTCCTTTGGGTGGTGGACCATTCTTGATACACATGGGGAACTTTTGAGTGTGAGAATTCCAGCGGAGTTGCAGTCCTTCTTGACAAACCGGTGCGCATGGCACCTACTACCATATCCCGTTCAAAGGCACTTAAATATTTTATCTTGCCCATTCACCCTCTGAATGGCACACATACACAATCTATGTCTCAATTGCCTCCAGACTTATTTAACCTGTCTCCGCCCCCTCATCTACACTGATTGATGTGGATTTAACAGGTGAAATCAATAAGGGATCATAGCTTTCCCCTGATCAGTCTATGTCATGCTATATTTCCCCCTTTTAATTTTCTTATCAGTGTCCATGTAGCCTGTTGGCATCGGCTACTTTCATCATTACGCCACAGAGATTAACAGTTACTTGGGGAAAGTAGATTATAGATTGTGTTTGAGGAGGGGACAATAATACTGTCACAATGTACGATAAGCACGTCTTAAGTATCACTGTATGTAGCCTGCGTGGATCGCTTCTTCCCACTCCGTCTTCTCAGTGCAGGGGGCTCCACTCTGTCCGTGGAGGTCTCCATTACGCTTAATGTTTGTAGGCCTTCGAGTGGAAAAGTTTCCACAAGGAAAAGGGCAAAGTTGCCCTTTGTCTTTTCCTTTTCTTTTAAAGGAGGCCATGTTCTGTTAGATTTGTGCGGCTGAGGTGTTTTACCAACTGTTTGCTTCACTTCTGTACTAACCTAATCGCTCACTCTCCCAGTTGCTTCGGGATATATTGATTGGTCACGTTTAGAGGCTTGATTTTAAACTTTTGTCTAGTTTCTACATATAAACCACAGTTTTGTAGGTACAAAACGGAGCTACTCACACACCCTATGCATCCTATCCGTACACGAATGCGCCTCGTAATCGTTTCAAGTACATTAATAAGTTTGGACCGTGCTGGTAAGAAGAGGAGAAATTGCCTCTACTTCTGCTTATTAGCCTCTTATTGATAGTTTTCAGTAACACATTTTCTGCATAAGGAAAATACATCACACTTTATCAGTATTTAGCAGCTACATACTAACTTTATGGGCTATTCATACATTCTTACCTGGATGTTGCCATCTTATTTCCCTGTTTACTGTTACTTGCCGGACCATATCCTGTTATTTCAGCACTGTAAACTAAAGTGCTACCAAAAAACTATTTTCTTCCAACCAAACATGATTCAAAATTTAACACATGCATTTTACCTGACTTGGTGGAGTCGTTAGAGTACCGTCTGCTCTCCGCTCCAGCCGCGCTGCCCTCACTGTCGTCAGGATACCGATCACGCTTACCTGGTACAACACCAGGTGAAATACCAAGCAAAATACCAGGTGAAACCAGGTAGAACACCAGATGAAGACAGTTCATTAATACATAGCAAAAGGTTTTGCAAAAGAAGACAAAAACAAGGGTTTCCGTTGGTGCCATGTGAATCAGAGGATGTGAGTGGAGTAGTGGAGCTGGAGAGGAGCAGAATTTGGCTGGAGCGTGGAGCGGATTGAAAAAACTATTGGCACGTCTGCTTTCTCTCTCGCTCCAGTCCCGCTCTGCCAAGTGCTCAGAGGATGCTCTGCCCAGGATTGTTTAGTTTCCTTCGTCACTGTTCTTTTAATTCGCCATACAAGTGCATTCGGAAAGCGTTCAGGCCCCTAGACTTTTTCCACATGTTATGTTACAGCCTTATTCTAAAATGTATTAAATTAAATTGTTTTGTAAATTTTTTTTGTAAATTGATAAATTAAATATAAAAAACATACCTTAATTACATAATTATTCAGACCATTTGCTATGCAACTCGAAATTGAGCTTCGGTTCATCCTGTTTCCATTGATCATCCTTGAGCTGTTTTTACAATTTGACTAGAGTCCGCCAGTGGTAAATTCAATTGATTGGACATGATTTGAAAAGGCACACACCTGTCTATATAAAGGTCCCACAGTTGACAGTTCATGTCAGCGCAAAAACCAAGCCATGTGGTTGAAGGAATTGTCCGTTAGAGCCGAAACAGGATTGTGTCAAGGCACAGATCTGGGGAAGGGTACCAAAAAATGTCTGCAGCATTGATGGTCCCATAAACACAGGGGCCTCCATCATTCTTAAATGGAAAAAGTTTGGATCCACCAAACTTTTCCCTAGAGCTGGCCACCCAGCCAAACGGAGCAATCGGGGGAGAAGGGCCTTGGTCAGGGAGGTGACTAAGAACCTGATGGTCACTCGGACAGAGCTCCAGGGTTCTTCTGTGGTGATGGGAGGACCTTCCAGAAGGACAAACATCTGCAGAACTTCACCAATCAGGCCTTTATGGTAGTGGTCAAACCGAAACCACTCCTCAGTAAAAGGCACATGAAAGCCCGCTTGGAGTTTACCAAAAGGCACCTAAAGGACTCTCAGACCAAGAAACAAGATTCTCTGGTCTGATGCAACCAAGATTGAACTCTTTGGCCTGAATGCCAAGCGTCACACCTGGTGGAAACCTGGCACCATCTCTACAGTGAAGCATGGTGGTGGCAGCATCATGCTGTGGGGATGTTTTTCATTGGCAGGGACTGGGAGGAGATGAATGGAGCAAAGTACAGAGGGATCCTTGATGGAAACCTGCTCCAGAGCGCTCAGGACCTCAGACGGGGGAGGAGTCTTTGTCTTTGAGTGGCGTACCCAGAGCCCGGACTTGAACCCAGCAATGCAGCAATGCTCCCCATCCAACCTGACAGAGCTTGAGAAGATCTGTAGAGAATAAATGGGAGAAACTCCTCAAATACAGGTGTGCCAAGCTTGTAGCGTCATACCCAAGAAGACTAGATGTGGTAAGTACTGAGTAAAGGGTCTGAATACTTATGTAAATGTGATCTAAGTTTTATATTTGCAAAATATTCAAAAATCCTGTTTTTGCGTCGTCATTATGGGGTATTGTGTGTAGATTGAGGGGGGAAAAACGATTTAATACATTTTAGAATAAAACTAACATACGTTTTTGGGGGAAAAGTCAAGGGGTCTGAATACTTTCAGAATGCACTGTATTCTGTTAAATTTATTTAGCCTAACTATCACTGATGCACAGAGATGCCAACATGAGTTGACCAAGATATTGGTCACACAGCCTGTGTAATTGACAGCAAGACAAGGAATGAGCCCATGCAGCAACACCTTTTGATTGTTATAGGTTAATGTAAAACTTTGAAAGAGTTCATGTTTGAAAAAGTGGAAAAGTTGTCTATCAACTGTAAAACATGAGCGCTACAGAGCCACAGTTACAACTGAAGTATCTGATCATCAATAGATTAGAGAAAAGCTGGTTGTTTTTCAACACAGTGGTCACATACAGTAGGGAGAACAAGGATTTGATACCCTGCCAATTTTGCAGGTTTTCCTACTTACAAACCATGTAGAGGTCTGTCATTTTTATCATAGGTACACTTCAACTGTGAGAGACGGAATCTAAAACAAACATCCAGAAAATCATGATTTTTAAGTAATTCATTTGCAAATTATGGTGGAAAATAAGTATTTGGTCAATAATAAAAGTTTATCTCAATACTTTGTTATATACCCTTTTGTCACGAGTCCGACCGAGGGTGGTTCCCTTTCCCGGGAAATTAGCTGCCACTGATTGTCTTTCCTTCCCCTCCTTGTATGTTTAGTGGTAACACCTGTTTATGTTTAATTAGTTTGTCTTTATTAGACAGCCGGCCCGCCTGGTTGTTGTGTGGGATTATTTCAGTGTAACCTTCGGCTCTGTTGTAGAGGTACGTGTTAGTGCCTGGTCGTGATTTTTTCCGTTGTACATTTTGATTCCCTGTGTTTGGGAACGTAACTATTGTGAGCACCCTGTGGTGCGTTGGTGCAATTAAAGACGCACAGCATTGAACTCTCTGTCTCCTGCATTTGACTCCACACCCACGACACCTGGAGCATTACAGAATCCCGCACCACCAAATTGAATGGAGTCAGCAGGAGCAGCAGCCAACCCTCTCCCATCGATGGAGGAACGGGTTCTCCACCACACCACCGTCCTCCATCGGATCGGATCCGCGATGGATCAAGTGATGGAGAGAATGGACCGATGGGAGAGGAGTGGTCTCTTCTCTCTACCTTCGGCACCCACGGTTCCGGACTCCCCATCTCCCGACTCCAGCACCCTCTGTCTGACGCTACCGAGGGCTTATGATGGAGCGATGGCGGGTTGCCAGGGGTTTCTGCTTCAGCTGGAGCTATACCTGGCCAACATCAGACCCACTCCCTCAGGAGCAGAGAGGGTGAGTGTCCTCATCTCCTGCCTCACGGGTTGTGCTCTGGAGTGGGCGAACGCAGTCTGGAATGGCCCAGACTCAGCGCGGGAGCACTACCCAGAGTTTTCCCGCCGCTTCCGTGCCGTGTTTGATCACCCTCTAGACGGCCGAGTGGTGGGAGAACGACTATTTCATCTCAGGCAGGAGAGGAGGAACGCCCAGGATTACGTGCTGGAGTTCCGGACCTTGGCAGCAGGATCCGGGTGGAACGACAGGGCCCTTATCGACCACTACCGGTGTAGTCTCCGAGAGGACGTCCGCCGGGAGTTAGCGTGTCGGGACACCACTCTGTCACTGGATCAGCTGATTGACATGTCCATTCGACTGGAGAATCTGCTGGCTGCCCGCGGGCGTTCAGAGAGGAGTCCTGTGCGTTCCACCACCCAGCCCCTCCGCTCCCATTCCGATGGAGTTGGGAGGGGCTGCGCTGTGGGGTACCGGAGGAGGAGGCCTTCCCTGCACCAACTGTGGTCGGAGAGGACACACGTCTGATCGGTGCTGGGGGGGTCCGTCTGGGAGTAGAGATGGCAGGCGGAACGCTTCTCGGTCACCCCAGGTGAGTCAGCATCAAACTCACCCAGAACCCCCTGTTGGCCACATGTTTGTCTTAATTTTTTTCCTTCACTTTTTTCCCTCTTCCCAGCATAGGGCGCTAGTTGATTCAGGAGCAGCTGGGAACTTTATGGATCACGGACTCACCCTTCAGTTAGGGGTTCCGCTGGTGCCGATAGATTCTCCTTTCCCCGTGCACTCCCTAGATAGCCGGCCATTAGGGTCAGGGATGGTCAGGGAGACCACGGTCCCACTGGACATGGTGACGCAGGGGAATCATAGGGAGCGTGTCAGTTTCTTTATTATTGATTCGCCTGCGTTTCCAGTGGTGCTGGGGACTCCCTGGCTGGCCCGGCACAATCCTAAAATTTCGTGGAGACAGGGGGTTCTCCAGGGGTGGTCAGAAGAGTGTTCTGGAAGGTGTTTGGGAGTTTCCATCGGTGCCACGTCGGTGGAAAGTCCCGACCAGGGTTCAACGGTGTGCATTCCCCCCGAGTATGCCGATTTGGCAATCGCTTTCAGTAAAGTGAAAGCGACTAAATTACCACCTTATCGACAGGGAAGGGATTGTACGATAGATCTCCAGTTAGACGCTGCGCTTCCCAAGAGTCACGTGTACCCGCTGTCCCAGGAGGAGACGTTGGCAATGGAGACATATGTCACGGAGTCGCTGGGACAGGGGTACATTCGGCCCTCAATTTCACCCATCTCCTCGAGTTTCTTTTTTGTGAGGAAAAAGGAGGGAGGTTTGCATCCGTGTATCGATTATAGAGGTCTAAACGCCATCACAGTGGGGTATAGTTACCCTCTACCTCTCATCGCTACGGCAGTGGAATCGTTCCACGGAGCGCAGTTCTTCACAAAACTGGATCTCAGGAGCGAGTATAGTCTGGTGCGTATTCGGAAGGGAGACGAGTGGAAAACCGCATTTAGTACCACATCAGGCCACTATGAGTACCTCATCATGCCGTATGGGTTAAAAAATGCTCCAGACGTTTTTCAATTTGTAGACGAGATTCTCAGGGACCTGTGCGGGAAGGGAGTGGTTGTTTATATCGATGACATTCTGATCTACTCGGCCACTCACACCGCGCATGTGTCTCTGGTGCGCAAGGTGCTTGGTAGACTGCTGGAGCATGACCTATACGTCAAGGCTGAGAAATGCGTGTTCTCTAAACGAGCCATCTCCTTTCTGGGATATCTCATTTCCACCTCGGGGGTAGTGATGGAGGGCGACCGCATTAGGGCCGTGCGGAATTGGCCGACTCCGACCACGGTAAAGGAGGTGCAGCGGTTTTTGGGTTTTGCCAACTACTACCGGAGGTTTATCCGGGGTTTTGGCCAGATAGCGGCTCCCATCACCTCACTGCTGAAGGAGGGCCCAGTGCGGTTGCAGTGGTCAGCAGAGGCGGACGGAGCATTCAACAAGTTGAAGGCGCTGTTCACTGATGCGCCCGTGTTGGCGCATCCGGACCCCTCTCTAGCATTCATAGTGGAGGTGGACGTGTCCGAGGCTGGGGTGGGTGCCGTGCTATCACAGCGCTCGGGTACGCCACCAAAACTCCGCCCCTGCGCTTTCTTCTCAAGGAAGCTCAGCCCAGCGGAGCGTAACTATGATGTGGGGGACCGGGAGTTTCTAGCGGTGGTTAGAGCTCTGAAGGTGGGGAGACACTGGCTTGAGGGGGCTAAGCACCCCTTTCTCATCCGACCACCAGAATCTGGAGTATATTCGGGCAGCTAGGAGACTTAACCCACGTCAGGCAAGGTGGGCCCTATTCTTCACCCGGTGCCAGTTTACTTTGTCTTATAGACCGGGCTCCCAGAACGTAAAGGCTGTCCCGCCTTTACGACACGGAGGATGGGTCCACCGAACCTACTCCCATCCTTTCCGCCTCAAAGCTGGTAGCACCAGTGGTATGGGAGGTGGACTCGGACATCGAGCGGGCGTTACGGGCTGAACCCGCGCCTCCTCAATGTCCTGCGGGGCGAAGGTACGTGCCGCTTGGTGTTCGGGACAAACTGATTCGGTGGGCTCACGTCCTACCCTCCTCGGGTCACCAGTGGGGAGCCTTCAGGGGAGGTATTGGTGGCCTACGTTGGCTAAGGACGTTAAGGGTTATGTCTCCTCCTGTTCAGTGTGCGCTCAGAGTAAGGCTCCTAGGCACCTTCCTAGAGGGAAGTTACAACCCCTCCCCGTTCCACAGCGGCCATGGTCACATCTGTCCATAGATTTCCTGACCGATCTTCCGCCATCTCAGGGGAACACCACGGTTCTAGTGATTGTGGATCAGTTCTCTAAGACCTGCCGTCTCCTCCCGTTGCCCGGTATCCCTACAGCCCTACAGACTGTCTTTCGGCACTACGGGGTGCCGGAGGACATCGTTTCTGATCGGGGCCCCCAATTCACGTCTAGGGTATGGAGAGCGTTCATGGAATGCTTGGGGGTCTCTGTCAGCCTGACCTACGGTTATCACCCCGAGAGTAATGGGCAGGTGGAAGAGTGAACCAGGAGGTGGGTAGGTTTCTGCAGTCGTATTGCCAGGATCGGCCAGGGGAGTGGGCACGATACATTCCCTGGGCTGAAATGGCTCAGAACTCACTACTCCACTCCTCTACTAACGTGTCCCCTTTTCAGTGTGTGTTGGGGTACCAGCCGGTCCTGGCACCATGGCATCCGAGCCAGACCGAGGCTCCTGCGGTGGAGGAATGGGTACAGCACTCCAAGGAGACCTGAAGGGCCGTCCAGGAATCTCTACGACAAGCGAGTGGACGGCAGAAGAGGAGTGCTGACCGCCACCGCAGTGAGGCCCCCGTGTTTGTACCTGGGGTCAGGGTCTGGCTCTCGACCCGAAACCAACCTCTCCGCTTGCCCTGCCGGAAGCTGGGTCCGCAGTGTGTAGGGCCCTTTAAAGTCCTGAGGAGAATAAACGAGGTGTGTTATCGATTACAACTCCCTTCCTATTATCGTATTAATCCCTCGTTTCATGTGTCTCTCCTCAGGCCAGTGGTAGCTGGTCCCCTGCAGGACAGTGTGGTGCCGGAGGTCCCCCCCCCCTTCTGGACATCGAGGGGTCCCCGGCGTACACGATCCGGGCCATTCTGGACTCAAGACGCCGGGTGAGGGGCCTGCAGTACCTCGTGGACTGGGAGGGGTACGGTCCGGAGGAGAGGTGCTGGGTACCGGTGGGGGACATCTTGGATCCATCCATGTTGAGGGATTTCCATCGCCTCCATCCGGATCGCCCTGCACTTCGTCCTCCGGGGCGACCTCGAGGCCGGTGTCGGCGCGCTGCGGGAGCCGCACATCAGGGGGGGGGGGTACTGTCACGAGTCCGACCGAGGGTGGTTCCCTTTCCCGGGCGGGTGGCGCTCGGCGTTCGTCGTCACCGGCCTATTAGCTGCCACTGATTGTCTTTCCTTCCCCCTCTTGTATGTTTAGTGGTAGCACCCACGACACCCGGAGTATTACACCTTTGTTGGCAATGACAGAGGTCAAACGTTTTCTGTAAGTCTTCACAAGGTTTTCACACACTGTTGCTGGTATTTTGGCCCATTCCTCCATGCAGATCTCCTCTAGAGCAGTGATGTTTTGGGGCTGTTGCTGGGCAACACGGACTTTCAACTCCATCCAAAGATTTTCTATGGGGTTGAGATCTGGAGACTCGCTAGGCCACTCCAGGACCTTGAAATGCTTCTTACGGAGCCACTCCTTCGTTGCCCGGGCGGTGTGTTTGGGATCATTGTCATGCTGAAAGTCCCAGCCACGTTTCATATTCAATGCCCTTTCTGATGGAAGGAGGTTTTCACTCAAAATCTCACGATACATGGCCCCATTCATTCTTTCCTTTACACGGATCAGTCGTCCTGGTCCCTTTGCAGAAAAACAGCCCTAAAGCATGATTTTTCCACCCCCATGCTTCACAGTAGGTATGGTGTTCTTTGGATGCAACTCAGCATTCTTCATCCTCCAAACACGACGAGTTGAGTTTTACCAGAGTTTGGAGTGTGATTGTTTGAGGTTGTGGATAGGTGTCTTTTATACTGATAATAAGTTCAAACAGGTGCCATTAATACAGGTAACGAGTGGAGGACAGTGGAGCCTCTTAAAACCTCTTGGAACTCCCCATCCCGGATCCGGGATCGTGACTAAAGCCTCAGGCTCATTAGCATAACGCAACGTTAACGATTTCTGAAAATCGCAAATAAAATGAAAATAATGCGTCTGCTCTCAAGCTTAGCCTTTTCTTAACAACACTGTCATCTCAGATTTTCAAAATATGCTTTTGAACCATAGAAATTGACTAATTTGTGTAAGAGTATGCAAAGCTAGCATAGCATTTTGAGTAGCATTTAGCATGCAACATTTTCACAAAAACCAGATAACCAAATAAATAAAATCATTTACCTTTGAAGAGCTTCTGATGTTTTCAATGAGGAGACTCTCAGTTACATACCAAATGCGCAGTTTTTCCTGAAAGCGTCTGTGTGTAGGAGAAATCGTTCCGTTTTGTACATCACATTTGGCTACCGAAACGAACCGAAAATTCAGTCACCTACAACGTAAAACTTTTTCCGGATTAACTACATAATATCGCCCGAAACATGGCAAACGTTGTTTGGAATCAGTCCTCAAGGTGTTTTTTCACATATCTCTTCATTGATATGCAGTTCGTGGAAGCTTGCTTTCCTCTCTGTATCCCATGGAAAAATACTGGCAGCTGTCTTTTGCGCACCAATTTCGGCGCAGGACACCGGGCGGACACCTGGTAAATGTGGTCTCTTATGGTCAATCTTCCAATGATCTGCCTACAAATACTTCACAATGCTGCAGACACCTTGGGGAAACGACAGAAAGGGCAGGCTCATTCCTCTCGCATTCACAGCCATATAAGGAGACAATGGAAAACAGAGCCTCAAAAATCCTGCTCATTTCCTGGATGCCGTCTCATCTTGGTTTTGCCTGAAGCTCACGTTCTAGGGCACGCACAGAAAATATCTTGGTAGTTCTGGACACGTCAGAGTGTTTTCTTTCGAAAGCTATCAATTATATGCATAGTCGAGCATCTTTTTGTGACAAAATATCTTGTTTAAAACGGGAACGTTTTTCATTCAAAAATGAAATAGCGCCCCCAGAGCATCAACAGGTTAAAGAAGAAGTTACAGGTCTGTGAGAGACAGAAATCTTGCTTGTTTGTCGATGACCAAATACTTATTTTCCACCATCATTTGCAACTAAATTCATTAAAAATCCCTACAATGTGATTTTTCTGGATTTTTTCCCTAATTTTGTCTGTCATAGTTGAAGTGTACCTATGATGAAAATTACAGGCCTCTCTTATCTTTTTAAGTGGGGGGGGGGGGTCAACTGAGCCCATACAGTGATTTAGGGTTGCTGTTTATTTGGAGTATCAGGTTGCTTTTGGAGGTCTACACACTAGGAAATGCATGGTAATTTAGGTAAAAAAATGTATTGAGATACAGATCTGTCATTAATATGCCACTCGCGACAGGTGAGCAGGGACAAACAAGGGCCATAATGAGAACATTTAATACCGGTAATATATGGTCCCGTTTGTAAATGTACACTCTAACCATGACAATGTGTGCTTAGTTGAGGGGCTTGAATTCGAGTGATAGACTCAACGTAAAGCACTAAGGACTGTCATTTCAAAATTTTGGTTGGATAATTCATCAAATGTTTTAATTATGATTCGGAAAGGGGACAAAGAGAGAGAGAGAGAGAGCTGCTCCAATGCTGTGAGGAGAGCACAACATGAGGGGAGGGTACACTGCTCAAATTTATTGGGTCTAGGGAGTGGTTCTCCCTAGAAACCTGAGATTTTAGTGTCCTCAGAGAGGGAGGTTATTAGAGAACCCACATGGGTCATCCATGAAGGGGTTTTTGTTTTACCATGTCATCAGAATCCTAATGTTAAAGCGCATTAATACATAAGGATTGCTGGATGATACAGTACAATTAATTACATTCAAAACCCATAGTCTGTGTCTTGCGTTTAACACCTGGGGATGAAGGAGACTGGCATGGAGACCAGCATCCCATTGGCATCCCCAATCTCAATCGCATCAAGGATGGTGTAAAATTAATAAACATGTATTTTCTCTCTTCCCTGTTCAAGTTGACATTTTCTAAGCGTCGTGGAACATAAGTGTGATGTTTGTTCCAGAGGAGGGATTGGTGGAAATTGACTAATTGATTTGAGAATGTTTTAGTATGTTTATAACTATAGAAGTGGATTAGTGGTAGTGACTAACGTGTTCGATGGAATGGAATGTGACTGGGGCTGAGATCTGTGTGGCTAATAAATTAAGAAAATGGTAATAGAGTCTCTGGGGAATGATACCACTCATGTATGTTTATTGTTACAGGGGATTGCTTGTAGGAGAGGGAATGCAGCAAATGGTTCACAATATAGGGACTACCATGACGTTAAATTGAACGTTACACATGCCCAGATCATGGCGAGTGGCAGAGATAGTGTACACTTTTCAGTGAAAGAATAGCCACAGATCCCTGTATAAAGGAGGCCATGTCACAGGAAGGGAAGTCTGTTGTAATAATAGCATAACATCTACTGCAGAGAGTGATTAACCAACACGTGACTCAGAGTGTTGTTATGCTGGATACACTTTCAACGCCACTAATCTCTCCCCCATTTATAACAGACAAAAAACACTTGACATATCTCCCAGAAGATTGGGAATAATTGGGAATAATCGTCCGTGAGATTTTACTCGGTTAATTTAAAACATAACAGGGGCAATACCAGTATCGCAAAAAAAACTCCAGGTAAATTATTATCTGCTATAGCTTGGACAATTAATAAATGCAACTAGATATATGATAAATAGATGACAACATAATGATAGGGCTGTTCTCCTAAAGAAGTTAAATACGCTTTGTTTTTGTTTCCTAGCCACGATACTTACAAGTATCATAATACTGGTATTGTCCTGGCCTTACTAGCTAGTGAATTTGGGCATTGATAAACAGCGTGTAGATTTACTAACTCAAACTAGACCACAGCACGTCGTTTGCAATGGGAGCAAATCAATCAAACAAGCAAGGAGGGCAGAACCAAGCACGAGCTAGGGAGAAGCTATTGGCACATTCTAGCATATATTTGCATAGTTCCGTTAGGTAACACCTATTCTGCAATAACAAAATTTGCCCTTGCACAATGTTTTTTTTTTTTTTACTTTGGCAAAGGGTAAAGTTTACAAAATTTGGTCCACTCTGTAACTGATTCTAGTTTTGGGAACAGAAAGCTTATCTTTTGAATGCAGTAGGTAATCATTCAGTTGTTAATAGTTTCCTTGTTTTTTAAAACCACATTTATTGTGGTTCATTGATGTCCATGATGACAATGACACGTTTCAAGTAATAGGCCAATGTGGAGTGGATTTACAGTGGTTTAAATGGATATGTAAAATCAGATTTTTGTTAAGACAAGTATCATGGGACAACATATTTTAGCGGATTAGCGTATGTGCTAATATGCATCTACTGGTATAGTGTGGCCATCTTCAATTGCATCAATGTTGCTTTCTCAAACTCATTAGGGATTATTGTGATGAGTCAAAATAACAAATTTGGAGTGAATCTGACTTGTAGGCTATGAGAAGATTTGTTCTGATTATTTTAAGCAATAGCGTTACATAGTCAAAGTGAATTGTTAATCATTTCCATGTTTTTAAAGATATCGATGCCAAACTTAATGTCATTGTTGACCCTAAAAAGTTGCACATTGATAGGCTTTTGTGAAGTGGATTTACAAAGGATTTAAATGGACATGTAAAATCCTATTTCCTGATCAATAATAATATCTCTTATCCAATCCCTTACTTTGAGAAGTTAAAACATGTACCATGGGCCTATATACCGAAGTGTGATTTGGACTTGTGGTTCACAATATGTTTTTGAAAGGTTTTCAAAAAATGTACCTTATGGGTCCTTTTTTTTAAAATGAATTGAAAAACATTTAATAAAATTCATATCTCTAGGTCAAACAGGTGACGGATATGAGGTTAAGTGAGACTGATTATAACCGAACCCCCTTTAGGCCATTGGTGCCATTCTTTTTGGCCAAGTTACTCATGCATCTAGTTTGTGCCAAATTAGAAAAGAAAGTCACCAATACTTGACTTATTTTACCATGTTAAGGAAAGAAAAAATAATAAATCAGAAAATAACAATGGGTGTTCACAGATTTGCTGTGAACCCCAAATAACTGTCAAGGTACAATGTAGCGAACACACCTACATCGAACCACACCCCCAAGATGCAAATCAAATGTTTCTTAATGAGCAGCAGAAAAGCCCAGGCAGAATCGGTAAGTTCAGCCCCTCTATCAATTTCATTGTAAAGGGAAATCTACTGGAAGCATTAGGATCCTTTTGGCGCTGCACACTAAGCAGCCTAAAGGGCTGGAAGATGTCAGATCTCAGGTTTAAATCTACTTGATTTGACTTTCTTTAAAAAAATATATGTTTTGACAATAGTCTAATAAAATATCATGATGTAAGAAGATTGAAATGAAAATTGTTCAAAGGTTTGGCAAGTTCCTATAATAATGTTACATTCAGGGCTCTAATGTGAGACCATTTTGGTCGCGTATGCTACTAGATATTTTGCTGTGCAACCTGACATTTTATTTTGGGAGCAACCAGTGCGACCAGGGAAAAAAAATCACCCAGATAATAAAGATAATAATTGATGTAATGATAGGCTTCCCTGTGCGGTTGCTTCTGAGTGCCTTAGAGAAAAAAGTTAGCGCAGATTAGTTCAATCCAAAGTCGATGTGTAAAGAATACATCAGCGATTTGAATTTCTTTCAACTTTGTGAGGACGTAACTGCATGGGAATGCCTGTGTCTACCACTTTGTGTAGCCAGTTGGCGTACATTTTTAGGCACTGTTCATAAACCATGTCATGGGTCATTCCAAAACCCCTCACAGGTATTTGTATTTACACATTGTTCAGTCATGTTACATCATTAGCTAGCTAGCTAACAACCTGGTTACTTTACCAATATATCTAAATATGTTTTATTTTTGGGGGGAGGCAGAACGAAAGGAAAAGGGACACCTTATTTAGAAAATCAGTGATCATAGTGATGAATGAATGACTGATCTCTTGCATGATAGGCTTCATGGCCATCACTCACAAACGGTGATGCTCTTAAAGAAACAGTGTAGCACTTTCAATCTAATGCATCTCAAAGTTAGGTTTCTACATTGTGTAAAAGCACTATTATTCCACAAATGACTAATTTCAATGACAGATTTTTGCATCAACATTTTAGCTTTTTATAATAAACAGATGTTTTACAGAATACAAAATATTAGTTTCTAGAGCACCACATGTGCTTAAAAAATGATATCTCAGTCAATGTAAAAATATACATACTGTATCTTGTGCTTCAAGAATTTGTGTTGAGCTCCTTACTTTCGGTCGGGCACACCATAGATTTTTTTAAACATTTTATTTAGAGCCCTGGTTACACTACGATTAATATTAGCAGAACATTAAAGCAATGTTTTCTTGATTTTTTAGAACATCCTGTCATAACATTACAAAATCTTGCGGGAATGTTCCATGCATGTTGTTTTGGATGATGTCTCCAGAAACATTAGCAGAACGTTCCTGTAATGTTTTCTCAGAATCAATTGAATTGAATCCAGATATATTTGCTGAAGTATGTTCTGGGAATGTTTTTACATCATCATGTCATAACGTAACACTATAACCTTATGAGACCATTGCCGTAATATTCCCTGCTTGTTGCTATAGGTGTTTCCAATAACATGTCCATCAACATTAGCAGAACATTCGTGTAACGTTTCCTCAGAACCACTTCTATTGATCCCACATTATGTTGTGGCAGAACATTACCGGAACGTTGTGTTATTACATTCCATGGCATCCTAATAAGATTCTTAGGGGAACGTTCTGTGGCAGTTAAAAAAAAAAGGTTGTCAACAACATTTTAGTGAATGTTACGAGAACATTCCAAGGATATTTAATTTCAAACATTTTCTTCAAAAAAATGTTGGGTGATCAAAGCATTCTTTGAATGTTTGTGGGATGTTATTTATACTAATGATTCTTTTCTTCATACTAACTACAACTTAAGGGGAATGTTGCCTACTGTCCTGGGGAATGTTCCTGGTTTGCTGTGAGGGATATAGAGGCCGTTTAGAGGCAGTCCTTACCATGAAGCCTCTCTCTGACCATCTGACTCCTCCCACTCAGCGGGGCAAAGGGCTCTGGCACAGAGCCATGGTCCACCTGAGAGAAAAGCATTCCACTGGTAAAATTGCAGCATTACACAGACAGACAGACACAACCACACACTGCCACCCCCAACACACACTCACAGCTTTGTGAAAGACATCCTCCACCAGTTGTCCTATGACTCTGTTGGGCGGAGGCAGGAGAGAGGCTTTGTGCTGAGACTCACAGGATTCCAAGATACTGTTGAGATTGACCCTGCGGTGGGCCAGGTCCTCGCACATGCTCAGTAGCAGGCTGTTAAGGTGGTCACTCAACTGGACCGGCTGGGAGAGACAAGAATAAAGATGAAAGACCAGGTATCAATATCTCTCCAGGTATCAATATCAACGGAGGGAAAAAGAGAAGTGTGATGGGGTTGCCCGGAATCACTGAAGGACTGAACATGCTTGAGGGAAAGTCTTGAGAGAACGAGTTGTTCTTCAACAAGTTTTTTTTGTTCAACAACTTTCTAAATTGTGATGTCATTTAATGTTGAAGGCCATGGTAATGTATGGACCCACCTGATTCTGAGGTAGATGATAATCGACAGACCAGTAGAGAGTCATACCAAGTGAATACACCAGCATCTGGTAGAAGACAGAGAGATTAGAGTGTGACACTCAATATGAGTCAGACATTAAATCCTTCTGGGAAAAAAACCTGCATGCCAAAACAATTCACATTAACACCACAGATGGTGTATCTTTGTGTATTGTGTGTTGGTTTACACAGACAAAGCATTGTCGACACAAGGGCAGCACCTACGAAAATGTATTTCCTCTCTAGCACCACTGGATGGCGATATATGTGCGTTATCTTTGCTTCAAGTTACTTGAGGCTCATTGCTGTGTTAGTGCTGCCATCTACTGCATCAGGACCCCCCCCCCACACACACACACACACAGCATGTTAGTGCTGCCCCCTTGTGTATTAGCTTCAGTGCAGGGACTTAGCTTACTGCAGCAGTGTTAATGCTTTTAGTTAGTGGTGCTGGCCCAAGGCCATGTGAGAGATGGATTACATCATAAATCCTCTCTCTGTCTGTAGTGAACCAAGATAATCCACACTTACACCGCTCAACAGCAGAACTGCTACTAATGTCAACATCAGAAACCACATTGTGATAGAGGCAAATCTAATGTCAGGTTTACATTTACATCTGATATATATAGATAGGATTTGGTGAGGGTAAGCTGACCTTAGGACTTTGCCTACGAAACGTCTAATTGGAGCTGGGGCTTGGGCACAATGTGTGTATGCTAACCTTCTCTATAGCAGGTTTGGTTGAGGAGGCACGGCCTTGCAGCATCTCTGGCGCGGTGAAGGTGCATGCCTCATCTGATAGGGTGCAGTTCTTAAACGCCAGTGTTCCAGTGGCCGAGAGCAGCAGGGAGGTGGGGCTTATGATGCTACACATACTGTTATGTCCTGAAAAGTGAATAGAAATACATACTGTGGAAATGACATGTAATACTTGATAAATGTCTCTAAATAAGTAATGTCTCCACAAATCCATATCCCCTTAGTATATTATTAATATTAAGAAGTAGTATGTATAGTATACTGCTCAAAAAATAAAGGGAACACTAAAATAACACATCCTAGATCTAAATGAATGAAATATTCTTATTAAATACTTTTTTCTTAACATAGTTGAATGTGCTGACAACAAAATCACACAAAAATTATCAATGGAAATCAAATTGATCAACCCATGGAGGTCTGGATTTGGAGTCACACTCAAAATTAAAGTAGAAAACCACACTACAGGCTGATCCATTTTAAGGATGTAATGTCCTTAAAACAAGTCAAAATGAGGCTCAGTAGTGTGTGTGGCCTCCACATGCCTGTATGACCTCCCTACAACGCCTGGGCATGCTCCTGATGAGGTGGCGGATGGTCTCCTGAGGGATCTCTTCCCAGACCTGGACTAAAGCATCCGCCAACTCCTGGACAGTCTGTGTGCAACGTGGCGTTGGTGGACGGAGCGAGACATGATGTCCCAGATGTGCTCAATTGGATTCAGGTCTGAGGAACGGGCGGGCCAGTCCATAGCATCAATGCCTTCCTCTTGCAGGAACTGCTGACACACTCCAGCCACATGAGGTCTAGCATTAGGAGGAACCCAGGGCCAACTGCAGTCAGGCTACCTCTGGCGAGCACATGGAGGTGCCACCCCACACCATGACTGACCCACCGCCAATCCGGTCATGCTGGAGGATGTTGCAGGCAGCAGAACGTTCTCCACGGCGTCTCCAGACTCTGTCACGTCTGTCACATGTGCTCAGTGTGAACCTGCTTTCATCTGTGAAGAGCACAGGGCGCCAGTGGCAAATTTGCCACTCTTGGTGTTCAATGGCAAATGCCAAACGTCCTGCACGGTGTTGGGCTATAAGCACAACCCCCACCTGTGGACGTCGGACCCTCATACCACACTCATGGAGTCTGTTTCTGACCGTTTGAGCAGACACATGCACATTTGTGGCCTGCTGGAGGTCATTTTGCAGGGCTCTGGCAGTGCTCCTCCTGCTCCTCCTTGCACAAAGGCAGAGGTAGCGGACCTGCTGCTGGGTTGTTGCCCTCCTACGGCCTCCTCCACGTCTCCTGATGTACTGGCCTGTCTCCTGGTAGCGCCTCCATGCTCTGGACACTACGCTGATAGACACAACAAACCTTCTTGCCACAGCTCGCATTGATGTGCCATCCTGGATGAGCTGCACTACCTGAGCCACTTGTGTGGGTTGTAGACTCCGTCTCATGCTACCACTAGAGTGAAAGCACCGCCAGCATTCAAAAGTGACCAAAACATCAGCCAGGAAGCATAGGAACTGAGAAGTGGTCTGTGGTCACCACCTGCAGAACCACTCCTTTATTGGGGGTGTCTTGCTAATTGCCTATAATTTCCACCAGTTGTCTATTCCATTTGCACAACAGCATGTGAAATTTATTGTCAATCCGTGTTGCTTCCTAAGTGGACAGTCTGATTTCACAGAAGTGTGATTGATTTGGAGTTACATTGTGTTTTTTAAGTGTTCCCTTTATTTTTTTGAGCAGTGTATATTGAGTTACTACATTAGCATTAGTCATTTTAAAGAACAGTACTGCAGTGTGTGCCCAGGAGTAGTATTTAGTATTACTCAGTGGCAGTGAGTAAGTACATCAGTAGTATTACTGTACCTTTGTATGAGACGTCGACCAGGGACTCTGCAGTGCCCAGGAGGAGGGACCACACCTCGTCCTCCAGAAGAGGGCCTCCTCGACACTCCAACACTTCCGCTAGCGTCACAAACGTGCTGCTCATCCTGCACACACACACACACACACATACACACTGGGAGACAGACACATCAATCAAACAAACAATAAATCAGTCTGTCACACTACACACACACACAACTGAGCAGGTGATCAACTAGGGATCAGTCTAGAAAATTAATGTCATTAAGACTGATTTTATTTGCACTGCTCAACATATTTATTCATCTCTGGCCTCATGTCTGTTTACTGCATATCCTCCATAAACCATTAACATTTTAGCCATTACATATATATATATACAGTGTATGTGTGTATCCTGAGTTTCCACAGTTCCTCCAGTAAGTTTTAACAATTAGGGTTCCCTCTATCTGTTTTGATTTTGTCCCTGGAGTCTGATGGTGCGAAAGTAAACAAACAGCCAATAGCAGTGATTCAGCACCACTGAAGCAGACCTCTGCAGTTTAGCAGCACAGAACAGTGAAGAATAACAGTTTGATGTGCAGCCACCCCACTGAGATAATAAATAAATCCAGGGATGGAGATAAAACAAGGAAGTCCGAACCAGGATATTCAATATATATATATATATATATATATATTTTACCATTGTAAATAACAGGGAAGAATTTGCAACTAAACAAAAATAAACCTCTCCAATTGTTAATTTGAAATCTCAGCCACACTCTCTCCTCTGATCCTTTTACTGTACGGTCTGTCCCTGAGCCAATGCTCAGAAACAGAGCCCGCTCATCCTAGTGCCAGCTCATCCAAACAGCATTTCCAGTACTAGTGTTTAGTGAAGAGTGATTGGATTTCATCAGTTAGATGTTGTTAGCTGTTGAGATCTGTGACAGATCATCCTCTCAGTGGCCCACAATCAGTTTGTCTGGACATAATGAGCTTTCCTTGAGCCACACAGATCAGGTGGACTGGACTCTAAAAGACTATTGAAAACAAAACAAAGTATGTTTTAAGGGAGAATATGCATTGGTCAGAGGCCGAAAAAGAAAGGACATTTTCAAGCGCCACAAATTCCACCCATGCACTTCCAAGGTTTTCAAGCACACAGCTTTGACTTACTGTAGTTGCTATGTTGGTATTGTACTTCAAACTATGTGTAGGCAGGTTGCTTAGGATTCAAACCTTCTCAAACAACCTAATTCATAGTCTTAGAGGTGCTTCCACAATAATGTGATTTGTACTGCATTCAAGGCCAAGTATTGGATTCTTCACACACCACAAGACATTTTCCCATTATGCTACCCTTTCATGCTTTTTAAAATTAAATCAATGCAAGCTTTGCTTTTACACTTACAACACCATCAGGCTTGATTGGGCTGTTTTGTCTTGTTGTATTGTGGTGCTGTTATGAACTTGAGTGAAGACCCAAAAGCGGTTTTAACAGAAAAGAGTTCTTTAATGAAAAAAACAGGAATGGCATAAATCCTCTTCCAACGTTGTCAGCGGAACAAAAGAACGTTAGTATAGTGCAGGATGCACCTGCCAGGCAGACTCCGACAGGACAGGACAAGGTGGAAGCAAACGAGACGACAGCTTGCTTCTGGCATCAAAAAACACAAACAAGAATCAGACACTGAAAGTAGCAGGAACAGAGAGAGAAATAGAGACCTAATCAGAGGGGGAAGAGAGAACAGGTGGGGAAGAGTGAAAGAGCTAGTTAGGGCAGATGTAGAACAGCTGAAGAATGAGAGACAGAGAAGGTAACCTAAAAAGACCAGCAGAGAGAGACAGAGTGAAGAGAAAGGACAGGAACAGACATAACAAGACATGACAGTACCCCCCCACTCACCGAGCGCCTCCTGGCGCACTCGAGGAGGAAACCTGGCGGCAACGGAGGAAATCATCGATCAGCGAACGGTCCAGCACGTCCCGAGAGGGAACCCAACTCCTCTCCTCAGGACCGTACCCCTCCCAATCCACTAGGTACTGATGACCACGGCCCCGAGGGCGCATGTCCAAAATCTTACGAACCCTGTAGATGGGTGCGCCCTCGACAAGGATGGGGGGAGGGACGAGCGGGGCGCGAAGAACGGGCTTAACACAGGAGACATGGAAGACCGGGTGAACGCGACGAAGATAGCGCGGGAGAAGAAGTCGCACTGCGACAGGATTAATGACCTGAGAAATACGGAACGGACCAATGAACCACGGGGCCAACTTGCGAGAAGCTGTCTTAAGGGGAAGGTTCTGAGTGGAGAGCCATACTCTCTGACCGCAACAATATCTAGGACTCTTGGTCCTACGCTTATTAGCGGCCCTCACAGTCTGCGCCCTATTACGGCAAAGTGCCGACCTGACCCCCTTCCAGGTGCGCTCGCAACGCTGGACAAAAGCCTGAGCGGAGGGGACGCTGGACTCGGCGAGCTGAGATGAGAACAGCGGAGGCTGGTACCCGAGGCTACTCTGAAAAGGAGATAGACCGGTAGCAGACGAGGGAAGCGAGTTGTGGGCGACTCTGCCCAGGGAGCTGTTCTGACCAAGACGCAGGGTTACGAAAAGAAAGACTGCGTAAAATGCGACCAACAGTCTGATTGGCCCGTTCGGCTTGACCGTTAGACTGGGGATGAAAGCCGGACGAGAGACTGACGGAAGCCCCAATCAAACGGCAAAACTCCCTCCAAAATTGAGATGTGAACTGCGGGCCTCTGTCGGAAACGACGTCAGACGGAAGGCCATGAATTCGGAAAACATTCTCGATAATGATCTGAGCCGTCTCCTTAGCAGAAGGGAGCTTAGCGAGAGGAATGAAATGAGCCGCCTTAGAGAATCTATCGACAACCGTAAGAATAACTGTCTTCCCCGCTGATGAAGGCAGTCCGGTGATAAAATCTAAAGCGATGTGAGACCACGGTCGAGAGGGAATGGGAAGCGGTCTGAGACGGCCGGCAGGAGGAGAGTTCCCAGATTTAGTCTGCGCGCAGACCGAACAAGCGGCGACAAATCGACGCGCGTCACGTTCCCGAGTGGGCCACCAGAAACGCTGGCGAATGGAAGCGAGCGTACCCCGAACGCCGGGGTGGCCGGCTAACTTGGCAGAGTGGGCCCACTGAAGAACGGCCGGACGAGTAGGAACGGGAACGAACAGAAGGTTCCTAGGACAAGCTCGCGGCGACGGAGTGTGAGCGAGTGCTTGCTTTACCTGCCTCTCAATTCCCAGACAGTCAACCCGACAACACGCCCGTCAGGAGAATCCCCTCGGGGTCGGTGGAGACCTCAGAAGAACTGAAGAGACGAGATAAAGCATCAGGCTTGGTGTTTTTGAGCCCGGACGATAAGAAATAACAAACTCGAAACGAGCGAAAAACAGAGCCCAACGAGCCTGACGCGCATTAAGTCGTTTGGCTGAACGGATGTACTCAAGGTTCCTATGGTCAGTCCAAACGACAAAAGGAACGGTCGCCCCCTCCAACCACTGTCGCCATTCGCCTAGGGCTAAGCGGATGGCGAGCAGTTCGCGATTACCAACATCATAGTTACGTTCTGACGGCGATAAGCGATGAGAGAAAAACGCGCAAGGATGGACCTTGCCGTCAGAGAGAGAGCGCTGAGAGAGAATGGCTCCCACGCCCACCTCTGACGCGTCAACCTCAACAACAAACTGTCTAGAGATGTCAGGTGTAACAAGAATAGGAGCGGATGTAAAACGATTCTTAAGAAGATCAAAAGCTCCCTGGGCGGAAACGGACCACTTAAAGCACGTCTTAACAGAAGTAAGGGCTGTGAGGGGAGCTGCCACCTGACCGAAATTACGGATGAAACGACGATAGAAATTAGCGAAGCCCAGAAAGCGCTGCAGCTCGACGCGTGACTTAGGAACGGGCCAATCAATGACAGCCTGGACCTTAGCGGGATCCATCTTAATGCCCTCAGCGGAAATAACGGAACCGAGAAAAGGGACAGAGGCGGCATGAAAAATGCACTTCTCAGCCTTCACATAAAGACAGTTCTCCAAAAGGCGCTGGAGGACGCGCCGCACGTGCTGAACATGAATCGAGAGAGACGGAGAAAAAATCAGGATATCGTCCATGTAAACGAAAACAAAAATGTTCAGCATGTCTCTCAGGACGTCGTTAACTAGTGCCTGAAAGACAGCTGGAGCGTTAACGAGGCCGAAAGGAAGAACCCGGTATTCAAAGTGCCCTAACGGAGTGTTAAACGCCGTCTTCCACTCGTCCCCCTCCCTGATGCGCACGAGATGGTAGGCGTTACGAAGGTCCAATTTGGTGAAAAACCTGGCTCCCTGCAGGATCTCGAAGGCTGAAGACATAAGAGGAAGCGGATAACGATTCTTAACTGTTATGTCATTCAGCCCTCGATAATCCACGCATGGGCGCAGGGACCCGTCCTTCTTCTGAACAAAAAAAAACCCCGCTCCGGCGGGAGAGGAGGAGGAGACTATGGTACCGGCGCGAGCGAAACCGACAAATAATCCTCGAGAGCCTTACGTTCGGGAGCCGACAGAGAGTATAATCTACCCCGGGGGAGTAGTTCCCGGAGAGATCAATACTACAGTCATACGACCGGTGTGGAGGAGAGAAGTGGCCTTGGAACGACTGAACACCGTGCGCAGATCGTGATACTCCTCCGGCACCCCTGTCAAATCGCCAGGCTCCTCCTGTGAAGAAGAGACAGAGGAAACAGGAGGGATAGCAGACATTAAACAGGTTACATGACAAGAAACATTCCAGGATAGGATAGTATTACTAGACCAATTAATAGAAGGGTTATGGCGCACTAGCCAGGGATGACCCAAAACAACAGGTGTAAAAGGTGAACGAAAAATTTAAAAATAAATGGTTTCGCTATGATTACCAGAGACAGTGAGGGTTAAAGGCAGCGTCTCACGCTGAATCTTGGGGAGAGAACTACCATCTAAAGCGAACAAGGCCGTGGGCTCCCCTAACTGTCTGAGAGGAATGTCATGTTCCCGAGCCCAGGTCTCGTCCATAAAACAGCCCTCCGCCCCAGAGTCTATCAAGGCACTGCAGGAAGCAGATGAACCGGGCCAGCGGAGATGGACCGGAAAGGTAGTGCGTGATCCAGAAGGAGAGGCCTGAGTAGTTGCGCTCACCAGTAGCCCTCCTCTTACTGATGAGCTCTGGCTTTTACTGGACATGAGGTGACAAAATGACCAGCGGAGCCGCAGTAGAGACAAAGGCGATTGGTGATTCTCCGTTCCCTCTCCTTGGCCGAGATGCGGATACCCCCCAGCTGCATAGGCTCAGCATCCGAGCCGGCGGAGGTGGGTGGCAGTGATGCGGCAGGTGGCAGTGATGTGGAGAGGGGAGCACGGAGAACGCGAGCTCCTTTCCACGAGCTCGGCGACGAAGATCAAACCGTCGCTCTATGCGAATAGCGAGAGCTATTAAGGAGTCCAGACTGGAAGGAACCTCCCGGGAGAGGATCTCATCCTTAACCTCGACGAGGAGACCCTCCAGAAAACGAGCGAGCAAAGCCGGCTCGTTCCAGTCACTAGAGGCAGCGAGAGTGCGAAACTCAATAGAATAATCCGTTATGGATCGATTCCCCTGACATAGGGAAGACAGGGCCCTGGAAGCCTCCTCGCCAAAAACAGAACGGTCAAAAACCCGTATCATCTCCTCCTTAAAGTCTTGATACTGGTTAATACACTCAGCCCTCGCCTCCCAGACTGCCGTGCCCCACTCACGCGCCCGTCCGGTAAGGAGAGAAATGACGTAGGCGATGCGGGCTGCGCTCCTGGAGTAAGTGTTGGGCTGGAGAGAGAACACCACATCACACTGAGTGAGGAATGAGCGGCACTCAGTGGGCTCCCCAGAGTAACACGGCGGGTTGTTGATCCTGGGCTCCGGAAACTCGGAAACCCTGGAAGTGGGCGGTGGATCGAGGTGGAGTTGGTGAACCTGTCTTGTGAGGTCGGAGACTTGGACGGCCAGGGTCTCAACGGCATGTCGAGCAGCAGACAATTCCTCCTCTCGTGTCTGCCTAGCATCGCTCCCTGGATCTCGACGGCGGAGTGAAAAGGGTCCGGAGCCGCTGGGTCCATTCTTGGTCTGATTCTTCTGTTATGAACTTGAGTGAAGACCCAAAAGCGGTTTTAACAGAAAAGAGTTCTTTAATGAAAAAAACAGGAATGGCATAAATCCTCTTCCAACGTTGTCAGCGGAACAAAAGAACGTTAGTATAGTGCAGGATGCACCTGCCAGGCAGACTCCGACAGGACAGGACAAGGTGGAAGCAAACGAGACGACAGCTTGCTTCTGGCATCAAAAAACACAAACAAGAATCAGACACTGAAAGTAGCAGGAACAGAGAGAGAAATAGAGACCTAATCAGAGGGGGAAGAGAGAACAGGTGGGGAAGAGTGAAAGAGCTAGTTAGGGCAGATGTAGAACAGCTGAAGAATGAGAGACAGAGAAGGTAACCTAAAAAGACCAGCAGAGAGAGACAGAGTGAAGAGAAAGGACAGGAACAGACATAACAAGACATGACAGGTGCATGTCTGCATTTCCTTAAACCTTCATTTTAGCCCCCAAAAAAACATAACCAAATAAATTTGTTAAGTAGGTGTCCAACAGAACAGGTGGTGGTGTATTGGACCCAGAAGCTCAGTTAGCTAGAGCCTGTCTGCATTTCTGATTTCTGTAACTGTTAGCTTACCTGTGTAATATTGAATTAAGCTCAGAACCACTTGTGTTTCAAGCATGGTCCTGTTTTATCAATTGCTGTGCTGGTCAATGGACAGGTCATTACCTTTGTCAAAATAATATGTGGCTTAAAGTTTTGTTTGCACTTGTATTTCTTTTTGCAACAATGATGGTGACGAAACTAATACACATTTACAATATTCCTATATCTAAAAATATATACAAACAAATTATTGATTGATTGATATACTGTATACAGTACCAGTCAAAAGTTTAGACACACCTACTCATTGCAGGGTTTTTCTTTATTCGTACTATTTTCTACATTTTAGAATAATAGTGAAGACATCAAAACTATGAAATAACACATATGGAATCATGTAGTAACAAAAAAAGTTTTAAACAAATCAAAATATATTTTATATTTGAGATTCTTCAAAGTAGCAACCTTTGGCCTTGATGACAGCTTTGCACCCTATTGGCATTCTCTCAACCAGCTTCACCTGGAAAAGCACTTGTTGACTGAAAAGCACTTGTTGGCTGCTTTCCTTTACTCTGCGGTCCAACTCAGCCTAAACCATCTCAATTGCGTTGAGGTCTGGTGATTGTGGAGGCCAAGTCATCTGATGCAGCACTCCATCACTCTCCTTCTTGGTATGCCAATCACACAAATTATTGGCATGCAGGTTCAGTTTCACTGGTAAAACGTTAAGAAATATCATTCACAATTGACAGTGATGATGGTCTATTTTGAAATTAGGTATGCCTAACTTGGTGTTTGTGGGTATCATTGTGGAGTGTTCCCTGCAGCGTACCATCGAAATGTGATTTGAACAATAGCAACAGAACGTATGAAGAAACAAACATGTCTAAAACAGCATTGTTGTCTGAAAAACATCTAAACAATGTTTTGTACTGATAGTAAATAAAGGTATTTACAACTTTATTTCTTAATTCGACCTTTAATTGTAAAAAATTATCCAAACATCACACAGAACACATCCACAAAAAAACTAATTCAATAAACCATTTTAAATAATATTTAATTTGTGGGTGGTTTTCAAGTCCATGGGATGAAGAAATGGGTGAAGGTATCGTTGAGGGATATGCAGGAAATATTACTATGATGGGGGATTTATCACTAAATGGGGGGCAAACAAGTTTGTAAGCTAAATAAAAATGAAACCTCTGGAAAGGGGGGTCTGAGCTGGCAACCCTGAAGTACCATAGTTACAATCTGATGCTGCGTTCAAGACAACTGGGAACTCTAGGAAAAAAATTAGCTCCGACTGGGAAAAATCGTTTTGAACGGTCATCCAACTCGGAATTCAAACTCAGGAACCTGGGCCTCGTTCTAGAGCTTCAACTTTCCGACCTCATTATTTGACTGAGTTCCAAGTTGTCCACAAAGAAGTAGAAGTTGTCCCTTCATCTCGTTTTATTATAACATCTTTGGTCTGACAGACGCTTATGTAACAACCAGAATGCCTTGTATGATGTCAACAAAAATGGCGCCACACATAGCTGGCAAATAGCATTAGCTCATCATAATCAGTACAAACTTTTTTACACACATCTGTGTCTATTACCACCTCTGCAAGACTTTTTATGCATGATTTGTTACCAAACATGTTAATAAAACAGTAAATACATTATGCTCCATACATATGGTATGGAGAAACGTCAACATGATACACAGAAAATAAGACACTTACTTTGATAGGAACGCAAACAGGCAATGCGGACGCCAGATAGAAAATGTGCCAGAGGAAAAAAGTTAGTGCAAGGCCTATTATGACTAGAGATGCGCAAATGTCTGCATACTTGATCAAATCAAATCACTTGTAATTAGTCACATGCGGCGAATACAACAGGTGTAGGTAGAACTTACAGTGAAATGCTTACTTATAAGCCCCTAACCAAAAATTCAGTTAAAAAAAATATGGACGAGAATAAGAAATAAAAGTAACAAGTAATTAAAGAGCATGTCACGAATTCCACCGAAGGTGGTTCCTCTCCCTGTTCGAGCGGTGCTCGGCGGTCGGCATCGCCGGCCTACTAGCCATCACTGATCCTTTTGTCCTTTTCCATTTTTTTTGTCTTTACTTTTTTCACACCTGGTTTCATTTGCTTTAATTTCTGTGTGTATAATTACCCCAGTTGCCTGCTTAGGTTTGTGCGGGATTATTCGTGTCATGTTGCTTGTTGAGGTTGTGCTTTATTTATTTTCACGTATTATACCGAGTGTGTGTATAAGTTTAGGAGCGTTGTTTTCCTCCTTCCATGAGTAACTGGTTTCTCTTTTGTCGGGGGCGTTTATTTTGGTATTGTACCTGACCTATATGTTTGTGGACTTGCCTATTAAAAAAACACTACTCGGACATCTCTGCTCTCCTGCGCTGTACTCCTTCACCTACCTCTAAACACAATATCATAACAGAGCAGCAGTAAATTAACAATAGCGAGACTATATACAGGGGGGTACCGGTACAGAATCAATGTGGGGGGAACCTGTTAGAGATCGTGCTTTTTTCAAAATTCTGTTAAAAATCGCGCAACATTTCAACATCCTGCTACTCATGCCAGGAATATAGTATATGCATATGATTAGTATGTGTGCATAGAAAACACTCTGAAGTTTCTAGAACTGGTTCAATGGTGTCTGTGACTATAAAAGAACGAGTTCCGTTGTCAAAATCGCAAGAAAACCTCATCACAAAATCAACAAAGAAAAAATCCATCCGCCAGTGTTTGTATTGTCTAAGGCTTGTCATAAATGATGGAACTGTGTTTGCAATTCCTACAGATTCCACACGATGTCGCCAGTGTTTTGATTACCAGGGCCCCTTTTCCTTGGTTAGGTTGGTCAATAGCACATCCGGTCTTCAGGTGCGCAACTGAAACAATGTCCGTGAGGAACTGGACTTCGTTTGTAAACGTCTAGTTATTGAATACAGATCGCTCCGTGATCAATTTGATCATTTATTAAAGTTTACTAATACCTAAACTTGGATTACAGAAGTAGGTTGAAGTGTTTTGTCAAAGTTTATAGGTAACTTTATGAATTTTACAAAAATTACGTTGCGTTGGGAAAGGTGCCTTTTTACATGGATTTCACGGTGTTCATAAATGGACATTTTGGGTATATCGAAAAAAAGACCCAATTGTGATGTTTATGGGACATATAGGAGTGCCAACAAAGAATCTCGTCAAAGGTAATGAATGTTTTATATTTTATTTCTGCGTTTTGGGTAGCGCCGGCTACGCTAATTACTTTGTTTACGTCCCCTTTGTGTGTTTCTGGGGGCTGCATGCTATCGGATAATAGCTTCTCATGCTTTCGCCAAAAAGCATTTTACAAATCTGACATGTTGGCTATATTCACAACGAGTGTGGCTTGAATTGAGTACCCTGCATGTGAATTTTAACGAAAGTTTGAGTTTTAGGAATTTCCGCTGATTTGGTTCCTGAACAGGAACAAACTCCTGAAGTTGGTGTACCATGTGGGGGGCACCGGTTCGTTGAGGTAATATGTACATGTAGGTAGAGTTATTAAAGTGACTATGCATAGATGATAACAGAGGTATCCAGTATCGCTTGCTGTGTGGTAGCAGAGAGAACGGTCTATGGCTTAGGTGGCTGGAGTCCTTGACAATTTTCAGGGCCTTCCTCTGACACCACCTGTTATAGAGGTCTTAGATGGCAGGGAGCTTGGCCTGGGGCCATTCACACTACCTTCTGTAGTGCCTCGCAGTTGGAGGCCGAGCAGGTGCCATTCCAGGTAATGATGCAACCAATCTGGATGCTCTCGATGGTGCAGCTGTAGAAACTTTTGAGGATCTGACTACCCATGCCAAATCTTTTCAGTCTCCTGAGGGGGAGTAAGTTTTGTTGTGCCCTCTTCACGACTGTCTTGGTGTACTTGGACCATGTCAGTTTGTTGGTGATGTGGCCACCAAGGAACTGGAAGTTCTCAACCTGCTCCAATACAGCCCCTTCCATGAGAATGGTGGTGTGCTCAGTCCTCCTTTTCCTGTAGTCCACAATCATCTCCTTTGTCTTGATCATGTTGAGGGAGAGGTTGTTGTCCTGGCACCACACGGCCAGGTCTCTGACCTCCTCCCTATATGCTGTCTCGTCGTACCACTGTTGTTTCATCTCAAACTTAATGATGGTGTTGGAGTTGTGCCTGGCCATGCAGTCATGAGTGAACAGGGAGTACAGGGAGTACAGGAGGGGGCTGAGCACCCCTGAGGTGCCCTTGTGTTGAGGATCAGCGTGGCGGATGTGTTGTTACCTACCCTTACCACCTGGGGGTGGCCCGTCAGGAAGTCCAGGATCCAGTTGCAGAGGGAGATGTTTAATTCCAGGGTCCTTAGCTTATTAATGAGCTTTGAGGGCACTATGGTGTTGAACGCTGAGCTGTAGTCAATGAATATCATTCTCACATAGCTGTTCCTTTTGTTCAGGTGGGAGAGGAGTGTGGAGTGCAATAGAGATTGCATCATCTGTGGATCTGTTGGGGCGGTATGAAAATTGAAGTGGGTCTAGGGTTTCTGGGATAATGGTGTTGATGTGAACCATGACCAGCCTTTCAAAGCACTTCATGGCTACAGATGTGAGTGCTACAGGTCGGTAGTCATTTAGGCAGGTTACCTTAGTGTTCCTGGGCACAAGCACTATGGTGGTCTGCTTAAAACATACAGGCTCAGATAGGGAGAGGTTGAAAATTTCAGTTAAGACACTTGCCAGTTGGTCAGCGCATGCTAGCAGTACACATCCTGGTAATCCGTCTGGCCCTGCGGCCTTGTGAATGTTGACCCGTTTAGAGGTCTTACATTGGTTGCGTAGAGCGTTATCACTCAGTCTTCCGGAACAGCTGGTGCTGTCTAGCATCATTTGCCTCAAAGTGAGCATAGAAGTAGTTTAGCTCGTCTGGTAGGTTTGTGTCACTGGGCAGCTCTCGGCTGTTCTTCACTTTGTAGTCTGTAATGGTTTGCAATCCCTGGCACATCCGACGAGCGTCAGAGCCGGTGTAACATGATTCGATCTTAGTCCTGTATTGAAGCTCTGCCTGTTTGATGGTTCGTTGGAGGGCAAAGTGGGATTTCTTGTAAGCTTCCGGGTTAGAGTCCCGCTCCTTGAAATTGGGAGCTCTACCCTTTATCTCAGTGCGGATGTTGCCTGTATGTAATCCATGGCTTCCGGTTGGTGTATGTACGTACGGTCACTGTGGGGACAACATCATCAATGCACTTATTGATGAAGCCAGTGACTGATGTGGTGTTCTCCTCAATGCCATCGGAAGAATCCCTGAACATGTTCCCGTCTGTGCTAACAAAACTTTCCTGTAGCTTAGCATCTGCTGCTTCATCTGACCACTTTCTTATCGACCAATTCATTGGTGCTTCCTGCTTTAGTTTTTGCTTGTAAGCAGGAAACAGGAGGATAGAATTATGGTCCGATTTTCCAAATGGAGGGAGAGCTTTGTATGCGTCTCTGTCTGTGGAGTAAAGGTCGTCTAGAGTTTTTTCCCTTTGGTTGCACATTTAACAATCTGATAGGAATGAGGTAAAACGGATTTGAGTTTCCTTGCATTAAAGTCCCCGGCCACTAGGAGTGCCATCTCTGGATGAGCGTTTTCCTGTTTGCTTATGCCCGTATACAGCTCATTGAATGCGGACTTTGTGCCAGTCAATTTAAATTAATTCATTAGGCCCTAATCAATGGATTTCACATGGATGGGACTGGGAGGGCATAGGCTCACCCAGCCAATCATAATGAGTTTTTCCCTACAAAAGGTCTTTATTACAGACAGTTTCATCAGCTTTCCAGATGGCTGGTCTAAGATGATCCCGCAGGTGAAAAGGCTTGATGTGGAGGTCCTGGGCTGGTGTGGTTTCATAGTGGTTGGCAGTTGTAAAGCCAGTTGGACATACTGCCAATTTTTGACTTCAACTGTATAGCTTTATACATTTCGATGGACTGATTGACTGAGAAGGATGGACGAAAGGGAGAGAGAAAATATGAATAGAGAATATGATAACAGAGGGTGACACCTCTGAACCATCTTCCTACCCATATGTTTACACCGAACAAAAAAAAAGAAAACATGTAAAGTGTGGTCCCATGTTTCATGAGCTGAAATAAAAGATCCCAGAAATGTTCCATATGCACAAAAAGCATATGTCGCAAGTCACGACTTCTTGGCAGAAATGCCTTCTGGAACATGTGAACTATCATGTGCCTTAATAACAAACTTGTGTGCCATCTGTAAATACGAATAAAATTGTTAAATTACGAGCCTTGTTGGTTAAGCCACAGAAAAAGTCAGCAACCTTCTAACTAGCCATGATTGGCTGAGATAATGAGTGGGCTGGACATGCCGAGAAAGGAGTTCGGATTGGTCTGACATATACAGTAGAAGGCTACTGTCTATTTGAGCTGGTCAGTCTGTGTTGGTAATCCTATCGAACGCGGCTCTTTAAAAAATGTATTGTGTAGTGGAGCTGCATAAGTGTTGCTCTCCACTTTGAGGGTTGAGTATTGAAATCTGTGGAATTAAAGTATGATAGCTAAAGAGATTGAGAATACGGCTACAGTTGAAGTTGGAAGTTTAAATACACCTTAGCCAAATACATTTAAGAAAAGGCTAAGCTTGAGAGCAGGCGCATTATTTTCATTTTATTTGCGATTTTCAGAAATCGTTAACGTTGCGTTATACTAATGAGCCTGAGGCTTTATTCACGATCCCGGATCCGGGATGGGGAGTATCAAGAGGTTTTAAACTCAGTTTTTCACAATTCCTGACATTTGATCCGAGTACAAATTCCCTGTCTAACGTCAGCTCGGATCACCACTTTATTTTCAGAATGTGAAATGTCCGAATAATAGTAGAGAGAATGATTTAATTCAGCTTTTATTTCTTTAATCACATTCCCAGTAATCAGTTTACATACACTCAATTAGTATTTGGTAGCATTGCATTTAAATTGTTTAACTTGGGTCAGACGTTTCGGGTAGCCTTCCACAAGCTTCCCACAATAATTTCTGTGAATTTTGGCCCATTCCTGCTGATGTAACTGAGTCAGGTTTGTAGGACTCCTTGACCGCACACGCTTTTTCAGTTCTGCCCACAATTTTTCTATAGGATTGAGGTCAGGGCTTTGTGATGGCCACTCCAATACCTCAACTTTGGAAGTATGCTTGGGGTCATTGTCCATTTGGAAGACCAAGCTTTAACTTCCTGACTGATGTCTTGAGATGTTGCTTCAATATATCCACATAATTTTCCAACTTCGTGATGCCATCTATTTTGTTTAGTGCACCAGTCCCTCCTGCAGCAAAGCACCCACACAACATGATGCTGCCACCCCTGAGCTTCACAGTTGTGATGGTCTTCTTCGGCTTGCAAGTCTCCCCCTTTTTCCTCCAAACATAACAACAGTCATTATGGCCAATCATTTCTATTTTTGTTTCATCAAACCAGAGGACATTTCTCCAAAAAGTACGATCTTTGTCCCCATGTGCAGTTGCAAACCTTTGTCTGGATTGTTTATGGCGGTTTTGGAGCGGTGGCTTCTTCCTTGCTGAGCGTCCTTTCAGGTTATGTCAATATATAGGACTCGTTTTACTGTGGATATAGATACCTTTGTACCTGTTTCCTCCAGCATCTTCACAAGGTCCTTTGCTGTTGTTCTGGTATTGATTTGCACTTTTCGCACCAAAGTACGTTAATCTCAGAACAGAACAGAACGTGTCTCCTTCCTGAGCAGTATGACGGCTGCGTGGTCCCATGGTGTTTACACTTGCATACTATTGTTTGAACCGATGAACATGGTACCTTCAGGCGTTTGTAAATTGCTCCCAAGTATGAACCAGACTTGTGGAGGTCTACAATTCTTTTGCTGATTTCTTTTGATTTTCCCATGATGTCAAGCAAAGAGGCACTGAGTTTGAAGGTAGGCCTTGAAATACATTCACAGGTACACCTCCAATTGACTCAAATGTTGTCAGAAGCTTCTACAGCCATGACATCATTTTATGGAATTTTCCAAGCTGTTATAAAAAGGCACAGTCAACTTAGTGTATGTAAACCTCTGACCCACTGGAATTGTGATACAGTAAATTATAAGGGGAATAATCTGTCTGATAACAATTGTTGGAAAAAATTACTTGTGTCATGCACAAAGTAGTTTTCCTAACTGACTTGCCAAAACTATAGTTTGTTAAAAAGAAGTTTGTGTAGTGGTTGAAAAATGAGTTTTAATGACTCCAACCTAAGTGTATGTAAGGGAATGCAAAAATTAATGGGAACTTATTGGCACCATACGAAACATATAGACAATGTATAATACCACTCAAATGTACGTCGTTTCATTCAAAACTTATTGCAAATAACATATGGCAAATGCCAAGTGTCACACAGCAAAAATCCAATAGATGGCAAGCGCACATCAAGTCAAGACCCAAGGGTAAAATTTTGAAGATTTGAAAAAAAAAATCACAAACTTTTTACCTCCTTAAAAGAGTGCTCTCTGGACTGTTTTTTGAAATTCTTTCGATTTTCTTTGTCAATTATACACGTATAAGAACATACCTTAGTCATATTGTATTGACATATTTTTTTAATTGTCCATATGGCATATGTTTTTCCATTTGCAATATGATTTCATAGGAAGTCAGAAGTCAGTGAACCATTGCCAAATGCCATAAGAAATGTCCAAATGCAATATGAAAATATTGAAAGTGCCAAATCAGGATGTTTTGGCCATTTACCATGTACGATCATAGGAAGTCGGTTTCCAAACCCAAAAGTCAAAATGGCATTTATACTGCCCAAATGATATGTAGCACTATGTTAAGCCATGAATCAATCTAGATGGTCTATTTGTCATGTATGACGAGGGAGAAGTTGTTTTTTAATGATTTTTTTGAAAAACGTCCAAAATTACCAGGGGCGCCCCCTATTGGAATGTCACGGGTGGGGGGTGCTCCCTACCCTACCCAGCCGTAAACCCCTTGCACCCCCCTAAAGGCATAAAAAAAACATTTTTAAAATGTGCTCCTGGTAACCCATTCCAATCACCAGGCTGTCCATTTGTGATGTGTTTCAATGGACATTTACCATCATGTATTTGACATGCTCCGAAATACTGCAGAAATGCTAAACTGACTGGCCCGATGACCTCGGGATGGCCGAGCAGTGATAGTGGTTCCTCTCCATCGCTCGATGTTGACATGAGAGATGTGGGATTCTGTTGTTTTTTTTTTACAATTTTTTGAAAAATGTCCAAAATGACCAGGGGCACCCCTATTGGATAGGCACGGGTGGGGGGGTGCACCGTCCATCAGTCAATTAGATAACATTCTGACACCAAACTGATAGAAACTGACACCACACCCACTTTTTCCAACTCGTTTAGAAGCCAACTATCACATATTTCAGAGCAGGTCCAAAATTCACACTGTCTTTGGTTTAAACCATAGCATAAAACACGTAGTTACGTTCTAGCTGTAGATTCAATTCTGACATTATGTGTAGGCCTAGCTGAGGCGACCCCGAATCCCGAGTTTCGGCTCGATAGGTCATTTGGTGCCCGATCAATGACCTTAATTGGTGCTGAAAATCATCTTTTTCTGGACGTTGCTATGGGGTCCTTGAATGAGCTATCGGACACAAACGTTGGAGTCCGTCTCTATGGTCTGAGGCAGTTTCAATGCACCTAATCTTGCGACTTTGGGACTTATCTAAATGTTGTCATTTTTGTGATGGTCAAAATGAATGTAAGTTATTGAAAATGTACAGGGTTGTTTCTCGGTCTGAGAACCTTCTAGAGCCACATAACTCACCACACACTATCGACTTGAGCTCTAGAACAGGTTTCCAAAGTTTCAGAGCTCTAGGTCTGACGGTTCTTTGATAGTTCGAACGAAGGTAACTATTCCAGGCTCTGTGTGGCTGTAAGCCCCACACTCTGTCACTCCATCCTTGCTGTGTGTGTGAGTTTTTCTTGGAAATCTGATGGGAGAAATTACTGTTTTACAGTTCATGAGTGTTGCCTATTCACACATATGAAGTTTTGGAAAGATCTGACTCCTTTAACCAGTTTCAACTGTTCTGCCTTATTATTATTCGACCATGCTGGTCATTTATGAACATTTGAACATCTTGGCCATGTTCTGTTATAATCTCCATCCGGCACAGCCAGAAGAGGACTGGCCACCCCACATATGCTCTCTCTAATTCTCTTTCTTTTTCTCTCTCGGAGGACCTGAGCCCTAGGACCATGCCCCAGGATTACCTGACATGACGACTCCTTGCTGTCCCCAGTCCACCTGGCCATGCTGCTGCTCCAGTTTCAACTGTTCTGCCTTATTATTATTCAACCATGCTGGTCATTTATGAACATTTGAACATCTTGGCCATGTTCTGTTATAATCTCCACCCGGCACAGCCAGAAGAGGACTGGCCACCCCACATAGCCTGGTTCCTCTCTAGGTTTCTTCCTAGGTTTTGGCCTTTCTAGGGAGTTTTTCCTAACCACTGTGCTTCTACACCTGCATTGCTTGCTGTTTGGGGTTTTAGGCTGGGTTTCTGTACAGCACTTTGAGATATCAGCTGATGTACGAAGGGCTATATAAATACATTTGATTTGATTTGAAACAGCCCCTATGACCCCAACTTAACCTGTTGCGTCACGCAATCCCGGATCCGGGATTCTATTTATAGCCTCAAGCTCATTAGCATAACGCAACGTTAACTATTCATGAAAATCGCAAATGAAATGAAATAAATATATTTGCTCTCAAGCTTAGACTTTTGTTAACAACACTGTCATCTCAGATTTTCAAAATATGCTTTTCAACCATAGCTAAACAAGCATTTGTGTAAGAGTATTGATAGCTAACATAGCTATAAGCCTAGAATTCAGCCAGCAACATTTTCACAAAAACAAGAAAATCATTCAAATAAAATCATTTACCTTTGAAGAACTTCAGATGTTTTCAATGAGGAGACTCTCAGTTAGATAGCAAATGTTCAGTTTTTCAAAAAAATATTATTTGTGTAGGACAAATCGCTCCGTTTTGTTCACGTTTGGCTATGAAAAAAACCTGTATACAGTTATAGCCTCAAGCTCATTAGCATAATGTAACATTAACGATTTCTGGAAATCGCAAATAAAATGAAAATAATGCGCCAGCTCTCAAGCTTAGCCTTTTCTGAATAACACTGTCATCTCAGATTTTCAAAATATGCTTTTGAACCATAGCAAAACAAGCATTTGTGTAAGAGTATTGATAGCTAGCGTAGCATTTAGCGTAGCATTTAGCGGGCAACATTTGCACAAAAACCAGAAAAGGATTCAAATAAAATCATTTACCTTTGAAGAACTTCGGATGTTTTCAATGAGGAGACTCTCAGTTACATAGCAAATGTTCAGTTTTTCCTGAAAGATTCTTTGTGTAGGAGAAATCGCTCTGTTTTGTACATCACGTTTGGGTACCAAAAAAAACAATCGAAAATTCAGTCATCAAAATGGCGAACTGTTTTCCAAATTAACTCCATTATTTCGACTGAAACACGGCAAACGCTGTTTAGAATCAATCCTCAATGTGTTTTTCATATATCTCTTCATTGATATATCGTTCGTGGTAGTCTACTTTCCCCAGTGCATCGCTTAGAAAAAGACGTGCAGTTGAAGATGACGCACCAATTTCGACGGAGGACACCGGGCGGACACCTGGCAAATGTAGTCTCTTATGGTCAATCTTCCCATGATATGCCTACAAATACGTCACAATGCTGCAGACACCTTGGGGAAACGATAGATCAGGCAGGCTCATTCCTTGCGCATGCACAGCCATATAAGGAGACAATGAAAAACAGAGCCTCAAAAATCCAGTTTTGGAAACATCAGAGTGTCCTCTTTCCAAAGATGTCAATTATATGCATAGTCGAGCATCTTTTTGTGACAAAATATTGCGCTTAAAACGGGCACGTTTTTTTATCCAATAATGAAATAGCGCCCCCATAGATGTAACAGGTTAAGAAGCTGAATAAACAGCATAGTCATTACACTAAAATGTGTGACAACACAATGCCACAGATATCTTACGTTTTAAGGCAGTGTGAAATTGGCATGCCGACTGCAAGAATGTCAACCAGAGCAGTTGGCAGCAAATTCAATGTTAATTTCTCTACCATAAGCAGCCTCCAATGTTGTTTTAGAGAATTTGTCAGTACGTCCAACCGGCCTCAGAACAAGTGTAACCACGCCAGCCCAGGATCTCCACATCCAGCTTCTTGACCTGCAGATTGTCTGAGACCAGCCAACCAGACAGCTGATGAAACTGTGGGTTTGCAAAACCAAAGATTTTCTGCACAAACCGTCAGAAACGTATCAGGGAAACTCATCTGCGTGCTTATCATCCTCACCAGGGTCTTGACCTGACTGCAGTTCAGCATTGTAACCAACTTCAGTGGGTAAATGCTCACCTTTGATGGCCACTGGCATGCTGGAGAAGTGTGCTCTTCATGGATGAATCCCGGTTTCAGATGGCAGACAGCATGCATGGCATTGTGTGGGTGAGCGGTTTTGCTGATTTCAACGTTGTGAAAAGAGGCCGCATGGTGGCGGTGGGGTTATGGTATGGACAGGCATACGCTACAAACAACGAACACAATTGCATTTTATCAATGGCAATTTGAATGCACAGAGATACCGCAATGAGATCCTAAGGCCCATTGTCGTGCCATTCATCCGCCGCCATCACCTCATGTTTAAGCATGATAATGCACAGCTCCATGTTGCGGGGATCTGTACACAATTCATGGAAGCTGAAAATGACCTGCATATTCACAGACATGTCAATCATTGAGCATGTTTGGGATGCTCTGGATCAACGTGAACAACAACGTGTTCCAATTCCCAACAATATCCAGCAACTTCGCACAGCCATGGAAGAGTTGGACAACTTTCCACAGGACACATTAAACAGACTGATCAACTCTATGCGAAGGAGATGTGTTGCGCTGCATCAGGCAAATGGTGGTCACACCAGTTACTCACTGGTTTTCTGATCCATGCCCCTAAATAGTTTTTTTTAAGGTATCTGTGACCAACAGATGCATATCTGTATGCACAGTCATGTGTAAGGAATACAGTGAAAGACTGGCAGGAAAAGTAGAAGGAGAGGATGTGATAGAATAGTAGTATATCCACCAGTGCACGGTTTGAATCTGACACACACAGTGCCTTAGGAAAGTATTTTTTAAAGTTAGTCTTATTCTAAAATTGATTACATTATTTTTTCCCTTATCAGTTTACACACAATAGCACATAATGAGAAAGCAAAAAGACCCTTTACTCAGTACTTTGTTGAAACACCTTTGGCAGCGATTACAGCATTGAGGCTTCTTGGGTATGTCATGAGACTCCTGTGAGGATCTGAAGGATCGGATTACAGTGGGTCAGCTCGACAGCACCCTCTCTCCCGCAGAGGGGGAGTGGGATGAAGTAAATGATTGGATCGTAAATACCTTGCAGAAACTCTGTCTTTGGGCTCTGTAGTATTGAATATGGAATATCATCAAAAGGTTGGACATTAACATCAAAAGGTTGGAGATTGAAACAATATTTCTAACGTAAATAATGTGGGAAATGATTGGTGGGGCTCTAAACAATAATCATGTCAAATAATTTGCATGTCTCTCCTTCTCCCGTTCTTTCATTCCCCACCCCCTTTCGTTATGTAACCAGCTGTTATATAGGGTTAGTCCACTAGCGATTTTTCATTGCATTATGTTAATATGCAATACTATACTGTGTGTGCGTTAATGTATTGCTGTGTGATTATTTCATTAGATAGTAAGTAAATTATTAAGCAAATTTGTGTAAGCTAATTCATCATGGAGACTAGGATATTATGACGTTCAGAATGAGACTGAAATAGGAGCAAATGATTGGTGCTTAATTAATTGTTATATGATTAATTCGATGAATAGCCATCATTGCATAAATGGAAGTCAGGTCACAACAGGTATGACACTACAAACTTGGTACACCTGTATTTGGAAAGTTTCTCTCTACAGATCATCTCAAGCTCTGTTAGGGTCATTGTCCTGTTGGAAGGCAAACCTTCAACCCAGTCTGAGGTCCTGGAGCAGGTTTTTATCAAGGATCTCTCTGTACTTTGTTCCGTTCATCTTTGCCTTGATCCTGACTAGTCTCCCAGTCTCTGCCGCTGAAAAACATCCCCACAGCATGACGTTGCCACCACCATGATTCACCGTAGGGATGGTGCCAGGTTTCCTCCACGTGTGGCGCTTGGCTTTCAGACCAAAGAGTTCAATCTTTGTTTCTTCAGACCAATCTTGTTTCTTATGGTTTGAGAGTCTTTAGGTGCCTTTTGGCAAACTCCAAACTCCCCCGATTGCTCAGTTTGGCCGGGAAGCCAGCTCCAGGAAGAGCCTTCTTAGTTCCAAACATCTTCACTTTAAGAATGATGTAGGCCACCGTGTTTTTGGGGACCTTCAATGCTGCAGACATTTGTTGGTACCCTTCCCCAGATCTGTGCTTCGACGCAATCCTGTCTCGGAGCTCTAGGGACAATTCCTTCGCCCTCATGGCTTGGTTTTTGCTCTGACATGGCCTGTCAACTGTGGGACCTTAAATAGACAGGTGTGTGCCTTTCCAAAGCAGGTCCAATCAATTGAATTCAACACAGGTGGATTCCAAGTTGTAAAAACATCTCAAGGATTGTCACGCCTGACCTAAGTATTCTTTGTTTTCTTTATATATTTTGGTTAGGTCAGGGTGTGACATGGGTGATGTATGTGTTTTTGTACTGTCTAGGGGTTTTGTAGGTTTATGGGGTTGTTTACCATCTAGGTGTTTATGTATGTCTACGATTGCCTAGATTGGTTCTCAATTAGAGGCAGCAGTTCTCAATTTGTTTGTTTAGTGTACTTTTTGTTTTTTCGTCTTTAATTAAAAATATGTATTCACATCACGCTGCGCTTTGGTCTCCTCACTACGACGATCGTGACAAGGATGATAAAAGGAAAGAGGATGCACCTGAGCTCAATTTCGAGTCTCATAGCAAAGGGTCTTAATGCTTATTTAAATAAAGGCATTTTCTGTTAAAATGTTTTGTAAATGTGAAAAATGTCTAAACAGTTTTTGCATCGTCATTATGGGTTATTGTGTATAGATTGCAGAGGATTTTTAAAAAGTAATATATTTTAGATTAAGGCTGTAACATAAAAAAATGTGGAAAAAGTCAAGAGGTCTGAAATTTTTCCGAAGGCACTATACATGCCAACAATCTCACATATCATGACAAACAATGACATAAAGTAATGACTGCTGTATAAACCTCTAGGAGCGGGAGAGATGACCCATGCTCTTCTCACTGTAGCAGAGTGACACTGACTGTACCTCATCTGCATAACAAAGACATGCTTTGAATTATATTTTCAATTAGTGTGTCAGAAATTAGGAGGAATATCAATTCGCAGTCAGACGCAGAAATGTACTTTCATGCATACTTTCAACACTTTACGGTGAGTATCTGGATAACCTACAAAGGCACATACTGGAAGTAAATATTAGTGATGGGAAGTTTGGCCCTTTTTACCTACTCAGATCCTTTTGACTCGTTCAGCCAATAGAACATATCTTTTGATTTATTTTGTTCGTTCGGGTTAGTAATGTCCAGGACCACCTTAGAACAATGAACTGAAAACTCAAAAGAGTCATGATTCTACAAGACATATTGTAAAAGTCTGCTTTAAACAATGTACATTTGTTGATTACTAGGAATACAAATAAGGTCAAGGTCTAGTTGTAGCCGCAACCGGACTAGATTGTGAACGACATTTGGCAGAATGCATTGCTTGACTGTCGTGAGGGTGGTACGCACAATCTAGTTTGCGAATTGCAGTTTGAGTTTGTTGAGCAGAGGCTGTGTATGTGCTGGTTCTATAAAGCTGTCCAAGACATTCAATAATCAATTAATTTAATTCGTTCTTGCACCATGCGATCAATGATCAGTTCTAAGAATGTATTTTTCTCCATTATATTGCCTGCAGAATTATCTATTTTCCTGCGCTAATGACTATGACAGATTTTTGTTGGTCGGAGCACGTCTCTGGACCCGCTGAGCCGGAGGAGCGTGTATCAATACTGCAGAAGGACTCATTGTGGCAAGCAGGTCAGAACAACAAAGTAATGAAATGAACGAGTCACTCAGAAAAACAAATCACGACTCTCAAGTCAGTAAGAAGAGTTGTTCAAAAAGAAATGAACATCGTTCCTGAAATGAACATCACTAGTCAGTATGTAGTTGTAGAGTAGCCTCCATAAGCCCACAAATGTAAGCCTACCTGTTTGTATTTTATTTGGCAAGTAGCCTACATGGACATGGCAACATATAGCTTATAATGTTTTGGAGTACTTTAATGTAAAAATGAGATACAGTGGGCTTACAACCGGAGATACAGAACAGACCCTAACTATCCAATTATCTAATTGTATTAGCAGGGGATAGACGAGCCCAGTGTTCCCCAAACTCTGTCCTCGGAACCCCAAGGGATGCACGTTTAGGTTTTTGCCCTAGCACTACACAGCTGATTCAGATAACCAACTCAGCATCAAGTTTGGATTATTTGAATCGGCTGTGTAGTGCTAGGGGGAAGAAAACAAAATGTGCACACCTTGGGGTCTCCAGGACTGAGTTTGGGAAATGCTGGACTAGCCCTTGATGATGACTCTCAGTTCCATTACATTACACATGAGTCATTGGACGAAGGCGTCTTCTGCACAGGGTTTTTTATTAAGAGCCCCGACGCTTTGTCTGAACATCAACACGCAACGCTTGTGGTGTGGTTTTGGAAGAATAAGGACCTTCCCACTGGGCACAGTGGGCACAACGTCTATTCCAAGTTGGGTCAACATTTTATTGAAATGACGTGGATTCAACCAGTGTACGCCCAGTGGGTTATCTTTCATATCAGCGATAAATAATTTTCAAAAAACAAAAGGTTCAATTGACACACCTTTGTAGGGTTTGGGTTCCCACACAGACTTATTGCCATGTTACAGCGCTAGTTTACATAAAACAGATGGAAGACAGAGTGGTCTGCCTGTGCTATATGCGTCTACGAACACCTGTGATTCCATTTTGTATCACAAGGTATAATGGATTCATATTATAGTCCAGTTGGGGGCGTTAATGCAACATATTGGATGTCAACTGCCGTTAAACTCCAAAGAAGAAGAACACCTGCGTGTAAATGGAAGACAGAAGCAACAAAAGTGTCACCCGAAAAGTACTGTTGGCTGCAACAGTGTTAAACCCAGTTAAAACATTGTACATTAAGTGTGTATTTTGCTTTTATTTTTATGTGATATGGAAGTTGAGGGATTTATATTTCTAGAACAATACCACAATTGAGAATCGATTCACTTTTAGATGGAGTATTTGCCTATTTTTGGCTACCAGAGCCAGTTTGCCTTTGAAACAGAACATGTAAGGTCCTTGGACTATAAGGAGCTTCCTTTAGTCCATTATTGGGACAGTCAAAGGTCAAATTACACTTCAGGAATTAAAAGGAAAGACAAACATTATGTTTATGCTGGAAGCGTATTACCTGGTTGTGTTCGATATGTGAAGAACTCGAACCTTTAGTAATGTCCTCACCCTCTTCGACAATGCTCCAATATAATCCTTGTGATCATTGGATGTTATATTGGTGTCCTTTCTGTAAATAGGAGCTACAGACACCAAACTGTACTCCCTGCCAGTGCCTCAATCCAGCCTTGGAATGTTACGGTGTTTCGAAGCATTTGTTTTCTTTCTGTAAATTACCACTATTATTAGCCCGCCCTGACGCTAAGAACTCAATTGGATTACACACAGCACAGTTTTACAGGCAACAGTATGGAAGGCCAAAAGGTTCAAATCGTCGTAACCGGAACACGTCTTAACAATTGTAATTATAATTTTTCACTTGCTTTTTTCAAGTGTCCAACGTAAAAAAAAAATGTACACGTGTTTTTTTACACCTGTTCAGTGTGCATTTACAGGTGATTAGAATGCTTGTTATGGTCATTTTTAAATGCATTAATTACACCTGTTCAGTGTGCATTCACAGGTGATTAGAACGCTTGTTATGATCATTTTTACACACGCTCATTACACCTGTTCAGTGTGCATTTACAGGTGATTAGAACGCTTGTTATGATCATTTTTACACGCATTCATTGCACCTGTTCAGTGTGCATTAACAGGTGATGTTAATGCTCTAACTCAGAGACTCTGTCCTGAATCTCGATCCAGAGGGGATATGGGGGAGGGGCCAGAGAAGGCTGAGGCTGACCCAGCGAGGGGGGACCGACCCCCGGAGAGGGGTGCCAACCTCTACCCACGGCCACCAGGGGGCACCAGTACATCCAGCCAGATCCCTGCACCAGGGAGGTGAGGTGAGAGGGCTGAGGGCTGTGCCTTTAAACAGCTTGGAAAACTACATAAAATGATGTCATGGATTCTGATTGGCATCATTTGAGTCAATTGGAGGTGTGCATGTGGATGTATGTCAAGGCCTACCTTCAAACTCAGTGCCTCTTTGCTTGACATGGAAAAATCAAAAGAAATCAGCCAAGACCTCAGAAAAAAAATTGTTGACCTCCACAAATCTGGTTCATCCTTGGGAGCAATTTACAAATGCTTGAAGGTACCATGTTCATCTGTACAAACAATAGCAAGCAAGTATAAACAACATGGGACCACACAGCCATCATACCGCTCAGGAAGGACATGCATTCTGTCTCTTAGAGATGAATGTACTGAAAGTGCAAATCAATCCCAGAACAACAACAAAGGACCTTGTGAAGATGCTGGAGGAAACAGGTACAAAAGTATCTATATCCACAGTAAAACAAGTCCTATAAAGACATAACCTGAAAGGCCGCTAAGCAAGGAAGAAGCCACTGCTCCAAAACCGCCATAAAAAAGCCAGACTACTGTTTGCAACTGCACATGGGGACAAAGATCAAACCCTTTGGAGAAATATCCTCTGGTCTGATGAAACAAAAATATTACGTTTTAGCCATAATGACAGTCGTTGTGTTTGGAGAAAAAAGGGGGAGGCTTGCAAGCTGACGAACACCATCCCAACCGTGAAGCACGAGGGTGGCAGCATCATGTTGTGGGGGTGCTTTGCTGCAGGAGGGACTGGTGCACCTCACAAAATAGATGACATCATGATGGAGGAAAATGATGTGGAAGCTTGTGGAAGGCTACCCAAAACGTTTGATCCAACTTATACAATTTAAAGAAAATGCTACCAAATACTAAGTGAGTCTATATAAACTTCTCACCCACTGGGAATGTGATGAAAGAAATTAAAGCTGAAATAAATCACTCTAATATAATTCTGACATTTCATTTCATTCTTAAAATAAAGTGGTGATCCTAACTGACCTAAGTCAGGGATTTTTTATTAGGATTAAATGTCAGGAATTGTGAAAACTGAGTTTAAATGTATTTTGCTAAGGTGTTTGTAAACTTACGACTTCAACTGTTCTGGAGCTCAATGCCACAAATACAGTTGATCTTTTTTAATTTATATACATCAAAACTTTTGCCTCTGAAGTAACAAGCTATAAGTCCATGTGAAAACAAATCCCTTCAATTTTGTATTCATTATTTCATCGTAACAATATGTTCCTCCAGCCTTCGTCTTGAATAGTGATTTCCTACTCATTCAAATGACACTATATATCCAGTAGATGGTGGTACGTACTAAAGTACCTACTTTTCCAAAAATCTCGTCTGTTTGATTATTTGATGAATGGATTAATAGTCACTACCCTTTCCAAGACACAAAGCCTGGAGGAAAAGATTGTTTCTACAAAGGAATTAATAAACTGATGAGGAAGCTGCAGTGGAAAAAGAACCTAGGTGTCACGCCTTGGTCTTAGTATTTTTGTGTTTTCGTTAATTAGTTGGTCAGGCCAGGGTGTGACATGGGTTTATGTTGTTGTATTTTCGTATTGGGGTTTTGTAGTTATTGGGATTGCGGCTGAGTAGGGGTGTTGCATAGGCTTGGATGCCTGAGGCGGTTCTCAATCAGAGTCAGGTGATTCTCGTTGTCTCTGATTGGGAACCGTATTTAGGTAGCCTGGGTTTCACTTTGTATTTCGTGGGTGATTGTTCCTGTCTCTGTGTAGTTTCACCAGATAGGCTGTACTTAGGTTTCACGTTCCGTTTTGTTGTTTTGTATTTGTCTCAGTATTTTCATGTAATCGTCATTTGTTTCATTAAAAAACATGAGTAACCAACACGCTGCATTTCGGCAGTCCGACTCTCTTTCGACAAACAAAGAACGCCATTACAGAATCACCCACCACACACGGACCGAGCAGCGTGTTAACAGGCAGGAGCCACAGGAGAGACAAAAGAAGCAGCTTCAGTGGGAGAGGCTGCACCACTTGGAGAATTGGACATGGGAGGAAGAACTGGACGGAAAAGGACCCTGGGCTCAGCCTGGTGAATATCGCCGCCCCAAGGAGGAACTAGAGGCGGCTAAAGCGGAGAGGCGCTGGTATGAGGAGGCAGCACGGCGACGTGGATGGAAGCCCGGGAATCACCCCCAAAAATGTCTTGGGGGGGGGGCTTACAGGGAGTATGGCTACGCCAGGTAGGAGACCTGCGCAAACTCCCTGTGCTTACCGGGGGGCTAGAGAGACCGGGCAGGCACCGTGTTATGCAGTGGTGCGCATGGTGTCCCCAGTGCGGGTGCATAGCCCGGTGCGGTATATTTCAGCTCCGTGTATCGGCCGGGCGAGATTGAGCGTCGAGCCAAATGCCATGAAGCCGGATCTATGCATCTGGTCCCCAGTGCGTCTCCTTGGGCCGGCTTACATGGCACCAGCCTTGCGCTCGGTGTCTCCGGTTCGTCTACTTAGCCCAGTGCGGGCTATTCCACCTCGCGGCACTGGCAGGGCGACCGAGAGTATTCAACCGGGTAAGGTTGGGCAGGCTCGGTGCTCAAGAGCTCCAGTGCACCTGCACGGTCCGGTCTATCCAGTACCACCTCCACACCCCAGCCCTCCGGTAGCAGCTCCCCGCACCAGGCATCCTGTGCGTGTCCTCGGCCCAATACCACCAGTGCCAGCACCACACATCAGGCCTACAGTGCGCCTCGCCTCTCCTGCGCTGTCTGAGCCTTTCTTCTCTCCTGCGCTGTCGGAGTCTCCCGCCTGTTCAGCTCTTCTAGAGCCTTCCTCCTCTACAGCGCTGCCGGAGCCTCCTGCCTGTTCGGAGCAGCCTGAGCTGGCAGTCTGCATGGAGCAGCCAGAGCTGTCAGTCTGCTTGGAGCAGCCAGAACTGCCAGTCTGCATGGAGCTGCCAGTCTGCATGGAGCTGCCAGTCTGCAAGGAGCTGCCAGTCTGCAAGGAGCTGCCAGTCTGCATGGAGCAGCCAGAGCTGCCAGTCTGCATGGAGCAGCTAGAGATGCCAGTCTGCATGGAGCAGCCAGAGCTGTCAGTCTGCTTGGAGCAGCCAGAGCTGTCAGTCTGCTTGGAGCAGCCAGAGGTGCCAGTCTGCATGGAGCTGCCAGTCTGCATGGAGCTGCCAGTCTGCAAGGAGCTGCCAGTCTGCAAGGAGCTGCCAGAGCTGTTAGTCTGCAAGGAGCCGCCAGAGCTGTCAATCTGCATGGAGCAGCCAGAGCCGCCAGTCAGCATGGAGCAGCCAGAGCCGTCAGTCAGCATGGAGCAGCCAGAGCCGTCAGTCTGCCAAGATCCGCCAGTCAGCCAGATTCTTCCAGATCTGCCAGTCAGCCAGACTCTTCCAGATCTGCCAGTCAGCCAGACTCTTCCAGATCTGCCAGTCAGCCAGACTCTTCCATATCTGCCAGTCAGCCAGACTCTGCCAGTCAGCCAGACTCTTCCAGATCTGCCAGTCAACCAAACTCTTCCAGATCTGCCAGTCAACCAGACTCTTCCAGATCTGCCAGTCAACCAGACTTTTCCAGATCTGCCAGTCAACCAGACTCTTCCAGATCTGCTAGTCAACCAGACTCTTCCAGATCCGCTAGTCAACCAGACTCTTCCAGATCCGCCAGTCAGCCAGTATCTGCCGGATTCAACTGCCTGGCTGGGCTTCATCTCAGTACTGGGCTTCCTCTCAGTGCTGGGCTTCCTCTCAGTGCTGGGCTTTCTCTCAGTACTGGGCTGCCCCTCAGTCCCGAGCTGCCCCTCAGTCCCGAGCTGCCTCAGTCCCGAGCTGCCCCTCAGTCCCGAGCTGCCCCTCAGTCCCGAGCTGCCCCTCAGTCACGAGCTGCTCCTCAGTTCAGTGGGGTTCTGGGTGAGGACTATTAGGCCATGGTCGGCGGCGAGGGTGGATTATCCCAGGAGGCGAAGGGGAGGAACTATGACATTTATGGAGTGGGGTCCACGTCCCGAGCCGGAACCGCCACCATGGACAGACGCCTACCCGGACCCTCCCTATGGTTTTGAGGGGGGGGGGGGGGTTCTGTCACGCCTTGGTCTTAGTATTTTTGTATTTTCGTTAATTAGTTGGTCAGGCCAGGGTGTGACATGGGTTTATGTTGTTGTGTTTTCTTATTGGGGTTTTGTAGTTATTGGGATTGCGGCTGAGTAGGGGTGTTGCATAGGCTTGGCTGCCTGAGGCGGTTCTCAATCAGAGTCAGGTGATTCTCGTTGTCTCTGATTGGGAACCGTATTTAGGTAGCCTGGGTTTCACTTTGTATTTCGTGGGTGATTGTTCCTGTCTCTGTGTAGTTTCCCCAGATAGGCTGTACTTTGGTTTCACGTTCCGTTTTGTTGTTTTGTATATGTCTCAGTATTTTCATGTAATCGTCATTTGTTTCATTAAAAAACATGAGTAACCAACACGCTACATTTCGGTCCGACTCTCTTTTGACAAACGAAGAAAGCCGTTACACTAGGTCATTCCAAAGCCCATTTTTTCTGGAACAGAGTAAATAATCAAATCAGGCTTCATTTATATAGCACATTTCAGACAAGAATGTGAACACAATGCATGAACACATGAACACAAAGCACTTCACAGGAAAAAACAATGAAAAACAATGAAAAAACAATTATTTACTACACAAGAAACATAAGAGGATAAAACAACAACAAAAGATTAACAATTTAAAACTAATTGACTAAAATAAGCACCCTAAGGTATGTGCACACCTGTTCAGTGTGCATTTACAGGTGATTAGAACGCTTGTTATGGTCATGTTTACACGCGTTCATTACACCTGTTCAGTGTGCATTTACAGGTGATTAGAATGCTTGTTATGGGCATGTTTACACGCGTTCATTACACCTGTTCAGTGTGCATTTACAGGTGATTAGAATGCTTGTTATGGGCATGTTTACACGTGTTCATTACACCTGTTCAGTGTGCATTTACAGGTGATTAGAACGCTTGTTATCGACATTTTTACATGCGCTCATTACACATTGGGTAAGGAATGGCGTTTTTGTAGTTGTTTTTGGATAATTGCCAAAAACAACTTATTTGGTAGCTAATGTTTTGCTGTTTTTCTATAAAAAAAGCACAAAGGTATTTTTTTAATTTTAATTTGCTATCCATAACTTGTCTGAAGTATCAAGCTCTAAGTCCATGTGAAAACAAAATCTGACACTTTTCATCCACCAGATTGGATTGTTTTGAGAAAAGTACCTACTTTTCCAAAACCCCATTTGTTTGATAAATAAATTAAAGCAATAATAGGCACTATACTTTCCAAACCACCAAGGCTGGATTAAAAATATGGAGGAAGGACAAGGGTGCAACATTTGAGCGAAATAAGCTTTTTGTGTGTATGGAAATGTCTGGCAGCTTTTATTTCAGCTCGTGAAACCAACACTTTACATGATGCATTTATGTTTTTGTTCAGTGTATATGTGAAAATGTGTTGCAAACTGAGACGTCACTGCTCAAGTTGGTAATCCAATGTTTTGAGAAGAGCTGGCTAGTCATCTGTCCAGTACATAACATGCAAATATCTAATGGTATCTTAAGGCTACCTCTATACTGTTTCTTTTGTCATTGTACATTTACCTACTTATTCCATGACATTGTCCAAGTTCTGATTTCTTCCTTACTTCTCCAATGTATTCCATATTGCCCACTTCCTCACCAGACAGTAGCAACCAACTATTAAAAAACGGTGATAATTTCAACAACAACTAGATACACTCTTAGAAAAAAGGAGTTCCAAAAGGGTTCTTCAGCTGTCCCCATAGTATAACCCTTTCTGGTTCCAGGTAGAGACATGTTGAGTTCCATGTAGAACCCTCTGTGGAAAGGCTCGACTGGGGTGTCTTGCACCACTGTTGCTGCCCTAATTTATTATTCTTGTGAGCCTACACTATTCAGGCAAATGAAGTAAAAGCTGTTACAAATGTGTTTTGAGGACTGTTTTTAGAGCTGCAACTAACAACTATTCTGATAATCAATATGTCAGTTATTACTCAATTTGTTAAAAAGCCTGTTTTGCTGACTGAATATAGCCTGAGTGTTTTATCAAATATTAAAATGTTTACAGTGCATCAAAGTGCAAGTAGCAACCACAGACAAACTCAAACTCTGTTATTTTGTGACAACATCCAATAAAGTTTATTTCCACATGAGACAGGCACAGTTTCAGCTCAAGACGATTTAGAACCCTAAGTGAGATTTCATTTCGGTGCCCCTCCTATAGGTGTTGATGGCCATGCCTCCCTGGGGCACTCAAGTCTTCTCATATCACTAACATTTGTCTCACCTCTCATTATTGAAGGTCTGCAATAAAACACAAACACAAGTTCAAGAGGAGGAAGAGGAGGAAGGGTTTCCAAATTGGATCAAGTTCTCTACGGAGATTGGTGGTGATAGACTAATCCAAGTTCTCTCACAAGAGAAAGGTACAGCATTATACCTTTTTTTGTAGTAACATTCATTATCTGGGCTTGGCAACTGAGAGAACATTTGTTGATATATTTCACTTAAAGTAATCAGTTGCCTTTTAAAGTACTCCTCAGCAGATATAATGATAGAGGGCTTACCCATTTCATATACTGAATTATTTGATGAATACATACATATCTGTGCTCTCGGACACATAATCAGTGATGTTTCTTAGGATCATGTTTCGGGTCTTTCAACATCATACAACCTTTCCCATCAGACCTTAGCTTGTGTCATAAGTGGCATTACGCTAGTTCCCATGGATTTACTGATCCCCGCCATTCCAAGGCGTGACTAACCACTGGCCAACTCCCTGTCACAAAATAACAAAATGCACGTGTTCCTATCTTTCAGTACCGTCGTGGGACGGACGGGGCCAACGTGGAGAAGACAGTGTTGGGTGTTTGGGATGATGGAGGTCAAACACAACAGACGGCGCCCAGTTCTTAAAATGGTGGGAAACCTTCATCTCTATCATCAGACGACGTGTGCGAAGAGCTCCCACCATTCTGAGTGACTTGTTGAGAGCATATGTCAGGTCTCTGAATAGGCTGGGTTACAATCACCAGACAGTCAGCCACACAAACAACTCTGTGGATCCTCACACAGGATTCACAAGCAACACATGGAAAAGAGCGTGGCAGACAATAAAGGGACATGTCTAGAGGCTAAGGGGCAATCGGACCAAAAGAAAGTTTGAAGAAGCATCTCCATTTTATTGAGTGGATGTACTGGTTGGGTTAAGACATTAAGGTGTACTCTCTCAACTCTTCAAAGACATCCAATTCGTATCAGCTGTGAGATTTTCACTCTTAGCATGCACCCCCCAGAGGAAATGTTTTGTCGAGATCATTCCAAGCTATGAGATCAGACATTGTTTCTCACATACAGTGCCTTGCGAAAGTATTCGGCCCCCTTGAACTTTGCGACCTTTTGCCACATTTCAGGCTTCAAACATAAAGATATAAAACTGTATTTTTTTGTGAAGAATCAACAACAAGTGGGACACAATCATGAAGTGGAACGACATTTATTGGATATTTCAAACTTTTTTTAACAAACCAAAAACTGAAAAATTGGGTGTGCTAAATTATTCAGCCCCTTTACTTTCAGTGCAGCAAACTCTCTCCAGAAGTTCAGTGAGGATCTCTAAATGATCCAATGTTGACCTAAATGACTAATGATGATAAATACAATCCACCTGTGTGTAATCAAGTCTCCGTATAAATGCATCTGCACTGTGATAGTCTCAGAAGTCTGTTAAAAGCGCAGAGCATCATGAAGAACAAGGAACACACCAGGCAGGTCCGAGATACTGTTGTGAAGAAGTTTAAAGACGGATTTGGATACAAAAAGATTTCCCAAGCTTTAAACATCCCAAGGAGCACTGTGCAAGCGATAATATTGAAATGGAAGGAGTATCAGACCACTGCAAATCTACCAAGACCTGGCCGTCCCTCTAAACTTTCAGCTCATACAAGCAGAAGACTGATCAGAGATGCAGCCAAGAGGCCCATGATCACTCTAGATGAACTGCAGAGATCTACAGCTGAGGTGGGAGACTCTGTCCATAGGACAACAATCAGTCATATATTGCACAAATCTGGCCTTTATGGAAGAGTGGCAAGAAGAAAGCCATTTCTTAAAGATATCCATAAAAAGTGTTGTTTAATGTTTGCCACAAGCCACCTGGGAGACACACCAAACATGTGGAAGAAGGTGCTCTGGTCAGATGAAACCAAAATTGAACTTTTTGGCAACAATGCAAAATGTTATGTTTGGCGTAAAAGCAACACAGCTCATCACACTGAACACACCATCCCCACTGTCAAACATGGTGGTGGCAGCATCATGGTTTGGGCCTGCTTTTCTTCAGCAGGGACAGGGAAGATGGTTAAAATTGATGGGAAGATGGATGGAGCCAAATACAGGACCATTCTGGAAGAAACCCTGATGGAGTCTGCAAAAGACCTGAGACTGGGACGGAGATTTGTCTTCCAACAAGACAATGATAACATAAAGCAAAATCTACAATGGAATGGTTCAAAAATAAACATATCCAGGTGTTAGAATGGCCAAGTCAAAGTCCAGACCTGAATCCAATCGAGAATCTGTGGAAAGAACTGAAAACTGCTGTTCACAAATGCTCTCCATCCAACCTCACTGAGCTCGAGCTGTTTTGCAAGGAGGAATGGGAAAAAATTTCAGTCTCTCCATGTGCAAAACTGATAGAGACATACCCCAAGCGACTTACAGCTGTAATCGCTGCAAAAGGTGGCGCTACAAAGTATTAACTTAAGGGGGCTGATTAATTTTGCACGCCCAATTTTTCAGTTTTTGATTTGTTAAAAAAGTTTGAAATATCCAATAAATGTCGTTCCACTTCATGATTGTGTCCCACTTGTTGTTGATTCTTCACAAAAAAATACAGTTTTATATCTTTGTGTTTGAAGCCTAAAATGTGGCAAAAGGTCGCAAAGTTCAAGGGGGCCGAATACTTTCGCAAGGCACTGTAAGTAGGATCAATGTTATCTTTCAGAAAAGAGCCCAGAGTGATGAACTACCCGAGTTATAACTGAGACCTTTTCATTTCAATGTGAATAGAACACTTACAGATGAGTTGTTTGTTGCACAGTGCCTCAAGGACATTCAATTCCAACTGTTTTGTTATTTCTATTAGAAAAAAATATATATAAATATCCAACCAATTTCAAGTGTGGTTGCATTAGTGTGCCGGGTACTGTGCCAAATCAATTTAAATAGCGGTCAATACCAGAACTTTAAATGCACGCAACCCCTGCCAGATCTATTTTGTCAAAACCAATAGAATCTCAACTTTTAATTAATATCAACCAATACGATGTCTTTGGAACTACGATCCTACAGCAAATTAATGTTTCAAGCATGTTGTTGCTAGTGTTCTTTGGGTCACTCCATGTAAACAAATGTGATATCACAAGAAATGGGAGACTGGATTCTATTGCTTCCAAACATATCACTGTCTGATCAACAGGCTATGCACCAACCCTCAAGAAAGTGTATTGCCAATCTTCACCTACTACAATCAAAAACACTTTGTAACATGGTAACTACATAATTACATGAGTAAATAAAATGTGTTTCACTTTACGTTAAGTTGCTCGTTCCTGTGTAGAAACATTGTAGTTATGATGCTTTTCTTTAAAATTACATTGTAATAACAAGTGTTGATATACCCTGCAAAATATTGAATGATGTTGAAAGTATATAGTAATTACACTTAAATTTGCTGTAACAACATTTTTCTGAGATTGAGATGGATGCCCTTTGATCACAACTACAAGTACTGTATAGGGTGTCTGCCATAGCTGTAACATAGTAGCTACATAGTAATTGTATGAGTAATTTACAGTACGTTTCACTTTACATGAAGTTGCTGTGTAGAAACATTGTAGTTACAATTTTTCTTCATAACAACATTGTAATAGCTGACATTTTTATATACCCTGCAAAGGTGTATAATATTGAAAGTACAAAGTAATTACACTTAAAGGTGCTGTAAACAATGTTTTTCCTAGATTGAGATGGATTCCCATTGATCACAACTACAAGTACTATGTTGGGTGGCTGCCTAAGTTGCAACTGCATAGTAATTACTTGAGTAATTCACAATGCGTTTAATTGTTGCTTGTTCCTGTGTAGAAACATTGTAGTTAAAATAGTTTTCTTTATAATGACATTGTAAAAATTGAAATAGTGGTATACCCTGCAAAATGGTTAATAATATTGAAAGTCGATAGTAATTACACTTAAAGGTGCTGTCCCAACATTCTTCCTAGATTGAAATGGACTTCCATTGATCACAAATACAAGTAATGTATTGGGTGTCTGCCATTGTTGCAACATAGTAATCACATGAGTAATCATTGTGCTTCACTTTACGTTCAGTTGCTTGTTCCTGTGTAGGAACATTGTAGTTAGGATACTTTTCTTTATAACATAACTGACATGTTGATATATCCTGTGAAATGTAATTGCATTGAAAGTGCAGTGTAATTACACTTACAGGTGCTGTAAAACCATTTATTCTACATTGTGAATTTTCCCATTGACTGTAATAAAAAAGGTTTACTGCGGTTTAATGCGTACATTAACATTATACATTATATTATTTTGAACAACATTTCACTTACATTACCTCTACACTGAAAAAAAATGTGTTGTTTCAACTTATTATTTCCAGCGATCTAGTTGCGTGGCCTTTTTCAAGCTCAGAGTACTTCACATTTGTTAACAATAAATGTGGAGTTACTAAAGCTACATTATTGTTGACAAATAAGTGACAGCTATGTCCACTGCACAATTTTTCAGTGTAGTGTACTATTCTCATTTGATTCAACTTAAATATTTATTACGTCAACAACAAATGTTGAGTTATCATAGCTAAAGAAACATTTATGTTGACAAATAAAAAAAATATTTAAGTCCCCATCATCATGTTGTAACGGTTTTCATGCGGTGAAGGAGAGTCGGACCAAATGCAGCATGTAGATTGCGATCCATGTTTAATGAACAAACGTAAACACGAATCAATGCAAATACTACAAAACAAAAGAACGTAATGAAAACCGAAACAGCCTATACTAGTGTAAACTAACACAGAGACAGGAACGAGGACACTAAGGACAATCACCCACGAAACACACAAAGAATATGGCTGCCTAAATATGGTTCCCAATCAGAGACAACGATAATCACCTGACTCTGATTGAGAACCGCCTCAGGCAGCCATAGACTAACGCTAGACATCCCACAAAACCCCAAGACAAAAACACACCACAATAACCCATGTCACACCCTGGCCTGACCGAATAAATGAAGAATAAACATAATATATATCGACCAGGGCGTGACACATGTCAGTATAACCAACCATTTTTAGGTGAAATCAGTTCACTTTGTTAAAACCTCGATGGGATATGTGGGACGGTAGCGTCCCACCTGGCCAACATCCAGTGAAAATGCAGAGCGCCAAATTCAAATAAATTACTATAAAAATTAAACTTTGTTGAAATCACACATTAAATATACCAAATTAAAGCTATACTTGTTGAGAATTCAGCCAATGTGTCAGATTTAAAAAATGCTTTACGGCGAAAGCAAATGATGCTATTATCTGAGGATAGCGCCCCAGTAAACAAAGAGAGAAAAGCATATTTCAACCCTGCAGGCGCGACACAAAAAAAAATATTAAAAAAAATATATAATTCATGCCTTACCTATGACGAGCTTCTTCTGTTGGCACTCCAATATGTCCCATAAACATCACAAATGGTCCTTTTCGATACATATCCAATATCCATATCCCTTTATTTGGCGCATTTGATCCAGAAAAACACCAGTTCCAAATTGCGCAACATGACTACAAAATATCTCAAAAGTTACCTGTAAGCATTGCCCAAACATTTCAAACTACTTTTGTAATACAACTTTAGGTATTTTTTAACGTAAATGATCAATAAAATTGAAGACGGGATATACTGTGTTCAATACCGGAGGAAAACAAAGTGGAGCGTGCTTTCAGGTCACGCGCCTCTAACAAACAGTACAATTTCCTCGAGCCTCATTCTGAACAGTGTTACTTCTTCATTTCTCAAAGGAAAATCCTCAACCTATTTCTAAAGACTGTTGACATCCAGTGGAAGCGACAGGAAAGGCAGGAAAGTCGATTAGAAATCTGCATTCCCAATGAAACCTCATTGAAAAGAGAGTGACCTCAAAAACAAAAAATCTGAACGGTTCTCTGGGTTTTGTCCTCAGGGTTTTGCCTGCCAAATAAGTTCTGTTACACTCACAGACATGATTAAAACTGTTTTAGAAACTTCAGAGTGTTTTCTATCCAAATTTACTAATGAGATCCATATCTTAGCTTCTAGGTCTGAGTAGCAGGCCGTTTACTTTGGACACACTTTTCATCCGGACGTAAAAATACTGCCCCCTGTCACAAAGAAGTTTTAAGTCAACTTTCAATTAAGTTATTGTAACTAGTAATACAGCTATCATAACTACATTTAAAGTTTACATAACAAAATGGGCTATGCAAGGATAACTTGATAACATGACATGTTAAATGCTCTGAGCTTGAAAAAGGCCACGGAACTCGATGACTGGAAATAACAAGTTGAAACAACCTTAAAGCTAGAGTTCTGAACTAAAGCCAGTTACTTCAATTTATAAAAGAGTTAAACATTTGCCATTATAACTGACTACTCTGAGTTTAGTCTTTTTCCAATTTTGTTGTCAACTTTTAATAAAGTTATCATAAGTAGTAACATAGTTCAAGTTTACATAACAAAATTGTCTAAGTTAGGATAACGTGACATGTTAAGTGCTCTGAACTTGAAAAAGGCCACATAACAAGTTGAAACAACATTAACTTCTTTGGGACTGGGGGGCAGTATTGAGTAGCTTGGATAACAAGGTGCCCAGAGTAAACTGCCTGCTACTCAGGCCCAAAAGCTAGAATATGCATATAATTAGTAGATTTGGATAGAAAACACTGAAGTTTCTAAAACGTTTGAATGATGTCTGTGAGTATAACAGAACTCATATGGCAGGCAAAAACCGGAGATAAAAATCCAACCAGGAAGTGGGAAATCTGAGGTTTGTGGTTTTTCAAGTTATTGCCTATCGAATATACAGTGTCTATGGGGTCATATTGCACTTCCTAAGGCTTCCACTAGATGTCAACAATCTTTAGAACCTTGTTTGAGGCTTCTACTGTGAAGGAGGAGAGAATGAGAGCTGTTTCAACCAGAGGTCTGGCAGAGTGCCATGAGCTCAGTCTCGTGCTCGCCCGTGAGAGTTAGCTGCGTTCCATTGCATTTCTAAAGACAAAGGAATTCTCCGGTTGAAACATTATTGCAGATTTATGATTTAAAAACATCCTTTTGATTCTATACATCGTTTGACATGTTTCTACGAACTGTAATATAACTTTACGTCTGAACTTTCGCCTGGACTTGCCTGCGCCTCCTGAGTGAACGTGAACAAAGAGGAGTTAAAGGAACAACAAAAAGGAGGTATTTGGACATAAATGATGGACTTTATCGAACAAAACAAACATTTATTGTGGAATTCCTGGGAGTCGAGAACCACTGTTCCAAGGAGGGGTGGGCCTGGAAAAAGAAGACAAAAGGGCTGTGAAACAGGCTTAATTCTAGACGCATGGAATGTAGGATGAATACTAGGGTACGGGGCAACAGAGACGAACAGCAGAGGGACTGCTGGGCCGTCTTTTTGGCAGAGGGTAGTTTGGGGAGAGGAATGAAGTGGCAGCTCTGGAGAACCAATCCACCATGTTCAGGATGGTGGTGTTGCCATCAGACGGGGGAAGACCCGTGACAAAGTCTAGGGTGATGTGAGACCAGGGACAGTGGGGGACAGGCAGTGGATGGAGGAGACCAGCCGGAGCTTGCCGGGGAGTCTTGTTCTGTTCACAAACTGTGCAAGCGAAGAATGTGGACACATCCAGGACCATGGAAGGCCACCATAAGCACTGTCGCACAAATGCCAGTGTCCGGCAGGTGCCGAGGTGGCAGGCCAGCCTGGAGGGGTGGGCCCACAGGAGCAGACGGTGTCGGGAACAAACATCTGGTTATCAGGTTGATGGGAGAAGAAGGCACAGGGATGTACCTTGAGGTCACGGGCAAAAAGCTGAGACAGGACAGCCCCTACTCCGACGTCTGAAGCATCGGCCTCCACCACGAACTGATGAGATGGGTCCAGATGAACCAGGGTGGGAGCTGTGGTGAAACAATGTTTGAAGTCCTGAAACGCCCATTCAGCAGCTGGGGACCATGTGAACGGAACCTTGGGCGAGGTGAGTGCTGACAGGGGGGAAGCCAGGGTGCTGTAAAGTGGCGATAGAAATTGGCGAACCCCAGGATACATTGCAACTGCACCCTGGACGCAGGCCGAGGCCAATCCATCACTGCTCTCACCTTCCCGGGTTTCATCTGGACACTCCCAGCAGATATGATGTAACCCAGAAAGGGGATGATGGAGCGATGGAACTCGCACTTTTCCACCGTCAAAAACAATTGATTCTCCAGAAGGCGTTGAAGTACCTGCTGGATGTGGATCACGTGTTCTTGAGGGGAGCGAGCGAAGACGAGGATGTCATCAATGTTGGCGAAGACAAACCGGTTCAACATGTCACGGAGAGCCCGGAACACAGCAGGGATGTTGGTGAGGCCAAATGGCATGACTAGATACTCGTAGTGGCCACTGGCCGTATTGAAGGCAGTCTTCCAATGTCCCCTCTTGTATCCACACCAGGTGGTTGGCATTCCATAGATCCAGATTGGAAAACAGTTTCCCCCTGGTGTGGCTCGAAGGCTGGGGAGATGAGTGGTAGCGGGTAGCGGTTCTTAACCATAACGTTGTTGAGTTCCCGGTAGTCAATGCACGGGCGCAGAGTCTTTTTCTCCATGAAGAAGAAGGGGGACGGATAAATACAGAAGCTAGGGAGTCCCTAATGTAGGTATCCATAGCCTTGGACTCCGGTCCCGACAGAGAGTGCAGATGTCCCCAGGGCGGCGTGGTGCTAGGGCGAAGGTAAATAAATCCCACAGTCATAGGGTTGGTGCGGCGGAAGGGACACGGCCCGGGCCTTGCTGAACACCTCCCGGATGTCCTGGTACTCCGCGGAAATGGAGGAGAGGTCCAGAGCACCTTCCGAGCCCACAGGAAGACATTGCGGGCAGATTGTGCTGACTTCAGGCAATGGACGTGGTAGAAGGGGATCCAGCCCATGATGGCACCAGTAGACCAGGGGATTGTGTCGTTGGAGCCAGGAGAATCCCGATACCACAGGAGGGGACTTGCTGAGCAGGAACTGGATAGCCTCGCCGTGGTTCCCTGACACCCGTTAGGGGGATAGGAGTGGTGTTGTTGGTGACTCGGCCTATAGAGCGCCCGTCCAGCGCTCTAACGTCCATTGGGAATGGAAAGTGGCTGAGTGGGGATGTTCAGCTCGGATGCCAAGGTAGCATCCAAAAAACTCTCGTCAGCCCCAGAGTCAATGAGAACCCGGAGAGATTTGGACTGGTCTCCCCACAGAACTCCCCACAGTTCTCCATATGGCCCACCAGAGTCCTTGCTCCTACCGGTGAGCCTGGCTTCTTTAAAGGACAATAGGACAAGAAATGGCCAAGAGTCCTGCATTACAGACAACTCTGTGTCGATCCTGTATTGCTGTTCTGCTGGCGACAGCCCAGCTCTGCCTAGTGGCATAGGCTCAGGAAGCAATGACTCAGCCGTCTTCAGCAGCCCTCGGGGCAGGCCAGGAAGCCTCGGGTCCTCTCGGCAACGAGACTGCCGGAGGCACCCGGGTTGATTCGAAGGCAAGGTGGGATCCCTGGGCGTGCGAGCGAAATTCATGCTCAGACAATAAAGAAGAACAATCAAAGTGGTAAAGGCATATGGGACATTGTGAAGTTCATGTAGGATCACCTGCTCTTCTATCACAAGGGCAACGTCCACATTGTCAGCTGGCATTGGGTCATCTGCTGCAGCTCCATCCACAGCTCCCAGGTCTAGATAGAATGCATTCTTAGTTGAGGTAACACATGTCTGTTCTTTTCCTATTTACAAAAATCAATTGATTGTCCGTTATAGTGCCGCAAAGGCGCATGGTCATCCAACACTGAAAATGAGGGGGAAATCCATGTAAAACCTCATCTATCATTCAGTGCTGTTTTGGCAATCAGCTCTTTCTACAACATTCATTATATTAAAGTTGCACTGTGTAGAATTCCGCCTCTACTACTTTATTTTTATATGGCCAGCTTACAAAAGCTGTCAAAACTATATTTCTAGATATAAAAAAATAAATACACTGTTTAGATAGGACAATGATACCTTACAATAAGCAATTAAGTTGTTACACAAAGCACAGCCTAAATGAAAAGTTTATATTGAAGATGGACTGGCACGAGCCCACTGACGAACAATGTTGAAACAGCAAAACTGATTGCAATTCCTGTTCAAATGGAAAAGTCTGCACTACATGGTGTAGGGATTAATTGTCCTGTCAAAATCGCTTTTTATATTTTTTAAATAACAATAAATATATATTATTTTTTTTACAGCTTTTGTATACAATTTGGAATTCCTCACAGTGCCACTTTAATTCTGTTAATTGTCTAACAATAGGGAATTAGACACATCACTAAGGGCACTGCAGTATTGTGTGCTGCCATACACCAGGAATGTGTGATACATTCAAATATGCTCAAACTTGAGCATACTTACATTTCACAACCGTCGACAACAGCTATCAATAGTTGTTTACATGGTAGTTAGGTATTATCGCCCAAACCTAGTATTGTGTTTAATGTATGGTCCTGATTTTTTACTTTGGAGTCCAAGATAAAGATTTTGTTTCTTCTGGACAAAAAGCATGCTAAATCACTATTCTCAACTGAATGTCTAGCAAGGGAGAAAGGTTGAGCAAAAGCAAAAACAAATAAAACATTGCTGGAAGAGATTTCCTTATATACTGTATATTTGATTTGGCCTGTGTGTTATAATCACTTCAGATGGCGACAGACATTCAACTTGACTGCATTGAACGTTACAATGCATCATGATTCACAGGAAATGTCACTCCTGGGAGAAAACATAAGGTTATGTTGTAGGGTTGTTTACCTCACGTCTTCAGAAAACCGGAAGGGTCTTCTCACAGGAAGTATGGCAAGCCTTGGAGCACAGCCTCTCTCTCTTCTTTTGATTGGAACTCTAACAACAAAAGCACAATTGACTGTTGTACAACATTGTTAATGTGGTTGTCAATGTTAATATCTCATCCCCAAAATAAGCAATTATCAATACACCAAAACATAGGAAATAACTGTATGTTAATATAGTTGAACCTACGTCTTTGTCAAGACTGTCCATAAGGTGTTTTGAGCTCCATCCCTCCACCACTCTTGGCCCGGAAGAAATCAAGGAGCTTGGAAAGATGACTGTCCAGTCCTTCATAAAATGTCTTCTTGAGGTCCACAGACACAAGTCTCATGAACTCCAGAACAACCTGTTTGAAGATCATAACATCCCAGGGAAGGAATTGTAGGGACAAAGGGGTGCCTATTCTGCCAGCGCACCATAACAATCAGCCAGGGCACTAAGGCCATCAGGCAAAATAGCCAATAACATTTCTACAAAACTCAATAAACACTTGTTAAAAAAACTATAAGCATTTAATGTAGGAATGTCACGCCTTGGTCTTAGTATTTTGCGTTTTAGATAATTAGTTGGTCAGGCCAGGGTGTGACATATCTAGTTTCACCAGATAGGCTGTACTTAGGTTTCACATTCCGTTTGTTGTTTTTTTGTATTTATTAGTTATTTCATGTATCGTTCCGTTTTTCTTCATTAAAAACATGAGTAACCAACACACTGCATTTCGGTCCGACTTCCTTGCGACAAACGAAGAACGTCGTTACAGAATCACCCACCACACACGGACAGAGCAGCGTGTTAACAGGCAGGAGCCACAGAAGAGGCAACAGAAGCAGCTTCAGTGGGAGAGCCTGCACCACTTGGAGAATATGGACATGGGAGGAAGAACTGGACGGAAAAGGACCCTGGGTTCAGCCTGGTGAATATCGCCGCCCCAAGGAGGAACTAGAGGCGGCTAAAGCGGAGAGGCGCTGGTATGAGGAGGCAGCACGGCGACGTGGATGGAATCCCGGGAATCAGCCCCAAAAATGTCTTGGGGGGGGGCTTTCAGGGAGTATGGCTACGCCAGGTAGGAGACCTGCGCAAACTCCCTGTGCTTACTGGGGGGCTAGAGAGACCGGGCAGGCACCGTGTTATGCAGTGGTGCGCACAGTGTCCCCAGTGCGGGTGCATAGCCCGGTGCGGTATATTTCAGCTCCGCGTATCGGCCGGGCTAGATTGAGCGTCGAGCCAAATGCCATGAAGCCGGCTCTACGCATCTGGTCCCCAGTGCGTCTCCTTGGGCCGGCTTACATGGCACCAGCCTTGCGCTCGGTGTCTCCGTTTCGCCTACATAGCCCAGTGCGGGCTATTCCACCTCGCAGCACTGGCAAGGTGACCGAGAGTATTCAACCGGGTAAGGTTAGGCAGGCTCGGTGCTCAAGAGCTCCAGTGCGCCTGCAGGGTCCGGTCTATCCAGTACCACCTCCACACCCCAGCCCTCCGGTAGCACCAGGCTTCCTGTGCGTGTCTTCGGCCCAATACCACCAGTGCCAGCACCACGCATCAGGCCTACAGTGCGCCTCGCCTCTCCTGCGCTGTCGGAGCCTTTCTTCTCTCCTGCGCTGTCGGAGTCTCCCGCCTGTTCGGCGCTTCTAGAGCCTTCCTCCTCTACAGCGCTCCCGGAGCCTCCTGCCTGTTCGGAGCAGCCAGAGCTGCCAGTCTGCATGGAGCTGCCAGTCTGCAAGGAGCTGCCAGTCTGCAAGGAGCTGCCAGTCTGCATGGAGCAGCCAGAGCTGCCAGTCTGCATGGAGCAGCTAGAGCTGCCAGTCTGCATGGAGCAGCCAGAGCTGTCAGTCTGCTTGGAGCAGCCAGAGCTGTCAGTCTGCTTGGAGCAGCCAGAGCTGCCAGTCTGCATGGAGCTGCCAGTCTGCATGGAGCTGCCAGTCTGCAAGGAGGTGCCAGTCTGCAAGGAGCTGCCAGTCTGCAGAGAGCAGCTAGAGCTGCCAGTCTGCATGGAACAGCTAGAGCTGTCAGTCTGCATGGAGCAGCCAGAGCTGCCAGTCTGCATGGAGCTGCCAGTCTGCATGGAGCTGCCAGTCTGCAAGGAGCTGTCAGTCTGCAAGGAGCTGCCAGTCTGCAAGGAGCTGCCAGTCTGCAAGGAGCTGCCAGTCTGCAAGGAGCTGCCAGTCGGCAAGGAGCTGCCAAAGCTGTTAGTCTGCATGGAACAGTCAGAGCTGTCAGTCTGCAAGAAGCCGCCAGAGCTGTCAATCAGCATGAAGCAGCCAGAGCCGTCAGTCAGCATGAAGCAGCCAGAGCCGTCAGTCTGCCAGGATCCGCCAGTCAGCCAGACTCTTCCAGATCTGCCAGTCAGCCAGACTCTTCCAGATCTGCCAGTCAGCCAGACTCTTCCAGATCTGCCAGTCAGCCAGACTCTTCCAGATCTGCCAGTCAGCCAGACTCTTCCGGATCTACCAGTCAGCCAGACTCTTCCAGATCTGCCAGTCAGCCAGACTCTTCCGGATCTGCCAGTCAGCCAGACTCTTCCAGATCTGCCAATCAGCCAGGATCTGCCAGAACTGCCAGCCAGCCAGGATCTGCCGGATTCAACTGCCTGGCTGGGCTTTCTCTCAGTGCTGGGCTGCCCCTCAGTCCTGAGCTGCCCCTTAGTCCCGAGCTTCCCCTCAGTCCCGAGCTGCCCCTCAGTCCCGAGCTACTTCTCAGTTCATTGGTGTTCTGGGTGAGGACTATTAGGCCATGGTCGGCGGCGAGGGTGGATTATCCCAGGAGGCGAAGGGGAGGAACCATGACATTTATGGAGTGGGGTCCACGTCCCGAGCCGGAACCGCCACCATGGACAGACGCCTACCCGGACCCTCCCTATGGTTTTGAGGTGCGTCCGGGAGTCCGCACCTTAGGGGGGGGGGGTCTGTCATGCCATGGTCTTAGTATTTTGTGTTTTAGATAATTAGTTGGTCAGGCCAGGGTGTGACATGGGTTTATGTTATTGTGTTGTCGTATTGGGGTTTTTGTAGGCATTGGGATTGTGGTTGATTAGGGGTGTGTTTAGTTTAGGTTTGGCTGCCTGAGGTGGTTCTCAATCAGAGTCAGGTGATTCTTGTTGTCTCTGATAGGGAACCGTATTTAGGTTGCCTGGGTTTCACTGTGTATTTCGTGGGTGATTGTTCCCTGTCTCTGTGTAGTTTCACCAGATAGGTTTCACGTTCCGTTTTTTTTTTGTATTTATTAGTTATTTCATGTATCGCTCCGTTTTTCTTCATTAAAAAACATGAGTAACCAACACGCTGCATTTCGGTCCGACTTTCTTGCGACAAACGAAGAACGCCGTTACAAGGAAAGTGATTAAAATGATTCGCTGCCACTTTCAGACCAAAGGGTTACCATGGTAATGGAGCTACAGTACTTATACGGATTTGTGGGAAATATATCTTGTTTTTGCAGTTCAAACTGAAACTAACACTGAGAAACGCATGTGATTAAAAATATGAAACATGAAAACTGGCTAAGTCTCATTTGGGATCATTTAAAATGTATCTATGACAGCCTGTGACTGCCACTGTGCTCATTGTTAAATCAAGTTAAGGGATTCAGAGTCAAGCTATGAAACTAAATGACAGAAATACTTTGAAAACAACAATGGTTTATAGCTATAATTGACATCAGAAAATGTGAGTGAAACGCTTAGACTGTATAGAGACCTGCATTTTCGTGACCTATAAACAGAGTTATGATTTTTACACCCAGCCTAAGAGCACTACAGATAAAAGGAATACACTTTTGGAAAGTGTATTACATTAATAAGTCATGTAGTTCCTTGTGTCCTCCAATCACCTTCATCTCAAAATGCACAACGGTTGGAAGGGAGACAAGCTTTTGAGGTACTGTATGAAAAACTAGGTATATTATTCTTTTCAACAATCACAGAAAATGTAATTGGATCTTTTGCAGATTTTAATAAGCACTTACTTGTCTGTCTGTGAACAGCGCTGGCCATCTAGATTTGATGTCAATCACAAGGGGCTCATCTTCCACAATCTCCTTTCTTCTTAATGAGAAAGTAGTCCCCATTGCTGCATCAACAGTTACCCACTCAGGACTTACTTTCTGAGTCTCTTCTTGCATATAATCCTTATTGTTGAAACGACTTCTCGAAACGAGAAAAGTACTGCTTAACATTACAGGGCTCAGAAAAATTACAGATGTCACATTTTATTCAAGCAGGTAACTGTTTCATGAACATTTCTTCGGTGTTGAGTCAAATGCTTCTTGAGTGCTATTTCGGTTTTAAAAGGTGCACGGACAGTCTTGATGAATACATGGTAATGGACAGGTTCTTGCATAATGTCCATGTTTCAATTTGTAATGTCTAATAAGGATGCGTTGACTTTATGTGTGAAATCTGCAGTACTTATAGTTCCACTTCATCCATTGAAGGAATAATGCTTTTGGATTTCTAAGAATCTAAAAAATAATGTTTGCATAAACTTGCAACATTAGGCTAATTAATCTTTAGAATATTCTTACGTTTTTAAATCATATATTTTGGAAAAAAGAAGGGTTTAAAAACCAATACTAATTAGAAGCATGGCTAGCAAACATATTTCCTTTGTACAATTATGCAGGTTATCAAACTATTTCCAAGCCAGCCAACAAGCAGCTTTTATCAGCACATATGCAATTCCGACCACGTTGCTATCTAACGCCATGCTGACTAAATGCACTTTAACTAACCAGCACATGTCCAGATTCGGCCATGTGTCCTAACGGTCCTAACTAACACTATGCTAGATAGGGAGATGCAAGCTAACAGCACACTAGCTAAATGCCACAACATACCCTGGAGAATTTAGCTTGTTTGATTGTGTTGGGGTAGGTTCCTTGTTCCTTGTCAATCATTGGCTTATGGGTGAAATCAGCAATAAGACAATATCTTCTTTAAGTAAATCAAACCTTTATTAATGCAATTGCAGACAGAAGTTGATAACGGAAACACAGCACGTATGTTTCAGAGTAAGTTCTACAATATAAAAAAGGTCAAAGTTGCTTTAATATACTTGCATTCAACCCCTAGTGATGTTACTGCCTACGTCAACACCTTCTACTCATCAGACCAAGCCCATGCATATACAGCTATACAAACTTGAAGGAGAGAACAATAGTCCAGTGTTTTCTAAGGGCTCAGCAGTAGTTTTCCATTTTCCTTTCCATTCACGTCTGACTTGTCTCTTATCTCCCATGCAGGGGTCTGTGTCTATGTATCGCTTTTAGCCTTGAGGCGCTTTCTCACAGACACCCTGTTTTGATGCACTTCCTTATAAACTCACTCACTGAGTTAGTGTATAAATCAATGTCATTCTTTGAGGCTTCCCGGAACATTTCCCAGTCCGCGTGATTAAAACAATCTTGAAGCGTGGATTCCGATTGGTCAGACCAGCGTTGAATGGTTCTAGTCACGGGTACATCCTGTTTGAGTTTCTGCCTATAGGACTGTAGAAGCAAGATGGAGTCATGGTCGGATTTGTCGAAGGGAGGGCGGGGGAGGGCCTTGTATGCATCGCAGAAGTTAGAGTAGCAGTGGTCCAGTGTATTGCCCACGCGGGTGCTACAGTCAATATGCTGGTAGAATTTAAGAAGCCTTGTTCTCAAATTAGCTTTGTTAAAATACCCAGCTACAATAAACGCTGCCTCAGGATATATGGTTTCCAGTTTACATAGAGTCAAGTGAAGTTCCTTGAGTGCTGTTGAGGTATCAGCTTGGGGGAGGGGGGGGGGGGGGTATATACGACTGTGACTGCAATCGAAGAGAATTCTCTTGGGAGATAATGTGGTCGGCATTTGATTGTAAGGAATTTTAGGTCAGGTTAACAAAAGAACTTGAGCATCTTCTTACCAGAGAGATAAGGTTTGTTTCTGTCAGCGCGACACATGAAGAAACCCGGTGGCTGTACCGACTCTGACAACACATCCCTAGATAGCCATGCTTGTGATACCAATAGCACAATCAGTTCCTATAAGCAGGAAAAAGCTGTTATCATCCGGGTCAAATTACCTTACTAGGCAGTCTACTCTGGAATTGACACTGCCCACAACAAACCACAACAACAGCAGGCAGGGAGCTCTTATGATGGAGACAGGAGCTATATTGGGGTTCGGAGAGAGAGAGAGAGAGAGAGAGTGAGAGACAGAGGGTGTGAAAGAGTGGGAGAGGTAGAGATGATCCTGTGACTTTGTCCCTAAGAACCTAGTTGTTAGAAATATTATGAATAAATGAATAAACAATATCCTAATTTTAAATAGAACTGTAACTAAGTAAACTTATACTCTGTTTTATTATATCTGATTAACAATATGAGTTCATAAGAAGGGATTGTGTGACACGGACAAAGAGTAATTAAAGTTACTGAACACCATTCCAACTAGGGAGAAAGGAATGGGTTGTGGGTTAACCTGTTGCGTCGCGCAATCCCGGATCCGGGATTCTATTTATAGCCTCAAGCTCATTAGCATAACGCAACGTTAACTATTCATGAAAATCGCAAATGAAATGAAATAAATATATTTGCTCTCAAGCTTAGACTTTTGTTAACAACACTGTCATCTCAGATTTTCAAAATATGCTTTTCAACCATAGCTAAACAAGCATTTGTGTAAGAGTATTGATTGCTAACATGGCTATAAGCCTAGAATTCAGCCAGCAACATTTTCACAAAAACAAGAAAATAATTCAAATAAAATCATTTACCTTTGAAGAACTTCAGATGTTTTCAATGAGGAGACTCTCAGTTAGATAGCAAATGTTCAGTTTTTCAAAAAAATATTATTTGTGTAGGACAAATCGCTCCGTTTTGTTCACGTTTGGCTATGAAAAAAACCTGTATACAGTTATAGCCTCAAGCTCATTAGCATAATGTAACGTTAACGATTTCTGAAAATTGCAAATAAAATGAAAATAATGCATCTGCTCTAAAGCTTAGCCTTTTCTTAACAACACTGTCATCTCAGATTTTCAAAATATGCTTTTGAACCATCGCTATTCACTAATTTGTGTAAGAGTATGCTAAGCTAGCTTAGCATTTTGAGTAGCATTTAGCACGCAACATTTTCACAAAAACCAGATAACCAAATAAATAAAATCATTTACCTTTGAAGAGCTTCGGATGTTTTCAATGAGGAGACTCTCAGTTACATAGCAAATGTTCAGTTTTTCCTGAAAGCATCTTTGTGTAGGAGAAATCGCTCCGTTTTGTACATCACATTTGGCTACCAAAACGAACCGAAAATTCAGTCACCAACAACGTCAAACTTTTTCCAAATTAACTCCATAATATCGACCGAAACATGGCAAACGTTGTTTGGAATCAAGCCTCAAGGTGTTTTTTCACATATCTCTTCATTGATATATCGTTCGTGGAAGCCTGCTTTCTTCTCTGAATTCCATGGAAAAATACTTGCAGCTGAGGTTTGCGCACCAATTTCGGCGCAGGACACCGGGCGGACACCTGGTAAATGTGGTCTCTTATGGTCAATCTTCCAATGATATGCCTACAAATACGTCACAATGCTGCAGACACCTTGGGGAAACGACAGAAAGGGCAGACTCATTCCTCTCGCATTCACAGCCATATAAGGAGACAATGGAAAACGGAGCCTCAAAAATCCTGCTCATTTCCTGGATGCCGTTTCATCTTGGTTTTGCCTGTAGCTCACGTTCTAGGGCACGCACAGAAAATATCTTTGCAGTTCTGGAAACGTCAGAGTGTTTTCTTTCCAAATCTACCAATTACATGCATAGTCGAGCATCTTTTTGTGACAAAATATTGCGCTTAAAACGGGAACGTCTTTTTATCCAAAAATGATATAGCGCACCTAGAGTTTCAAGAGGTTAAGTAAGCAGATAGGGTCAATAACCTATGGTTGAACCGACGAAACTGAGCTCTGGGGTGTTTAAGATAAGACAATGAGTGCATTCCTAGGTTTTCTGTTAGTTAGAAGTGTCAGCTAAGTGGTGATCGATAATGGTGAGGAGTCAAAAGTTAATTCAGTTTTGTTGTGTGTCCTGTGTATGTGCTAGGGGGTCAGAATGAACTTTGAATGAACTTTTAAAGTTCCCTTTGTCTCGGTCGAGAGGAGGAGATTCATTTTATAACTCTTGAAACTCCCCATCCCGGGATCGTGAATAAAGCCTCAGGCTCATTAGCATAACGCAACGTTAACGATTTCTGAAAATCGCAAATAAAAATGAAAATAATGCGCCTACTCTCAAGCTTAGCCTTTTCTTAACACCACTGTCATCTCAGATTTTCAAAATATGCTTTTGAACCATAGCAATTCACTAATTTGTGTAAGAGTATGCTAAGCTAGCTTAGCATTTTGAGTAGCATTTAGCACGCAACATTTTCACAAAAACCAGATAACCAAATAAATAAAATCATTTACCTTTGAAGAGCTTCGGATGTTTTCAATGAGGAGACTCTCAGTTACATAGCAAATGTCCAGTTTTTCCTGAAAGCATCTTTGTGTAGGAGAAATCGCTCCGTTTTGTACATCACATTTGGCTACCGAAACGAACCGAAAATTCAGTCACCAACAACGTCAAACTTTTTCCGAATTAACTCCATAATATCGACCGAAACATGGCAAACGTTGTTTGGAATCAATCCTCAAGGTGTTTTTTCACATATCTCTTCATTGATATATCGTTCGTGGAAGCATGCTTTCTTCTCTGAATTCCATGGAAAAATACTTGCAGCTGAGTTTTGTGCACCAATTTCGGCGCAGGATCCCGGGCAGACACCTGGTAAATGTGGTCTCTTATGGTCAATCTTCCAATGATATGCCTACAAATACGTCACAATGCTGCAGACACCTTGGGGAAACGAAAGAAAGGGCAGACTCATTCCTCTCGCATTCACAGCCATATAAGGAGACAATGGAAAACGGAGCCTCAAAAATCCTGCTCATTTCCTGGATGCCGTCTCATCTTGGTTTTGCCTGTAGCTCACGTTCTAGGGCACGCACAGAGAATATCTTTGCAGTTCTGGACACGTCAGAGTGTTTTCTTTCCAAAGCTACCAATTATATGCATAGTCGAGCATCTTTTTGTGACAAAATATTGCGCTTAAAACGGGCACGTCTTTTTATCCAAAAATGATATAGCGCCCCTAGAGTTTCAAGAGGTTAAGCAATGAAATGACGTCATGTTATTGTATATAAACTGTTGCTCATGGTAACTTGGGAGCGCGCTCCGAGAATAAATTCTGTTACATATCATTGAAAGGACTGGTCTCCGTCTATTTTATGCAAACAAGAATCTTACAAATTCTCATAAAATAGATTAAGGGAATTCAATTAATGAACACACATTGGTATAATTAAATTACAGTAACACTAGTATAAAATCCAGAGCAACAATGCCAAGATTGAATGGTTGCTGAGATAATTTTGGTAGTATTAAAAGAAAACACAGTTCAGTTTAGGGCCAGCCAAAGTAGATTTCACCACCATTGTTTATATTATCACTAGAGTCTTGTGAAATGCCTATAATGATTGCCACAGCATGATGCACAGAAAAACTTTGTATCTCTACAGTCGACATTGTCCAATTCTCCTATCGGCCTCCACGATCTGTAACCATTCGAACTGTTCTTAAAGTGATATCTCAGAGTTTGATTGAGGTTTGTCTGTCTACTCTGGGTTCTGACTGTGCATTGCTATGTTCATGCACACAATGCATCTATCAATAGCCCTAACATACATCTTCAGGACAGAGCAGGGTCAACATAGTGCTATTCCAGTCCCAGATTCAGATCAGTTAAAAGCCTGAGAATTGTATGGATTTTTCTCATTAATGAGTGGCACAGTGGTCTAAGGCATTGCATCTCAGTTCTAGAGGCATCACTAAAGACCCTGGTTCAAATCCAGGCTGTATCACAACTGGCTGCACAATTGGCCCAGCATTGACTGGGTTAATAGATTGGCTGGGGTAGGCTGTCATTGTAAATAAGAATTTGTTCTTAACTGACTTGCCTAGTAAAACAAAATGGAAGAAATTGATTCTCAGTAGTACTACTGATAATTTTCCCAGCAGTCCCCGTTTCCTTTCCTTAATCTGATTCTGCACTGAGAAGGTGACTTTATTTCTTTCACCTCTACTGTGATTTCAAATCAGTGAAGACAAAAGGAAAGGAGATAAGAAGAGGAGATTAGAGTAGAGAATTGAGACAGCCCCAGGAGTATTCAAAGGTTTGTGAGTTGTTAGACTTAATATCCAGGAGGTGGCAGTATTGATTCATATTCATCCTCCCCGTTACTCTCCTCTTAGCAACAGCCACAGGATCTTTATTGGACAGGCACGTCATGGCAGGTCATGGGGATGTTTGGCTTCTCTTTCATAAGATAGGAACTGTGATATGCCTACCAGGCTGAAGTTCTCGGGTAGGCATAAAGGGGTCTCAAAGGTCTCAGGATAAGACCCAGAGGCAGACAGTTTGAATCACAGATGTTTATCAAAAAACAGTGGGCAGGCAAACGACAGGTCAAGGACAGACAGAGGTCAGTAATCCAGGGCAGAGTCAGTAAGGTACAGAAAGGCTGGCAGGCTCAGGGTCAGAGCAGGCAGAGGTCAGTATTCCAGGGCAGTGTCAGAAAGGTACAGAACAGGGTCGGGCTCAGGGTCAGGTCAGGGCAAGCAGAATGGTCAAAACTGGGAAGACTAGAAAAAACCGGGAAGACTAGAAAAAACTAAAACTAGAGCACAGGAATGGGAACACGCTGGTAGGACTTAATGGGACATGACGAACTGACAATAGACAAACAGAAAACACAGGTATACATTTAAAGGAAATAATGGGGCAAATGAGAGACACCTGGTGGGGGGTGGAGACAAGCACAAGAAAGATGTGACAGTACCCCCCTCTCTCTAGGGGCATCACCTGCATCCACCCTGGCACATACCTGGTTGACTGGGGTCCCGGTGGCAGAACTCAACAATGAGGGCTGGGTCCAGGATGTTCCTAGCGGGGACCCAGCACTTTTCCGCCGGGCCATAAACTTCCCAGGTACTGGAATACCCTGCCCCGAGGTCAAACACTCAGGAGGCGGTTCACCATATACGCCGGATGGCCGTCAGTGAGACGGGTGGTTTAATTCTAGATTCATGGAAAGTGGGATGTATATGGAGAGTGCTGGACAATATGAGGCAAACAGCAGAAGGGCTAAAGACCTGAGAGATGGAGAAAGGGCCGATAAAACAGGGGAAAAGAGTGGACAGCCATACCCTCTGCTCGAGACAATAGCGGGGAGAAGGGGTCTTGTGGCGGTTCGCCTGTCGCCGTTACCTGGAGATGGTCTTGAGGAGGGCTCTCTTTCAGGTACTGCGACAGCAGTGGACAAACATCTGGGCCGAGGGTATGCTGACCTCTTCCTCCGGCTCAGGAATGAGTGGAGGCTGATAGCCCATGGCACACTCAAACTGTGAGAGACCAGTGGCCGAGCAGAGAAGGATGTTTCAGGCATATTCCACCCACACGAGTTGCTGGCTCCAGGTGGTGAGGTTGGTGGAGACGAGGCAAAAAAAAGAGTAATCTCCAGGTCCTGATTGGCTTGCTCCGACTGGCCGTTAGATTGGGGTGAAAACCGGAGGGTAGCCAGGCCGATGCCCCAATGAGAGTGTAGATCACCCTACATATCTGGGACAAGAACTGAGGACCGCGGTCAGAGTTCATGTCCACCAGAAGTCCATGGGTCCGGAAGACGTATTGCACCATGAGCTTGGCAGTTTCCTTGGCTGAGGGTAACTTGGGAAGGGGACTGAAATGGGCATGAGGATAAGATGTTGCCATCTGATGGAGGGAGACCTGTGACGAAGTCCAGGAATATATGAGACCAGGGGCGGTGGGGAATGGAAAGAGGTTGAAGGAGGCCAGCCGGAGCTTGTCGCAGAGTTTCATTCCGGGCACACACTGTGCAGGCTGTGACAAACGCGGAGAAGTCAGGAACAAAGGTGGGCCACCAAAAACGTTGTCGTTTAAATGCCAGGGTCCGACTGGAGCCAAGATGGCAGGCCAGTCGAGAGGAATGAGCCCATTTCAGAACCCGGGAACGGGCATAGTCTGGGACAAACATCCATTTAGCCGGGCCCCCCCTGGGAACGCTGCACCCCCTGGGAACGAACCTGGTTTTCTATACCCCAGATGAGTGTAGCTGCGAGACAAGGGTAGGGAGAATGGTCTCGGGGTTCAATGGTGTAGAAGCGGGGCTATAGAGGCGTGAAGGAGCATCCGGTTTCACATTTTCGGTATGAGATGGTGAAGTTGAATTGAGTGAATAGCAGGGCCCATCGAGCATGCCTGGAATTGAGGCTCTTGTCAGTGCAGAGACATTCCAGGTTCTTGTGATCTGTCCATACTATGAATAGGTGATCCGCCCCCTCTAACCAGTGCCTCCACTCCTCTAATGCCATCTTCACCATGAGTAGTTCTCGGTTACCCACATCGTAATTCCTTTCCCTGGTGTTAAGACGATGGAGAGAGGAAAATGTGGGGATGCAGCTTTTGGTCTTGGGCCAAACGTTGGGACATGGCAGACCCCAATCTGACATCCGAGGTGTCGACCTCCACCACAAACTGCCGGGATGGATCTGGATGGGTTAGGGTGGGGGCTGTAGTGAATTGTTGCTTGAAATTGGCGAACCCAAGGAAGCTTTGCAGCTGCACTCTTGAGTTGGGTTGTGGCCAATCCACCACCGTTCTCACCTATCCAGGATCAGTCTGTATGTCGCCTGCAGCTATGATGTATCCAAGGAAGGAGATGGTGGAGCTTTGACGAACAGCTGGTTCTCCAGAAGACGCTGTTGGACATGGAGGACATGTTCTTGAGCCGAGCGGGGGGAAATTAGGATGTCATTGAGTTACACGAACACAAACCGGTTCAACATGTCACGGAGAACGTCATTAACCAGGGCCTGTAACACAGCAAGAGCGTTGGTCAGTTCGATTGGCATCACCAGGTATTCGTAGTGCCCACTAGCCGTGTTAAAGGTGGTCTTCCACTTGTCTCCTTCCCGTAGGCATTCTGGAGGTCAACTTGGAGAAGATCGTAGCCCTTATGAGAGGCTCGAAAGCAGTGGTGTTGAGTGGAAGCAGATAATGGTTTTTAACTGTGATATCACTCAGACCTCGGTAGTTGACACACAGGTGCAGGGTTTTGTCCTTCTTCTCCACAAAGAAGAGCCCTGCGCTGGCGGGGCAGGCAGAAGGACGGATACCCCCTGCAGCCAGGGAGTCCTCGATGTACGTCTCCATCGCCTTGGTCTCTGAACTAAGAGGAGATAATGGGGACAAATGGGAGACACCTGGTGGGGGGTGGAGACAAGCACAAGACAGGTGAAACAGATCAGGGTGTGACACTTCTCATTTGTTAAAATACATTTTACTATCACTTAATCTGACTGCTCTTATATGGTCATCTCTAAACTGTTTGGTAAACTATAGATTTTAAACTGGTTTGTCAACTACAGATTTTGAGAACTACATAATGAAAATGTACCTGTAAAGTATAAACATATAAAGTTGAGTCACGTACAGGACCACTACAATACATAAGTGCAATACAACACTGTAAAATACAATAGAGATGGAAGATGTATTTCGATGAGTACCAATGGCCAGCCAAATGCTCAAGACAGGCTTGATGCAAACTAGTGCCCGCTAAAAATGATGTTTCTTTAATTTCTTTAAATTGATTACATTGTGAAATATGTCTACAATGATCATACCTTTGATCACACATGGGATAGAAATGATGGAAATGTAAAGTTTACTCAATTTTAATGGGTGTATTGTCTAATGTGAAAACATCGTAATGTGCTGTAATTTACAGTACAGTAGCATAATACATTCAAATGGCAATTTTGAAATCTACAGTATCGTATTTTTTTGTTAGCTATTGGATTAACTGGTTGTTAAAATAACTAAATTGAGACAATATCATTATGTTGTGTTTTAGTGATTTAACCAATGTTCTCATTATATTTCACAGTAAACATATGTTTTATAATCAGTGGTTGTGTGGGGAAAAATGTCTACAAACAAAATGAATGCACAATAAAAACTTTTGAATATTAGACTTCCTGCGTTACAAGTGAAACCAGTTTGGAGTATTGTACTAAGAGTTTTGAAAATTCACCACAGACTTGTGTGTGTGTGGACCTGCATGCCCGTGTCTGTGTCTAACTTCCCTGGTCATTTGAGAGGAAATCAAGTTCTAGTGGTGGAGGCCAATCCCCTCCACACACACACACACACACACACACACACACACACACACACACACACACACACACACACACACACACACACACACACACACACACACACACACACACACACACACACACACACACACACACACACAGCTTTCAACTTTAATCTATACTTGATAAAAATGAAAATTTAATGAAAAAGCTACTCATCTGTGTGAGGAGTGTGTGTGTGTGTATTTATAGTGTGTGTGTGTGATTGCATTCATGTTCTTATGAGTCAAGTGAACTGAAGTTCTGACCCTTGCAGGGCAACACCATCTTCAAGGCTGTTAAATCTTTCAAGGGTAAATATTGTTCAAGGAGATTAGATTATCAGATTTTAGTGCAGATTACAGCAGCGTTTCATCTGACATGTATGCCTAGACAGGCTAATGAGTTCGTACCCACCGGGCACAGATGTCCATTCAATATTTATTCCATGTTGGTTTTAATGTAATTTCATTGAAATGACGTGGAAACAATGTTGATTCAACCAGTGTGTGCCCAGTGGGTAGGAACCTATGAAGCTCGCTATGGGCTAAGAGACAGAGAGCTAATAAACTTGAACAAATTAAGCACACTAACACTAGCAGGCAGCACTACTCTTACATGCACGCGTGCGTGCGTCCGCATGCACCAATGTGCGCAAGTTGATTTTGTCCACCCACACCAGACGCGATCAGAACACGCAGGTTGAAATATTAAAACAAACACTGAACCTATTATATTAATTTGAGGACAGGTCGAAAAGCATTAAACATTTATGGCAAATTAGCTAGCTGGCTTGCTGTTGCTAGCTAATTTGTCATGGGATGTTAACATTGGGTTTGTTATTTTACCTGAAATGCACAAGGTCCTCTACTCTGACAATTAATCCACAGATAAAACAATAAAACTAGTTTGTTTCTAGTATTCTCTCCTCCTTCAGATTGCTTCTTCTTCTTTGGAGTTTATGTGGCGATTGGCAAACAACTTTGAGGTGCATTACCACAACCAACTGGACTGTGGACCTCAACTCATCTTTCAATCACTCAGTATATGCTCCTAAAAACCAATGAAGAGATGTGAGAGAATGGAGTTGCAGCGCATCGAGTGTACCAAATAGAACCAAGTTATTTTTTGCGCCTGGCTACGCAGATGCTCGTTGACACGTGCGAGCAGTGTGGTTGCAATGTTAACTTGTATGTGTAAATGTATTTTGACATGCGAGAGGTGTGGTCTGCATGTTAGTAGTGAGTTAGTGGTAACGTAAACTCATCTCATTCCGTACAAATGTGTGCAACTGCAACATTCAAACGAGGCTACAAAGAAAACTAATGGGACTGTGGCGACTGTGTTGACGTCAAAATCGGGGGTGTGAACTGGGTTTCTATTCAAGCGGTGATAGACATGGTAATGTCTCTATAGTATTGGAGAAAAGTTGAAAAAACGGACCCTCCGTTACATATTGACATGTCATGTCGTAACGTACAGCACGCATAAAGCAACTATTTCTGTCTTACAATCTCTCTCCACCAGGTGTAGCATTTCTATCATCCTTTAAAAAACAAGAAATTGACAGTGACGGGGGTAAGGGGGGATACCTAGTCAATTTTTTCATCATCAATGCATGCGATCATCATTCTCAAAGCCGCTGCTTACTTCTAAGATCACTTTAGCACCACCCTAAAAACCCAATTCAAATTCGACACAAACCTTCAAATAGGTATGTAATGACACATTATATAAACTCTTTATAGTGTTTTGTTTTACATTTTAGAGGCGATAAGGTGATCGTTGGACAGATTTGGACAGATCGAGTGAAAAAAAGCAATTTTCCCACACAACATCTCTCCTTTTCACTATCACTCATTAATTTCGCTTCCCCACCCGCCATTTTTAAAAGACCCGACGGGGCTCATTGCCTGCTTGAATTATGCAGAAACGGGCAGCATTTAGGTCATGTAATTGATTTTGTTGGAAAGGGGAGATATTGTGCTTTGCAATGGTATTGACATTACAGTTGATCTGGAAGTATTACGTTTTTGGGGCGCTACAATAAGGGCAATTGTCCGGAACAAGGCGATGTACGAGTTTACGTGAGTTTACTTTAATGTTAAATGTATGAAGCTCGCTAGCGTTAACAGAACACTTATTTGTTACAACACATTGACACGAGCAGCCAGGCAGCACTACTCTTAGTGGTGAGTTAGTGGTCATGTAAATGTATGAAGCTTGCTAGCTCTAACAGAGAGAAAGCTAATTAGCTACAACACATTGAGCTCGATAATGATAGCAGGCAGCACTAATGCGTTAGTGGTCATGTAAATGCATAAAGCTTGCTAGCGCTAAAAGACAGAAAGCTAATTAGCTACAACACACTGAACTCACTAACGCTAGTAAAGTATTACAAAAAAACTAACTGTAATTTGTTTCATTACCAGCAAAAATATCGTAGTCAGATTACAGATCTTTGTCGGCTATACTCGGCCTTGTCTCAGGATGGTAATTTGGTGGTTGAAGATATCCCTCTAGTGGTGTGGGGGCTGTGCTTTGGCAAAGTGGGTGGGGTTATTTCCTGCCTGTTTGGCCATGTCCGGGGGTATCATCGGATGGGGCCACAGTGTCTCCTGACCCCTCCTGTCTCAGCCTCCAGTATTTATGCTGCAGTAATTTATGTGTCGGGGGGCTAGGGTCAGTCTGTTATATCCGGAGTATTTCTCCTGTCTTATCTGGTGTCCTGTATGAATTTAAGTATGCTCTCTCTAATTCTCTCTTTCTGTCTTTCTCTCTCTGAGGACCTGAGCCCTAGGACCATGCCTCAGGACTACCTGGCATGATGACTCCTTGCTGTCCCCAGTCCACCTGGCCATGCTGCTGCTCCAATTTCAACTGTTCTGCCTGCGGCTATGGAACCCTGCCTGTTCACTGGACGTGCTACCTGTCCCAGACTTGCTGAGCGGTAGAGATACTCTCAATGATTGACTATGAAAAGCCAACTGACATTTACTCCTGAGGTGCTGACCTGTTGCACCCTCGACAACCACTGTGATCATTATTATTTGACCATGCTGGTCATTTATGAACATTTGAACATCTTGGCCATGTTCTGTTATACTCTCCACCCAGCACAGCCAGAAGAGGACTGGCCACCCCTCATAGCCTGGTTCCTCTCTAGGTTTTGGCCTTTCTAGGGAGTTTTTCATAGCCACTGTGCTTCTACGCCTGCATTGCTTGATGTTTTGGGTTTTAGGCTGAGTTTCTGTACAGTACATTGATATATCAGCTGATGTAAGAAGGGCTATATAAATACATTTGATTTGATTTGATACAGATACTCGAAAAACTAGATGATCACTTCTAGGATTACTTTTAAATTCAGAAAGGATGTTTACGCAAAAATCAGTTTTCCCAATGACATTCATTTTCTCAAGGCCCTCCCATTTCTTGGGACATCTAAAGAAAATTTCCTGCATTTATTCACAATCTAATATGACCCATGGCCCTTCTAGCCGTCTCTATTTAGAACAACAAAAAGTTAGCAAAAAAGCCTACGTCATCAAGCTAGGAAAGAGATGATTAAATATGTTTAAGTGATTGATAACACTGAACTAGATCCATGATAATTCAATAATCAATATTGTGTTGCACCTTTAACCAATGGTCTAACCAAATGAACAACTCTTAAAAATAAAGTACAAAGACAACTTTTGATTGTCTTTAAGACATCCTTTATATATAATTTCAGCCAGACCGCCCAGCCAACCCGAGCCGCCTGCACGCCGACCCCCACCAGTCTAGTCAATAACTCAACTCTCTCCCCAACACAACTTCCTTCCCATCTTTTTTTTATTTGTGTGGGGTACAGAGATAAAAAAATCTACTTTAAAACTACTGCGCACAGAGTGAGTCCATGCAACTTATGTGACTCGTTAAGCAAATTTCTACTCCGGAAATTATTTAGGCTTTCCATAACAAAGGGGTTGAATACTTATTGAGTCAAGGCATTTCAGCTTTTCAAGTTTCATAAATTACACATTATTGGGAAAAAACATAATTGTGCAACATTGTGTCAATCATTGTGCAACGGATGACTCCTATTGAAAAAGCATTGGCCCCATCCGAAATTCTCTGACACAAAATCCCATTGTTTAGGCACCCTATGTTTAGATTGCAGTATCATTTTAGGCATAAGGGCTCAGGTAATGAGAATTCATGTGTTTGAGAACCTGGCATAATAACAAAGGTGAGGTCAAAGCTGTGACTTTGTCATTTCGATTGGTCTGCTAATAACCAAGGTCCTGCCTCATTGACCAGGGCAGCAAGCATGTCGTTTTCGATTGGCTGTTAGTCTCAATTTAGCATTAATGTTTATCTCAATGACCCGTGGCTGTAATCCGGCATTAGAAACTTGCTGGCATTTGCTGCAGAAATAGAATTAGCACTCACATTGTGTTATTAATCAAATTCATGGCCTGTAGAATATAACTTGACGTGTGGCTCTCCCTTCAAACTCTCTCCTCATTCTCACACGTCTGCACGCTCTGTATCTGATCTCATTTACAGCTTGCATTATCCCTATCAGAACTGCTGTGATAGGATTACATTCCGAACACGGGCCTTGCATGTACTTGCTTTTAGACGTGGTAATACAGTGCATGCACTCTGGCCACATTGTGCTTGATTCTCACCTTTCCCTCCCATTTCTGCAAATTTGTTTGTAGTCACAATTCAAGTAGCCTAGTAAATAAAATGTTGGTCTATACATGGTATCGGGGTGCTTATTCACAGGTCCATTATTTTCCCATTTCCATCTTATTGTAACAGCGTTTTTCTGTTGAAGGAGGAGCGGACCAAAATGCAGTGTGGTGGTTACTCATGTTTATTGATGAAAAATGACTAGACATGAAATAACTGAAACGTACAAAAAACAACAGACGGAAACGTGAAAAACTATACAGCCTATCTGGTGAATATAAACACAGAGACAGGAACAATCACCCACGAAACACTCAAAGAATATGGCTGCCTAAATATGGTTCCCAATCAGAGACAACGATAATCACCTGACTCTGATTGAGAACCGCCTCAGGCAGCCATAGACTACGCTATACACCCCACAAAACCCCAAGACGAAACACACCACAATAAACCCATGTCACACCCTGGCCTGACCCAATAAATGAAGATAAACATAATATATCTTGACCAGGGCGTGACACTTATAAGACAACCCTATGTTTGGCATGACTGTATGGGCACAGAAGATCATTGAATATGACCTTAAATATTTTGATGTGCAACCTGGAATAAAAATTTAATAGGACCAGTGCTTTTATCTGAAAACAGCTACAATCTGTGCCATTTGCAAGCAGCGTTGTTAGCTATATTGTATCTTTGTTTGTTCTTCGGAACACAATGGCAATTCGATACATTGTATAATTTCAATTCAATGTGTGAGAACCACAAGTTATTTAACCCTTGTGTTTTCTTAAGGGTAAAAAATGACCAGCCACTAAGTTTAACAGCAGAGAAAACCCCCTAAATTATATTTTTCCTAGAGTGACCCCAACATTGGAAAAAGTGAAACATCGCCTTTGTTCATATTTCCATGAAAGCTGAACACCACCAGGGTACAAAGATTGTCTTAGGGCCATTTTTGACACGGCAATTATAAAATAATTTACACACCACAAAAACCACAAAGACACACACATACACAATACATGTAGATTATGTGTGGTACTGATTGAATTCAGACAAATGTCACGCCCTGGTCTATATTTATTATGTTTATCTTCATTTATTGGGTCAGGCCAGGGTGTGACAGGGGTTTATTTGTGGTGTGTTTTGTCTTGGGGTTGTGTGGGGTGTATAGCATAGTCATTGGCTGCCTGAGGCGGTTCTCAATCAGAGTCAGGTGATTATCGTTGTCTCTGATTGGGAACCATATTTAGGTAGCCATATTCTTTGTGTGTTTAGAGGGTGATTGTCCTTAGTGTCCTTGTTCCTGTCTCTATGTTAGTTTTACACTAGTATAGGCTGTTTCGGTTTTCGTTACGTTCTTTATTTGTATAGATTCGTGTTTTACGTTTTTTCATTAAACATGGATCGCAATCTACACGCTGCATTTTGGTCCGACTCTCCTTCGCCTACAGAAAACCGTAACAGAATCACCCACCACAAACGGACCAAGCAACGTGTCAACATGCAGGTGCAGCAAAGAGAGGAATGGACATGGGAGGATGAATTGTTCGGAGAAGGACCCTGGGATCAGCCTGGAGAATATTGCCGCCCCAAAGAAGAACTGGAGGCGGAGAGAACTGAGAGACGCTGGTATGAGGAGGCAGCGCGGCGACGCGGATGGAAGCCCGAGAGTCAGCCCCAAATATTTCTTGGGGGGGGGCTCAGGGAGAGTGTGGCAGAGTCAGGAGTCAGACCTGAGCCCACTCTCCCTGTTTATCATGAGGAGCCAAGGAGGAGACCAGAACCGGTGTTGGAGGTGAGCGAAGCAGAGACTGTGAAGGAGTTAATGGGGAAATTGGAAGATAGAGAAATGAGGGAGTTGCTGTGTTGGTGCTTTTTGCATGGAATTCGCCCGACGGAACGTGTCAGGGATTTGATGGCACCTGGGTCAGCGCTCCATACTCGTCCTGAGGTGCGTGTTAGTCGGCTGGTGAAGTTGGTGCCAGCCTCACGCACCAGGACTCCTGTGCACATCCCTAGCCTTGCACGTCCTGTGCCAACACTGCTCTTAAGATCTCCAGTACACCTTCACGGTCTAGCCCATCCTGTGCCACCTCCACACACCAGCCCTCCGGTGGCAGCTCCCCGCACCAGGCTTCCTGTGCGTGTCCTCGGCCCAGTACCACCAGTGCCAGCACCACGCATCAGGCCTACAGTGCGCCTCGCCTCTCCTGCGCTGCCGGAGCCTCCCGCCTGTTCAGCGCTGTCGGAGCCTTCCTCCTCTACAGCGCTGCTGGAGTCTCCCGCCTGTTTAGCGCAGCCAGAGCCTTCCTCCTCTCCTGCGCTGCTGGAGTCTCCCGCCTGTTTAGCGCAGCCAGAGCCTTCCTCGTCTACAGCGCTGCTGGAGTCTCGCGTCTGTTTAGCGCAGCCCGAGCTGTCAGTCTGCATGGAGCAGCCAGAGCTGTCAGTCTACATGGAGCAGCCAGAGCTGTCAGTCTGCATGGAGCAGCCAGAGCTGTCAGTCTACATGGAGTAGCCAGAGCTGTCAGTCTACATGGAGCAGCCAGAGCTGTCAGTCTACATGGAGCAGCCAGAGCTGTCAGTCTACATGGAGCAGCCAGAGCTGTCAGTCTACATGGAGCAGCCAGAGCTGTCAGTCTTCATGGAACAGCCGGAGCTGCCAGTCTGCATCGAGATGTCAGTCTGCATGGAGCAGCCGGAGCTGCCAGTCTGCATGGAGCTGTCATTCTGCAAGGAACTGCCAGTCTGCAAGGAGCTGTCCGTCTGCAAGGAGCTGTCAGTCTGCAAGGAGTTGTCAGTCTGCATGGAGCTGCCAGTCTGCATGGATTAGCCAGAGCTGTCAGTCTGCAAGAAGCCGCCAGAGCTGTCAGTCTACATGGAGCAGCCAGAGCCACCAGTCAGCATGGAGCAGCCAGATCCGTCAGTCAGCCAGACTCTTCCAGATCCGCCAGTCAGCCAGACTCTTCCAGATCCGCCAGTCAGCCAGACTCTTCCAGATCCGCCAGTCAGCCAGACTCTTCCAGATCCGCCAGTCAGCCAGACTCTTCCATATCTGCCAGTCAGCCAGACTCTTGCAGATCTGCCAGTCAGCCATACTCTTCCAGATCTGCCAGTCAGCCAGACTCTTCCAGATCTGCCAGTCAGCCAGATTCTTCCAGATCTGCCAGTCAACCAGACTCTTCCAGATCTGCCAGTCAGCCAGGATCTGCCAGAACTGTCAACCAGCCAGCATCTGCCGGATCCAAATACCTGGCTGAGCTTCCTCTCAGTGCTGGGCTTCCTCTCAGTGCTGGGCTGCCCCTCAGTCCCGAGCTGCCCCTCAGTCCCGAGCTGCCCCTCAGTCCAGTGGGATTCTGGGTGAGGACTACTAGGGGGGGGGGGTTCTGTCACGCCCTGGTCTATATTTATCATGTTTATCTTCATTTATTGGGTCAGGCCAGGGTGTGACATGGGTTTATTTGTGGTGTGTTTCGTCTTGGGGTTGTGTGGGGTGTATAGCATAGTCATTGGCTGCCTGAGGCGGTTCTCAATCAGAGTCAGGTGATTATCGTTGTCTCTGATTGGGAACCATATTTAGGTAGCCATATTCTTTGTGTGTTTCATGGGTGATTGTCCTTAGTGTCCTTGTTCCTGCCTCTATGTTAGTTTTACACTAGTATAGGCTGTTTCGGTTTTCGTTACGTTTTTTATTTGTATTGATTTGTGTTTTACGTTTTTTCATTAAACATGGATCGCAATCTACACGCTGCATTTTGGTCCGACTCTCCTTCGCCTACAGAAAACCTTAACAACAAAACTAAAACTACATTTTCAGATGTCCAGGAGGAACAAGAGAACAATGATTTTGAAGAAGAGGAGGTATCTGAAGAAGAAGATGGGGAAGAACGACCCAGAGCACGATGCATCATCTCCAGATGAAGAAGAAATCCCCCAAGATGAAAGAGGGACATTTTGTCACACCCTGATCTGGTTCACCTGTCCTTGTGATTGTCTCCACCCCCTCCAGGTGCCGCTTATTATCCCTTGGGTATATATCCCTGTGTTTCCTGTCTCTCTGTGCCAGTTCGTATTGTTTGCCAAGTCAACCAGTGGTTTTCCTTGCTCCTATTTTTCCCAGTCTCTGTTTCTAGTCCTCCTGGCTTTGACCCGTGCCTGACCTGACTCCTAACCTGCCTGCCTGTTCTGACTACCAGCCTGCCTATCCCCTTGTACTGTTTTTGGACTTGGATCTGGTTTCTGACCCCTGCCTGGCCTTACCTCGAGACTGCCTACCGTTTGGTACTGTTTAGACTCTGACTTTGTTCATGAACTCTTGCCTGTCCCTGACCTGCCTTTGCCTACTCCCTTTGTTATAGTAAATATCGGTGTGCTACCATCTGCCTCCTGTGTCTGCATTTGGGTCTCGTCTTGTGCCCCTATGCATTTTTTTGTCAAAGATAAGCAAAATATCATGGTCCTTGTCACCATATGACAACCAGGGCAGGATGGCAGCACAAAATGTCATAAGGATGACCCCAGGTCCCACAAAACATGCGGTTGGCCATACCCAGGACATCGCCTCAACATTCTACATGTTCATCACACCAGCCATCAAAAAACTCATTCTGGAGATGACAAATTTGGAGGGTTTCCGTAAATATGGAGACAACTGGAAAAGGATGGATGAGATTGACCTGGGTGCCTACTTAGGGCTGCTAATCTTAGCGGGTGTGTACAGGTCCTGAGGCGAGGCTACATGTCGTCTCTGGAATGCAGAGAGTGGAAGGGCATTTTCTGTGCCACGATGCCACTGACAGTCTTTTGCACTTTCTTAAGAAGGCTATGATTTCATAACTGTGAGTCAAGACCTGCAAGAAGTGTGAGAGACAAACTGGTGGCCATCAGAGAGGTCTGGGATACGTGGGTGGAGTGTCTGTCATACCTCAACAACCCTGGGCCTGAAGTAACAGTGGATGAGCAACTGGTTTTTATTTTCATATCTGTATTGTAAGTGATTTTCACTGTTCATTTTATTATATATTGCTGTAATATAATTGATTTATGTGATTGTTTTCTGTGACACTGATAATAATTACTGAGGATAATCTCTTTTGTCAAAATGTCGCTGTCCTTTCCGGCAGTATATGCCCAGCAAGCCAGCAAAGTATGGCATCAAGATATGGGTGGCCTGTGATGGACAATCCAACTACGCTTGAAAGATGCAAGTCTACACAGGGAAGCCGACCAGTGGAGGCCTAGAGAAGAACCAGGGGATGCAGGTTGTGCTTGATGTGACAGACGGACTGAGGGGGCACAATGTCACGTGTGACATTGTCTTCACCTCTTATGAACTCAGCCAGCAGCTCCTGAAGAGGCAGATCAGCATGGTTTGCACAGTTAGAAAGAGCAAGCCTGAGCTCCCCCCTGCACGCCTCGCAACAAGGTGGAGAGAGGCCTTCTCATCAAAGTTTGTCTTCACCACCACCACCACTCTAGTTTCTTACCTCCCAAAGAGGAACAAGAATGTGGTCCTCCTGAACACACTGCACCAAACGGCTGAGATCAGTGATCGTGAGGACAGGAAGCCAGCCATCATCCTGGACTATAACCACAACAAAGGAGGCGTGGGCAACCTGGACAAGGTGATTGGAACTTACAGCTGCAGGATGATGACTGCCCACTGGCCACTGGTCATCTTCCATAAAATCATTGATGTGTCCTCATACAATGCCTTCTTTGATATGGAACAAGATCAATCCTATCTGGATACCTGATAAGCGGAACAAGAGGAGGGTGGTCCTGGAGCAGCTGGGAAAGGCACTTGTATCCCCACACATTCAAAGAAGGGAGCACCTCCCCTACACAGCAGCCTCTACAGCACTTGTTAAAGCTGTTCAGGGGGCTGAATCTTAACCTGATCCACCTGATGCTGCAGCTGGGGCAGACAAGAGGAGGAGATGGCAATTCTGCCATCCAAAGAAGGACTGTAAAACAAATACCTTGTGCTGCACATGTGAGAAATACATCTGCAAAATCCATGCACACACATACTTGTATATTATCCTACATGTGCTAATTACAGTTGATTGATTTATGTTTTTCACATTTTTGTTTTGCATCTATTATCTTATTCTTTGTTATTGTTTGTGTTTATACTCCTTGTGGGTGGGTGGCAATGGTAAAAAAATGGGAGAAGACTAGTATTTTGTAGTTGAATTCCTCATTTTATAACAATATATCACTATGTTGCCAAATAAGATCAAGACTGTTCTTGTTTCCTTTCAATACAAATCATTCAAATCTACTTGGACACATTTCTGCTACTTTCTTAGGCTACACAATTGCTATCTCTTGCTAAAAATGTATGTTTACACCTATGCAGTACCTTAAGCAATAATAACAATTATAAACCTCTACTTTAGTAAAGAAAACCATTATGACAGGTGTGTTGTAATAAAAACGAGTGGTGTCCACTGATTAAATGCATTAAATGTCTTTCTGCACTGTGAAGAAGGAAAACCCAGATATTCACAAAGTTTGTGATGAATGGCAGGTTGTTTCTTCATGCAAAATACACTGCTCAAAAAAATAAAGGGAACACTTAAACAACACAATGTAACTCCAAGTAAATCACACTTCTGTGAAATCAAACTGTCCACTTAGGAAGCAATACTGATTAACAATAAATTTCACATGCTGTTGTGCAAATGGAATAGACAACAGGTGGAAATTATAGGCAATTAGCAAGACACCCCCAATAAAGGAGTGGTTCTGCAGGTGGTGACCACAGACCACTTGTCAGTTCCTATGCTTCCTGGCTGATGTTTTGGCCACTTTTGAATGCTGGCAGTGCTTTCACTCTAGTGGTAGCATGAGACGGAGTCTACAACCCACACAAGGGGCTCAGGTAGTGCAGCTCATCCAGGATGGCACATCAATGAAAGCTGTGGCAAGAAGGTTTGCTGTGTCTGTCAGCGTAGTGTCCAGAGCATGGAGGCGCTACCAGGAGACAGGCCAGTACATCAGGAGACGTGGAGGATGCCATAGGAGGGCAACAAACCAGCAGCAGGACCGCTACCTCCACCTTTGTGCAAGGAGGAGCAGGAGGAGCACTGCCAGAGCCCTGCAAAATGACCTCCAGATGCCACAAATGTGCATGTGTCTGCTCAAACGGTCAGAAACAGACTCAATGAGGGTGGTATGAGGGGCCGACGTCCACAGGTCGGGGTTGTGCTTACAGCCCAACACCGTGCAGGACGTTTGGCATTTGCCAGAGAACACCAAGATTGGCAAATTCGCCACTGGTGCCCTGTGCGCTTCACAAATGAAAGCAGGTTCACACTGAGCACATGTGACAGACGTGACAGTGTCTGGAGACGCCCTGGAGAAAGTTCTGCTGCCTGCAACATCCTCCAGCATGACCGGTTTGGCGGTGGGTCAGTCATGGTGTGGGGTGGCATTTCTTTGGGGGGCCGCACAGCCCTCCATGTGCTCGCCAGAGGTAGTCTTACTGCAATTAGGTACCGAGATGAGATCCTCAGACCCCTTGTGAGACCATATGCTGGTGCGTTTGGCCCTGGGTTCCTCCTAATGTAATGCAATGCTAGACCTCATGTGGCTGGAGTGTGTCAGCAGTTCCTGTAAGAGGAAGGCATTGATGCTATGGATTGGCCCGCCCATTCTCCAGACCTGAATCCAATTGAGCACATCTGGGACATCATGTCTCACTCCATCCACCAACGCCACGTTGCACCACAGACTGCCCAGGAGTTGGTGGATGCGTTAGTCCAGGTCTGGGAGGAGATCCCTCAGGAGACCATCCACCACCTCATCAGGATCATGCCCAGGCATTGTAGGGAGGTCATACAGGCACGTGGATGCCACACACACACTACTGAGCCTCATTTTGACTTGTTTTAAGGACATTACATCAAAGTTGGATCAGCCTGTAGTGTGGTTTTTCACTTTAATTTCGAGTATGACTCCAAATCCAGACCTCCATGCGTTGATAAATTTGATTTCCATTGATCATTTTTGTGTGATTTTGTTGTCAGCACATTCAACTATGTAAAGAAAAAAGTATTTAATAAGAATATTTCATTCATTCAGATCTAGGATGTGTTATTTTAGTGTTCCCTTCATTTTTTTGAGCAGTGTAGATTTGGGGTTTAAAATTCAATGAAGCTACTTAATTTCAGGCGTTTAGTGAAGGAGGGTCTTTGTATACAGCATGTTAAGACTACACAAGGGTTAAGTTTAGCCTCTACGGGATATGTGTCCCTAAACCGTGACGGTTGTTGCCAATGTGACTAGAATTATTTTGTATACAACAGCCAACTTTCCGGGACATAGACATTTCTTAAATGGGCAGAAAGTTTAATTATTGTTAATCCAACTGCAGTGTCCAATAACAGTAGCTATTACAGTGAAACAATACCATGCTATTGTTTGAGGAGAGTGCACAACAACAAAACAACTTTTATCACAGCAACTGGTATGATACACCTCTGAAGGTAAATAATGGACTTACATTCAGTAATCTTGCTCTGATTTGTCATCCCGAGTGTCCCAGAGATAAAATGTAGTATAGTTTTGTTTGATAAAATCAAACTTTATGTTCAAATGTAGGAACAGGGTTCTACAGTTTGACCCCACTGCTGTCTCTGGCTCAACACCCACCCCGCCCGGCCATCTAGATGTGTGAAAGTTAGAGTGGAAGCTAATGATCCATCATGTACAGTTGAAGTTGGAAGTTTACATGCACTTAGGTTGGAGTCATTGAAACTAGTTTTAACCACTCCACAAATTTCTTGTAAACAAACTATAGTTTTGACAAGTCGGTTAGGACATCTACTTTGTGCATAACAAGTAATTTTTCCAACAATTGTTTACAGGTTAGATTATTTCACTTATAGTTCACTGTATCACAATTCCAGTGGGTCAGAAGTTTACATACTGTACACTAAATTGACTGTGCCTTTAAACAGCTTGGAAAATTCCAGAAAATTATGTCATAGCTTTAGAAGCTTCTGGCTAATTGACATCATTTGAGTCAATTGGAGATGTATTTCAAGGCCTACCTTCAAACGCAGTGCCTCTTTGCTTAACATCATGGGAAAATCGAAAAAAATCTTTAAAATAAATGTAGACCTCCACAAGTCTGGTTCATCCTTGGGAGCAATTTCCAAATGCCTGAAGGTACCACGTTCATCTGTACAAACAATAGTACGCAAGTATAGACACCATGGGACCACTAAGCCATCATACCGCTCAGGAAGGCGACGCATTCTGTCTCCTAGAGATGAACGTACTTTGGTTGTGAAAAGTGGCAATCAATCCCAGAAGAAAACCTTGTGAAGATGCTGGAGCAAACAGGTACAAAAGTATCTATATCCACAGTAAAACAAGTCCTATGTCGACAAAACCTGAAAGTCTGCTCAGCAAGGAAGAAGTCACTGCTCCAAAAATCGCCATAAAAAAGCCAGACATATGGGGACAAATATCGTACTTTTTGGAGAAAAGTCCTCTGGTCTGATGAAACAAAAATAGAACTGTTTGGCCACAATGACCATTGTTATGTTTGGAGGAAAAAGGGGGAGGCTTGCAAGCCGTAGAACACCATCCCAACAGTGAAGCACTGGGGTGGCAGCATCATGTTCTGGGGGTACTTTGCTGCAGGAGGGACTGGTGCACTTCACAAAATAGATAGTATCATGAGAAAGACAATTATGTGGATATATTGAAGCTACATCAAGACATCAGTCAGGAAGTTAAAACTTGGTCGCAAATGGATCTTCCAAATGGACAATGACCCCAAGCATACCTCCAAAGTTGTTGCAAAATGGCTTAAGGACAACAATGTCAAGGTATTGAAGTGGCCATCAATCTATAGGATTGAGCCCTGGCCTCAATCCTATAGACAGGTTGTAGGCAGAACTGTAAATGCGTGTGCTAGTAAGGAGACCTACAAACCTGACTCAGTTACCACAGCTCTTTCAGGAGGAATGGGCCAAAATTCACCCAACTTATTGTGGGAATCTTGTGGAAGGCTACCCAAAATGTTTGATCCAACTTAAACAATTTAAAGGCAATGCTACCAAATGCTAATTGAGTGTATGTAAACTTTTGACCCCCTGGGAATGTGATGAAAGAAATAAAAGCTGAAATAAATAATCCTCTCTACTATTATTCTGACAATTCACATTTGTCACGAACCGGCTCAAAGCCTGTAACAAAAGGGAGACAACGTGGAGATAAGGAGTAACAAAATATATACACACTACGATTTTCTTTGTTCTAACTCACATCATCTGTCTGTTGTCCTGAATAAATAGTTAGGTGTGCTCTGCTTTAATCTTGGGATTACCACAGGTTAACATCAGTATTCCGTGGCTTCTACTTATAGTTAGCCTACGACAACATGTCAAAGTTGAAGTGCATTTTTGGGTTGTATTTCCCATTATTGTAATCTTGCTGCTTCTGATTTTTATTAATGAGGACTAATTACAAGTTGAGCAAACCTATGTTGAAATTAACTTGCCCAACTAACATTAACTTGCATTTGACCATACAACTGTTTGTTACATGCAATGTAACAGTTTGGACTTGACCTGACAGATGTTGCTCTCCAGTTTTAACTGTGATGAAACACAAACGTATCGAATTTATTCTGCCACTGTGTGACTGCTGTCTTTTGGAAAGGTGTCTTCGAAACAATATAAGGCTTACCGGCCTTAAATATTACTGTAGCGTATGAATGAATTTCTAACTGGTGGTAAAGCACACAACGTAATATCACAACGTCGGTTGTAATATGACTTTTTCCTGGTTTACCCACGCACCACTTTGCCTTCGGGAAACACGGGGCTTGCGGTTGGAGCCGCTTCTGGAAAGGGGTGGAGTCATGGTTCCACCTGTCACCAGAGGGCGGCAGAGACCGTCCTAGAGACAAGTATGACACTCAGGTGTGTTCTATCACTCATTATGATTTCCCCTTTAAGAGAGGTGTGTTTTCTGTTTCTTTTGGCGGAAGCTTGATTCGTTTACTATGTGTGTTTGTCTCCTTAGTGAGTGCCCTAAGAAGGTGAATGTGAGCCCCTAGGTGACGACTGGAAAGGGGATACCTACCTAGTCAGTTGCACAACTGAATACATTCAACCAAAATTTGTCTTCCACATTTGACCAAAACCCTCTGAATCAGAGGTGCAGGGGGCAGCCTTAATCAACATCATCTGCACTCGGGAGCAGCTGTTGGGGGTTAACGGCCTTACTCGAGGGCAGAAAGGCAGACTTCTCTATCTTGACGGCTTGGGGATTCAAACCAGCGATCTTTCAGATACTGGCCCCATGCTCTTAATTTAGAGCTGCAGTTAGTTACAGAATGAATGAGTGTCAAGAAATAAGTTAGTCCTAAATATTTCAAAACTCAAAGCATTGTATTTGGGACATTTACATTACATTTAAGTCATTTAGCAGACGCTCTTATCCAGAGCGACTTACAAATTGGTGAATTCACCTTCTGACATCCAGTGGAACAGCCACTTTACAATAGTGCATCTAAATCATTAAGGGGGGTGGTGAGAAGGATTACTTATCCTATCCTAGGTATTCCTTGAAGAGGTGGGGTTTTCAGGTGTCTCCGGAAGGTGGTGATTGACTCCGCTGTCCTGGCGTCGTGAGGGAGTTTGTTCCACCATTGGGGGGCCAGAGCAGCGAACAGTTTTGACTGGGCTGAGCGGGAACTGTACTTCCTCAATGGTAGGGAGGCGAGCAGGCCAGAGGTGGATGAACGCAGTGCCCTTGCTTGGGTGTAGGGCCTGATCAGAGCCTGGAGGTACTGCGGTGCCGTTCCCCTCACAGCTCCGTAGGCAAGCACCATGGTCTTGTAGCGGATGCGAGCTTCAACTGGAAGCCAGTGGAGAGAGCGGAGGAGCGGGGTGACGTGAGAGAACTTGGGAAGGTTGAACACCAGACGGGCTGCGGCGTTCTGGATGAGTTGTAGGGGTTTAATGGCACAGGCAGGGAGCCCAGCCAACAGCGAGTTGCAGTAATCCAGACGGGAGATGACAAGTGCCTGGATTAGGACCTGCGCCGCTTCCTGTGTGAGGCAGGGTCGTACTCTGCGGATGTTGTAGAGCATGAACCTACAGGAACGGGACACCGCCATGATGTTGGTTGAGAACGACAGGGTGTTGTCCAGGATCACGCCAAGGTTCTTAGCGCTCTGGGAGGAGGACACAATGGAGTTGTCAACCGTGATGGCGAGATCATGGAACGGGCAGTCCTTCCCCGGGAGGAAGAGCAGCTCCGTCTTGCCGAGGTTCAGCTTGAGGTGGTGATCCGTCATCCACACTGATATGTCTGCCAGACATGCAGAGATGCGATTCGCCACCTGGTCATCAGAAGGGGGAAAGGAGAAGATTAATTGTGTGTCGTCTGCATAGCAATGATAGGAGAGACCATGTGAGGTTATGACAGAGCCAAGTGACTTGGTGTATAGCGAGAATAGGAGAGGGCCTAGAACAGAGCCCTGGGGGACACCAGTGGTGAGAGCGCGTGGCGAGGAGACAGATTCTCGCCACGCCACCTGGTAGGAGCGACCTGTCAGGTAGGACGCAATCCAAGCGTGGGCCGCGCCGGAGATGCCCAACTCGGAGAGGGTGGAGAGGAGGATCTGATGGTTCACAGTATCGAAGGCAGCCGATAGGTCTAGAAGGATGAGAGCAGAGGAGAGAGAGTTAGCTTTAGCAGTGCGGAGCGCCTCCGTGATGCAGAGAAGAGCAGTCTCAGTTGAATGACTAGTCTTGAAACCTGACTGATTTGGATCAAGAAGGTCATTCTGAGAGAGATAGCGGGAGAGCTGGCCAAGGACGGCACATTCAAGAGTTTTGGAGAGAAAAGAAAGAAGGGATACTGGTCTGTAGTTGTTGACATCGGAGGGATCGAGTGTAGGTTTTTTCAGAAGGGGTGCAACTCTCGCTCTCTTGAAGACGGAAGGGACGTAGCCAGCGGTCAGGGATGAGTTGATGAGCGAGGTGAGGTAAGGGAGAAGGTCCCCGGAAATGGTCTGGAGGAGAGAGGAGGGGATAGGGTCGAGCGGGCAGGTTGTTGGGCGGCCGGCCGTCACAAGAGGGGAGGACCGAGCCGGCCTGGAGGATAGGGGACATAGAGAGTCAAAGGATGCAGAAAGGGAAGAGAGGAGGGTTGAGGAGGCAGAGTCAGGAGAAAGGTTGGAGAAGGTATGAGCAGAGGGAAGAGATGATAGGATGGAAGAGGAAAGAGTAGCGGGGGAGAGAGAGCGAAGGTTGGGACGGCGCGATACCATCCGAGTAGGGGCAGTGTGGGAAGTGTTGGATGAGAGCGAGAGGGAAAAGGATACAAGGTAGTGGTCGGAGACTTGGAGGGGAGTTGCAGTGAGGTTAGTGGAAGAACAGCATCTAGTAAAGATGAGGTCGAGCGTATTGCCTGCCTTGTGAGTAGGGGGGAAGGTGAGAGGGTGAGGTCAAAAGAGGAGAGGAGTGGAAAGAAGGAGGCAGAGAGGAATGAGTCAAAGGTAGACGTGGGGAGGTTAAAGTCGCCCAGGACTGTGAGAGGTGAGCCGTCCTCAGGAAAGGAGCTTATCAAGGCATCAAGCTCATTGATGAACTCTCCGAGGGAACCTGGAGGGCGATAAATGATAAGAATGTTAAGCTTGAAAGGGCTGGTAACTGTGACAGCATGGAATTCAAAGGAGGCGATAGATAGATGGGTAAGGGGAGAGAGAGAGAATGACCACTTGGGAGAGATGAGGATCCCGGTGCCACCACCCCGCTGACCAGAAGCTCTCGGGGTGTGCGAGAACACGTGGGCGGACGAAGAGAGAGCAGTAGGAGTAGCAGTGTTATCTGTGGTGATCCATGTTTCCGTCAGTGCCAGGAAGTCGAGGGACTGGAGGGAGGCATAGGCTGAGATGAACTCTGCCTTGTTGGCCGCAGATCGGCAGTTCCAGAGGCTACCGGAGACCAGGAACTCCACGTGGGTCGTGCGCGCTGGGACCACCAGATTAGGGTGGCCGCGGCCACGCGATGTGGAGCGTTTGTATGGTCTGTGCAGAGAGGAGAGAACAGGGATAGATAGACACATAGTTAACAGGGTACAGAAGAGGCTACGCTAATGCAAAGGAGATTGGAATGACAAGTGGACTACACGTCTCGAATGTTCAGAAAGTTAAGCTTACGTAGCAAGAATCTTATTGACTAAAATGATTGAAATGATACAGTACTGCTGGAGTAGGCTAGCTGGTAGTGGCTGCGATGTTGACACTACACTAATCAAGTCGTTCCGTCGAGTGTAATAGTTTCTACAGTGCTGCTATTCGGGGGCTAGCTGGCTAGCTAGCAAGGTTGATTGCGTTCCGTTACTTTAAAAGAACGACAATAGCTGGCTGGCTAACCTAGAAAATCGCTCTAGGCTACACAATTGTCTTAGATACAAAGACGGCTATGTAGCTAGCTAGCTACGATCAAACAAAACAAACCGTTGTACTGTAATAGTTACTACAGTGCTGCTATTCGGGGGCTAGCTGGCTAGCTACGTTAGAAGAACGACAATAGCTGGCCAGCTAACCTAGAAAATCGCTCTAGGCTACACAATTGTCTTAGATACAAAGACGGCTATGTAGCTAGCTAGCTACGATCAAACAAAACAAACCGTTGTACTGTAATAGTTACTACAGTGCTGCTATTCGGGGGCTAGCTGGCTAGCTACGTTAGAAGAACGACAATAGCTGGCCAGCTAACCTAGAAAATCGCTCTAGACTACACAATTGTCTTAGATACAAAGACGGCTATGTAGCTGGCTAGCTACGATCAAACAAATCAAACCGTTGTACTGTAATGAAGTGAAATGAAAATGTGATACTCCCTGTGGAGCGACGCGGAATGTTGACCGGGTAGTTGGAGTTCAATTCGGTAGAGGTTGGCTAGCTGTTGGCTAGCTAGCTAGCAGCATTTCCTACGTTAAGGACGACAAATAGCTGGCTAGCTAACCTCGGTAAATTAAGATAATCACTCTAAGTCTACACACTCTAAACTGCACAATTATCTTGGATACGAAGACAACTATGTAGCTAGCTGACACTACGCTAATCGAGTCGTTCAGTAGAGTGTAATAGTTTCTACAGTGCTAGTGGACAGTGGATGTTAGCTAGCTGCTTAGCTAGCTGCTGGGCAGATACGTTAGGACGACGAAATACGATAATTATGCAATTGTCGTTGATACAAAGACGGCTATGTAGCTGGCTAAGAAGAAACATTCATTAACCTGAACTGAATCCTGCGGGAAATAATGTGTAAATTGAGCAAGTTGAGGTGACTAAACTGCTTGGATTAAGGATTTTAAACTGTCATGGTCAAGACATGCTGTTACAACAGTGGATAAGATGGGGAGAAGTCTGTCCATAGTAAAGCACTGCTCTACCTTTTTAACAACAATGTCAATAAGGCTGGTCCTACAGGCTCTAGTTTTGTCGCACCTGGAATACTGTTCAGTCGTGTGGTCAGGTGCCGCAAAGAGAGACCCAAGAAAATTAGAATTGGCTCAGAACAGGGCAGCACAGCTGAGAGCATGTCAATCTCTCATGGCTCAAAGTGGAGGAGAGATTGACTTCATCACAACTTGTTTTTGTAAGACGTGTTGACATTCTGAATGCACCGAGGTGTCTGTTTAAAATACTATCACACAGCCTGGACACCCATGTATACCCCACGAGACATGCCAAAGGTCTCTTCACAATCCCCAAGTCAAGAACAGACTATGGGATGCGCACAGTACTATGGGAGGCTACATGGAACTCTATACCACATCAGGTAACTGAATCAAGCCAGTAGAATCAGCTTTTAAAAAACACATACAAATACATCTTATGGAACAGCAGGTACTGTAAAAAGACACACACACACACACAGAAACAGATACACATATACATGATAAGACACACACGTATACATGGATGTTGTATTGTAACTGTGTAGTAGTGGCCTGAGAGAACACACTAAATGTATTAGGTAAAGTGTTATGAAATGTAATGTCATGTAATATTTGAAAGTGTATGTAGTGTAATTCAAACAGGCAAAGCATCAGTACAGGACTAAGATCGAATTGTACTACACCGGCTCGGACTCTCGTCGGTTGTACCAGGGCTTGCAAACTATTACAGACTACAAAGGGAAGCACAACCGAGTGCTGCCCGTGACACCAGACAAGCTAATTAACTTCTATGCTCGGCTTCGAGGCAAGTAACACTGAAACATGTATGAGAGCATCAGCTGGTCCGGATGACTGTGTTATCACGCTCTCCACAGCCAATGTGAATAAGACCTTTAAACATTCACAAGGCCGCTGGGCCAGACGGATTACCAGGACTACACGACCAGGCACAACTCCAACATCATCATTAAGTTTGCTTATGACACAACAGTGGTAGGCCTGATCACCGACAACGACGAGACAGTGTATAGGGAGGAGGTCTGAGACCTGACCGTGGTACAAGGACAACAACCTCTCCTTCAATGTCATCAAAACAAAGGAGATGATTGTGGACTATAGGAAAAGGAGGACTGAGCACGCCCAGATTGTCATCGATGGGGCTGTAGTGGAGCAGTTGAGAGCTTCAAGTTCTTTGGTGTCCACATCACCAAAAAACAAACATGGTCCAAGCACATCAAGACAGTCGTGAAGAGGGCACAACAGAACCTATTCCCCCTCAGGAGACTGAAAAGATTTGGCATGGGTCCTCAGATCCTCAAAAGTTTTTACAGCTGCACCATCGAGAGCATCCTGACGGGTTGCATCACTGTCTTGTATGGCAACTGCTCGGCCTTCGACCGCAAGGCACTACAGATGGTAGTGCGTACAGCCCAGAACGTCACCGGGGCCAAGCCTCCTGCCATCCAGGACCTCTACCAGGTGATGTCAGAGGAAGGACCTAAAAATTGTGAAAGTCTCCAGCCACCCAAGTCATAGAATGTTCTCTCTGCTACCACACGGCACGTGTTATCGGAGCGCCAAGTCTAGGTCCAAGAGGATTCTAAACAGCTTCTACCCTCAAACCATACGACTCCTGAAAAGCTAATCAAATGGCTACCCAGACTATTTGCACCCCCCCCCCTTACGCTGCTGCTACTCTGTTATTATGCATAGCCACTTTAATAACCCTACCTGCATGTACATAATTACCATGATTACCTCAACACCGGTTCCCCCGCACATTGACACATTGACTCTGAACCCTAACACTAACCCTGTATATAGCCCAGCTATTGTTGTTTACTGCTGCTCCTTAATTATTTGTTATTACATTAAGGTATTTTCTTAAATCTGCATTGTAAGGTCTACTACACATGTTGTATTCAGGTCATGGGACAAATACAATTTGGTTTTATTTGAATTCCATAATAAACGCAACCACAATTACATGCAGCGGGTGTCAGCGGGTAATATGATTCCACCTTTTTAATATATTGTCCTTTTGCTAGTTTGATGACTCTGTGGTGGTCATAGCAGGAATTCTTGGACTTGTTTGTATCTTCAGCTGTTGCCTCATTGCTGTCTGCGATAGCTCAGTGTGCAGTAGCCCTGTCCTTTGGTTTAGCGCCAACCTCTGTTAACCAGGGTGTGATTGGGAAGGCAGTGAACGTTCACTTTGGGCACAACCTCGCCGATGCATTTCTTAGTGAAGCGTTGACGGAGTTTGTTAGCTCGTCAATCTTATCGGCAGAGTCTCAAAACATATTCCAATCAGCACTAGTAAAGCAGTGTAGCATAATCTCTGATTCTGGTGACCATTTCTCGACAGAGCGAGTCACGGGAGCTTCTGCTTATAAACAGGAAGCAGGAGTACGGAGTCTTGATCTGATTTGCCAAAGGGTGGACGAGGGAGGGCCTTGTATGCTTGCTTGTGGGTAGAATAATAGTGGTCTATAACTTTATCGCCCCTAGCGGTGAAGGAGACATGTTGATGGAAGTTACAGGTACATTTTTCTGCTTGTTTATAGCCTCGTACAGTTCGTTAAGTGCCAGCTAGTTATTTTTCTTGTCGGTGCATGTATACAAGATGTATACAACAGTCACGATAACAGATGAAATCTCCCTTGGGAGGTAGAAGGGTCAGCATTTGACCATCAGGTATTCCAAGACGGGCGAACATGACACTTTTACCACGCTTGAGTCAGCACACAGTTGTTTAAAAAAAGATGCAAATCCCTCGCCCTCTTGATTTCCCTGACTCCACTGTCCTGTCTGCAAAGTGAAGAGAAATGGAGAATCCATTTGAGTTGGACAGCCATGGGGGTATCTTGTTTCAGAAAAGCAGAGAATGTTGCAGTTACGAGAGCCCTGTTGGTAGCAAATCCGCGATCGGAGATCATCCATCTTATTAATGGAAGGAAGAGATCGCCTTAATCTCGCCAGGATATACAACCCCCCCCCCTCCCCCACAATGTGCTTATGTATGGTTGGCACCCGTGGTATAAACACGATAAACTCCTCTGCAGATTATCAGGAACTAATGGACGGAGGCGGCAAGACACGCACAGAGCGTCAGCGTTTATCCCTTACTTAATCTTCAGTGGGATTTTGTATAGACAGTCAGCTCTTTCTCCAAATTAAAGTCTTACATGTGAGAACTGATAGTTATTGACTGGTGTACATGACACACACATTCCTGTGATCGCACAGACTGTGATTTAGAGCCCATACTATTGGGCACACGCACTCACACAAACACACACATACCAGGGCTCATATCTGATCAGTTTGATAAATGAGCCTATATTGATCCATCTGTAGATTTATGTGTTGATATCTGGTCGCAGAGGCTGGCCAATTATTTCTCCCCAACCAAATCTTATATCACTCCCTGAACTGTAATAACCAAGCCGGGCGCTGGTGGAGATTGATAGAGAACCAAAAACAATAAACGTGTATAAACGTTGCTGTTTAACTAGCTCACTACCTTCTCGTTTACTGTGCTGTTGTTATGACAGAGAAATATCTAACATCTATACAGTCGAATGTCACCGATTTATTTAACCAACTACAGTTTGTCTTGGCTTGTGGGTCTCAACCTCAGCCTCTTAAAATATTGAGAGGGGGAGAGAGCGCAGGAGGGGAGGGGAAAGACAGAGGCCAGCCAGAGTACACGAACACAATTTGGTGTCAAATTTACAGCCGACAAAAACAGGGGATTAGTTGTGAAAGCAATCAGTGGTGAGAGTGATGTGGGAGAGAGGGAGGGAGAGGAGAGAGAGATGGATAGAGAGGAAGAAAGAGGGATATCGAGAGACTGGAGGAGGAAAAGGAGGATGTATAATGTATTGTGGTTCTGTTACCCTCTACTTGTCTACTGAGAAGGCTAATCCCCCACAATCCCTTAGGTGGATGACTGGAGGGTGGTAGAGGAGTGAGGGACTGAGAGGAGAGGAATAGAGAAGACAGGACACTGCAATGCCATTCTTTGATCCTAACTTCCTTGCCCCCTAGGCCTGTCATGATTGTCTGTCCCTACCAAGAGTCGTGGTCTAACAGACACAAACACGTTTATTCAATCAAGCATTTTAAATGACTAACCAGTTAGCACTTAATTGGTCCATTAAACAGCGTGCTAATATTGATAAATAAGCTGGGGTGGTCTGCATTAATGTCTTAACATTGGAGATAATGCCAACACAGATCAGAGTCAAGAGAAGAGAGCGGGAGATTGTGATAGGTGATGGAGAGATAGATTATGAATAAGGGTTGTGTTAAGGGAGAGCAGAAGAGAAGAATGGAGTGAGGGAGAGAGGGAAAGGTGGATGAGGGTCATGAGAAGGGAGAGATTGAGACTGACTTTTTTTAATGAGCCATCTTTATTTGATTTGATTTATTTGATTTTAAGAGAGAGACAGAGAAAGAAAAAGAAAAGGAGAGATTGAGACTGACATTTTTTTCGGCCCCCTTGAACTTTGAGCCATCTTTATTTGATTTGATTTATTTGATTTTCATGAAGAGAGACAGAGAAACTTTTTTTAAAAAACTGAAAAAGAGTGTGGCCCCTTAACCATGCAGAAAACTCTCTCCAGAAGTTCAGTGAGATCTCTGAATGATCCATTGTTGACCTAAATGACTAATGATGATCCAGGAGTATAAATGATACAGTCTGCCTTGCGAAAGCATCATGAAGAACAAGGAACACACCAGGCCCCCTTGAACTTTGCGACCTTTTGCCACATTTCAGGCTTCAAACATAAAGATATAAAACTGTATTTTTTGATGAAGAATCAACGACAAGTGGGACACAATCATGAAGTGGAACGACATTTATTGGATATTTCAAACTTTTTTAACAAATCAAAAACTGAAAAAATGGGTGTGCAAAATTATTCAGCCCCCTTAAGTTAATACTTTGTAGCGCCACCTTTTGCTGCGATTACAGACACAGACGTTGATTGTTGTTGATTCTTCACAAAAAAATACAGTTTTATATCTTTATGTTTGAAGCCTGAAATGTGGCAAAATGTCGCAAAGTTCAAGGGGGCCGAATACTTTCGCAAGGCACTGTAGTTAGCTCATGTGAGAGTGAAACTGAGAAGTGAAGCAGCTTGCAGCCCCGAAGTGGAGAGAAGACATGTCGATGTGACCGAAATATCACAGGCATAGTAAGGACGCATCGTCTTAACATTCTGTACTTTGCAACGTTTATTTATGCACAACTCGGCCACTTTAAAGTGCACCTGGGTTAACACACACTCTCACACATATGCACAAACCCTCCCGCACTCACACCTGTGTAGTGTGTTCAGTCTGCTTCGCCAGTCTGACTTCATCTTCCGACGTTCCGGGACAAACGTCAAGTTTTGACAGTTACATTTATGCATTAATTCCGACAGTTTAAGTTAAAGGGCTAAGGTTTGGGATAGGGTTAAAAAATAAAAAATAAAATAAGCACCTAGCAATGTATGCTCGCGGCTTGCTATAGTGTTATGGATGGGGATGGCAGAGTGGTGTGAGCTCTGAAGGCTGCTGTTTAAGTCCCAGTGTGGGGCACTTGTTTTTTTTTTGCCTTTAGTGGCCGGTATTGGCGGCATCTCCCGACATTCAGTGGACCTGGACAGACGTTGGATTTAGCTTTGGAAGTGGTGCGACCGAGCTGGAATTAATAGCCTCATCAATTTCCTGTGCTGTGTCAACGGTTGCTCACGACCACAATTAGATTTAGAGAGCTCAATTGCTGGCACTTTGTTTATGGCCACGGTAATGGTAAACACACACACACACACACACCACACACACACACACACAGGTGATGCTCCATCATGATAGTGTGACAAAACTAATGCCTGAAATTCATAAAGAGGAGAGATTGTTTTCTGATTAGGCATTACTGCTACTGGGTGGAGAATGAAAAGGAGAGATGGAGGGAGAGAACCTTTTAATAGGACTCTCTTTTTGAGGCTGACACAGGTGCTGGCAGGAGGTGTTTCCTCTACGATCAGGGAACTTAATCTGCTTGAAATAAGACAGCGTTGTCTTAACCCCTGACAATTTATGGTCATATTTGTATATCTTGTACTTGCTGGCTGTACCTGTACCTGTGCAGTTTTCTAACTTTTACTTTGCAGCTACAAAGTGATGGGTCTCCAATGTTCGAGGGAATACAGGGCTTTTTGAAAGATGTGTCTGTGTAGCCTACTAGCAAGTGGAGATAGTTCTGCCAGAATTATTCTTTAAATCAGTGTTGTGTTGCTATGGAGACATACTGCTGTGTTATCTTTTAACAACAGTATGATTAGTGGATAACTTTGAAGAGCTTCTCTGCGTGTGTGTGTGTGTGTGTGTACATTTGCATTCGTCACTGCGTCTGTGTGTGTTTGTTGTTAATGATTGTTTTCTTTGTATAGTTTCCTCACTCAGTTCCTTTACAAATATGTACCTTGCTAGTACAATGAACAAAATACCATGGTACTATCATATTGTTTGGTCACTACCATGGCAAGAAAATACCATGGTGCTGGTGCAAATACCAAAAAAACATGATAGTACCATGGTATTTTTTTAATTGTACTACCATGGTACATTTTTGTAAGGGAACTGAGTGAGGAAACTATACAAAGAAAACAATCATTATTGGCTTAAACGTGCATACATGTCTGTCCAGGACTGGCACAACTTTTGCCCAAATCTCTTATTCTAGCCAGATCTTCATCAGCTCTTATTTTGACTCATTACTGATGGTGATGTGTTTTCATTTTCTTACTTTAAATACAGTGCATTTGGAAAGTATTACGAATTTTTCCACATTTAGTTACGTTACAGCCTTATTCTGGAATGTATAAAAGAAAAATCCTCATCCATCTACACATAATACCCCATAATGAAAACAGTTTAAAAAAATGTTTTGCTAAATTATAAAACAAAAATATATATATCATATTTACATAAGTATTCAGACCCTTTGCTATGAGACTCGAAATTGAGCACAGGTGCATCCTGTTTCCATTGATCATCCTTGACATGTTTCTAAAACTTAATTGGAGTCCACTTGTGGTAAATTCAATTAATTGGACATTATCTGGAAAGACACACCAGTCCATATAAGGTCCCACAGTTGACAATGGATGTCTGACGAAAACCAAGCCATGAGGTCGAAAGAATTGTCCGTAGAGCTCCGAGACAGGATTGTGTCAAGGCACAGATTTGGGGAAGGGTACCAAATCATACAGTGGGGCAAAAAGTATTTAGTCAGCCACCAACTGTGCAAGTTCTCCCACTTAAAAAGATGAGAGAGGCCTGTAATTTTCATCATCGGTACACTTCAACTATGACAGACAAAATGGAGAAAAAAAAATTCCAGAAAATCACATTGTAGGATTTTTAATTAATTAATTTGCAAATGATAGTGGAAAATAAGTATTTGGTCAAGAACAAAAGTTTATCTCAATACTTTGTTATATACCCTTTGTTGATAATGACAGAGGTCAAACGTTTACTGTATGTCTTCACAAGGTTTTCACACACTGTTGCTGGTATTTTGGTCCATTCCTCCATGCAGATCTCCTATAGAGCAGTGATGTTTTGGGGCTGTTGCTGTGCAACACAGACTTTCAACTCCCTCTAAATTTTCTATGGGGTTGAGATCTGGAGACTGGCTAGGCCACTCCAGGACCTTGAAATGCTTCTTACGAAGCCACTCCTTCGTTGCCCGGGCGGTGTGTTTGGGATCATTGTCATGCTGAAAGACCCAGCCACATTTCATCTTCAATGCCCTTGCTGATGGAATGAAGTTTTCACTCAAAATCTCACGATACATGGCCCCATTCATTCTTTCCTTTACACGGATCAGTTGTCCTGGTCCCTTTGCAGAAAAACAGCCCCAAAGCATGATGTTTCCACCCCAATGCTTCACAGTAGGTATGGTGTTCTTTGGATGCAACTCAGCATCCTTTGTCCTCCAAACACGACGAGTTGAGTTTTTAACAAAAAGTTATATTTTGGTTTCATCTACCATATGACATTCTCCCAATCTTCTTCTGGATCATCCAAATGCTCTCCAGCAAACTTCAGATGGGCCTGGACATGTACTGGCTTAAGCAGGGGGACACGTCTGGCATTGCAGGATTTGAGTCCCTGGCGGCGTAGTGTGTTACTGATTGTAGGCTTTGTTACTTTGGTCCCAGCTCTCTGCAGGTCATTCACTAGGTCCCCCCGTGTGGTTCTGGGATTTTTGCTCATCGCTCTTGTGATCATTTTGACCCAACGGGGTGAGATCTTGTGTGGAGTCTCAGATCGAGGGAGATTATAAGTGGTCTTGTATGTCTTCCATTTCCCAATAATTGCTCCCACAGTTGATTTCTTCAAACCAAGCTGCTTACCTATTGCAGATTCAGTCTTCCCAGCCTGGGGCAGGTCTACAATTGTGTTTCTGGTGTCCTTTGACAGCTCTTTGGTCTTGGCCATGGTGGAGTTTGGAGTGTGACTGTTTGAGGTTGTGGACAGGTGTCTTTTATACTAATAACAAGTTCAAACAGGTGCCATTAATACAGGTAACAAGTGGAGGACAGAGGAGCCTCTTAAAGAAGAAGTTATAGGTCTGTGAGAGCCAGAAATCTTGCTTGTTTGTAGGTGACCAAATACTTTGCAAATAAATTCATTAAAAATCCTACAATGTGATTTTCTGGATTTTTTTTCTCATTTTGTCTGTCATAGTTGAAGTGAACCTATGATGAAAATTGCAGGCCTCTCTCATCTTTTTAAGTGGGAGAACTTGCACAATTGGTGGCTGACTAAATACTTTTTTGCCCCACTGTATCTGCAGCATTGAAGGTACCCAATAACACAGTGGCCTTCATCATTCTTCAATGGAAGAGGTTAGGAACCACCAAGACTCTCCCCAGAGCTGGCCGCCTGGCCAAAACTGAGCAAACGGTGGAGAAGGGCCTTGGTCAGGGAGAGAACCCAATGGTCACTCGGACAGAGTTCTAGAGTTCCTTTTGGAGATGGGAGAATCTTCTAGAAGGACATCCATCTCTGTAGCACTCCACCAATCAGGCCTTTATGGTAGAGTGGCCAGACGGAAGCCACTCCTCAGTAAAAGGTACATGACAGCCCGCTTGCAGTTCGCCAAAATGCACCTAAAGACTCTCAGACCATGAGAAACAAGATTCTCTGCCATGATGAAACCAAGATTGAAATCTTTGGCCTGAATGTCAAGCGTCACATCTGGAGGAAACCTGGCACCAGCCCTATGGTGAAGCATGGTGGTGGCAGCATCATGCTGTGGGAATGTTTATCAATGGTAGGGACTGGGAGACTAATCAGGATTGAGGGAAAGATGAACAGAGCAAATTATAGAGAGATCCTTGATGAAAACCTCTTCCAGAGAGCTCAGGACTTCAGACTGGGGTGAATTTCCACCTTCCAACATGACAACAACCCTAAGCACACAGCCAAGACAACACAGGGGTGACTTCGGGCAAGTCTCTGAATGTCCTTGAGTGGACCAGCCAGAGCCCAGACTTGAACCCGATCTAATATCTCTGGAGAGACCTGAAAATAGCTATGGTAGCAATGCTTCCCATCCAACCAGACAGAGCTTGAGAGTATTCGCAGAGAAGAATGGGAATAACTACCCAAATTGTCACGCCCTGGCCTTAGTTATCTTTGTTTTCTTTATTATTTTGGTTAGGTCAGGGTGTGACATGGGGGATTTATGTGTTTTATCTTGTCTAGGGGTTTTGTAAGTTTATCGGGCTGTTTCCGTTCTAGATAATTGTATGTCTACGGTTGCCTAGATTGGTTCTCAATTAGAGGCAGCTGTCTATCTTTGTCTCTGATTGGGAACCATATTTAGGCAGCCATATTCTTTGGGTGATTTGTGGGTGATTGTTTCCTGTCTTTGTGTTTTCTGCACCAGTTAGGACTGTTTCGGTTTTGCCACGTTTATTGTTTTGTATTCTGTTCATGTTTAGTGTCTCTGATTAAAGAACCATGAACTTTAACCACGCTGCATTTTGGTCCTCCTCTCCTTCCCAGGAAGAAAGCCGTTACAGAATCACCCACCAAAACAGGACCAAGCAGCGTGGTGACAGGCAGCGACAGGAGGAGCAGCGCAATCAGGACTTTTGGATGTGGGAGGAAATCCTGGACGGTAAAGGACCCTGGGCACAGCCAGGGGAATAACGCCGCCCCAAGGCAGAGCTGGAGGCAGCGAAGGCGGAGAGGCGGCATTACGAGGAGCAGGAGAGGCAGCGATGTCAGGATTATTGGACTTGGGAGCAGAATCTGGACTATACGACTTGGGAAGAGATAGACAGGTGGGCGGTTGACCCAGGGAGAGTGCCGGAGCCCACCTGGGATTCGCTGGAGCAGTGCGAGGAGGGTTATAGGAGAATGGAGTTGGAGAAACGAGCACGGTGGCGCGGTAGGAAGCCCGAGAGTCAGCCCCTGAAATTTCTTGGGGGTGGCACACAGGAAGAATGGCGAAGCCAGGTAGGAGACCTGCGCCAACTTCCTGTGCTTACCGGAGAGCGAGAGAGACCGGGCAGACACCGTGTCTCCAGTGCGGGTGCATAGCCCGGTGCGGTACAATCCAGCTCCTTGGATCGGTTGGGCTAGAGTGGGCATCGAGCCAGGTAAGGTTGGGCAGGCTCGGTGCTCAAGAGCTCCAGTGTTCGCCTGCACGGTCCGGTCTATCCAGTGCCACCTACACGCACCAGCCCTCCGGTGGCAGCCCCCCGCACCAGGCTTCCTGTGCGTGTCCAGAGCCCAGTACTCCCTGTTCCTCCTCCACGCACTCGCCCTGAGGTGCGTGTCCTCGGCCCAGTACCACCAGCGCCGGCACCAAGTACCAGGCCTACAGTGTGCCTCACCTGTCCAGAGCTGCTAGAGTCTCCCGCCTGTCCAGAGCTGCTAGAGTCTCCCGCCTGTCCAGAGCTGCTAGAGTCTCCCGCCTGTCCAGAGCTGCTAGAGTCTCCCGCCTGTCCAGAGCTGCTAGAGTCTCCCGCCTGTCTTGAGCTGCTAGATTCTCCCGCCTGTCCAGAGCTGCTAGAGTCTCCCGCCTGTCCAAAGCCGCCAGTCTGCAAGGAGCCGCCAGAGCCGCCAGTCTGCCAGGATCCGCCAGAGCCGCCAGTCTGCCAGGATCCGCCAGAGCCGCCAATCTGCCAGGATCCGCCAGAGCCGCCAGTCTGCCAGTCTGCCAGGATCCGCCAGAGCCGCCAGTCCGCCAGGATCCGCCAGGATCCGAGAGCCGCCAGTCTGCCTACGCCAGGATCCGCCAGAGCCGCCAGTCAGCCAGGATCCGCCAGAGCCGCCAGTCTGGCAGGATCCGCCAGAGCCGCCAGTCTGCCAGGATCCGCCAGAGCCACTCAGTCCTGAGCTGCCCCTCAGTCCAGTGGGGCCATTTAGTAGGGTTGCCAATCCTAGGTCGGACGGCGAGGGTGCCGTTCCTAGGAAGAGACTAAAGCGGACAAAGTCTATGGTGGAGTGGGGTCCACGTCCCGCACCAGAGCCGCCACCATGGACAGACTCCCACCCAGAACCTTCCCTATGGATTTAGGTGTGCGGCCGGAAGTCCACACCTTTGGGGGGTGGGGGGTTAGGTCAGGGTGTGACATGGGGGATTGGCTTGTCTAGGGGTTTTGTAAGTTTATGGGGCTGTGTCCGTTCTAGGTAATTGTATGTCTATGGTTGCCTAGATTGGTTCTCAATTAGAGGCAGCTGTCTATCGTTGTCTCTGATTGGGAACCATAATTAGGCAGCCATATTCTTTGGGTATTTTGTGGGTGATTGTTTCCTGTCTTTGTGTTTTCTGCACCAGTTAGGACTGTTTCGGTTTTGCCACATTTATTGTTTTGTATTCTGATCATGTCTAGTTTCTCTTATTAAATAACCATGAACTTTAACCACGCTGCATTTTGGTCCTCCTCTCCATCCCAGGAAGAAAGCCGTTACACAAATACAGGTGTGCCAAGCTTGTAGTGTCAGATCCAAGAAGACAGGATGCTGTAATCGCTGCCAAAGGTGCTTCAACAAAGTATTGAGTAAAGGGTCTGAATACTTATAGTATGTAAATGTGATATCAGTTTTACATTTTTTATAAATTAGCAAAAATTACAAAAAAAGTATAAAAAAATTACTTAATCAATTTTAAAATCAAGCTTTAACGTAACAAAATGTGAATACTTTCCTGAAGCCCTGTACATTACTGTAAGTGGTGTTGGCTCTGTGGCACAGAACGAGTGTGACTGCTATTAGGATTTGCCATAACAATGGCGGATCTGCAACATTCAGCTGCTATCTGATAGTGGCCCCTCTTAAATCTTGGGACCTGGATAGGGTATGGTGAGAAGAATGAAGGGAGTCTGACCTGAAGATAAGGTTAAAAATACCCTTTCTCTGCGTCTCTATTCAATACCATTTTCAGTTGGCTTTCTGACTAGGCTTTACTTATGCATTTCTAAATAAATTGTAAAAAAGGTATTAATCGTCATCTTTGTAAAAAAAAAAAAGGTATTTATTTATCTTCATATCATAAGGCCATACTTGTGCAGTTTTCTAACTCTTACTTTGCAGCTACAAAGTGATGGCTCTCCAATGTTTGAGGTAATCCAGGGCTTTTTGAAAGATGTGTCTGTGTAGCCTACTAACAGGTGGAGAGTTCTGCCAGAATTAATCTTTAATCAGTTTTGTGTTGCTATGGAGACACACCTACTGCTGTTTTCGCTATTAATAACAGTACTATTAGTGGATAACTTTGATGAGCTTCTGTCACGTGTGCATGCATGACTGCGTCTGCTGTTTGGCTTAACAGACATGTATGCACATTTAATAATTATTGTTTTGTTTGTAAAGTTTCCTCCCTCAGTTATAACGCTTGGTTGGCTGAAATAGACTTTCAAAGTTTTTTTCCTCGATTCTTTGTATATTGTGTTCCAGGACATAGGGTGAACAAGGCTCCTACTTTCAGGTGGATGTCAGTGGAGGAGTGGCATAACATGTGGGCAAAGCAGGTAGAAAGAGAGATCGCTTAGTGTAGGAGGTTAAACAGTATACATGTTTAATGCATCAGTCTGTGTGTGTGTGTGAGAGAGTGAGAGAGTGAGAGAGAAAGAGGGCCGTTGAGCAGGTGGTTAATGTTGGCCCAATTACATGCTCTGGAATGACTAAATACATTATCCTTATTGTTGTTGATGATTATTCATATGTTGTTGACGATAAGTCATGTCTTTTTGTAATCAGCGATGATGATACCTGTCACACTCATATAATTTGGAGAAAGTGAGAGCGCAAGAGACAGGGGTCATCTGGCCAACAGAGACTTTCGAGGGTGGAAGCTGGGGGCTGAGAGGGGAGTGGGCCGGGGTGGCGGAGGTTGGTGTAAATCAGGTCTGAGGGATAGGAAGTTTACCTTGTGCACTCATGACACACCACACTCTGGTCTTAACTTAGGAGATAAAGACGTGTTTTATAGTTTGTGTGTGTGCGCGTGCATGTGTGGATGAATAGCGTAGGTGTGTTTTTCAGATTTATGACTCCTAATGGAAGTGTGTGTGATCAGAGTTAGCCGGAGAGAGTGAGTGTGTATGTGTGAGTTAGAGTCCGTCGTAAAAGCGAACAAGGTGCTGCCAAGCTAATGGAGATCTAGTTATATAGCATAAGAATTAACTTTTAAGTGCAACCAAGCAAGCTTGCAAACACCCACGCACACACACTTTAAACAAACATGGCCCACTTGCACAAGGCTGTGTGTGTGTCTGTGTGCATGCCAGTGTTATGATCATAATTACACATGTTAATTTGCAGATTTTTGCTATTGAAGGATGATTGTTAGTTAGAAGCAGGAAGTACTACCTTTGGGTAAAGGTAAAATATAACACACACACAAACATTATTTTCTAACAATGCTATCATCAAATTCAAAAAAAGCTGTGAAACACATTTCCTCAATCAAGCTCACCAATGAGAAAAAGAGAGAAGAAAACGTGTTAAGTCTTCACTCCTGAAGAAAGTTGTTTTAGGAGACTGACAAATTGAGGAAATGGAAATTGTTAAAGAATCCCATTTCTTAGGGTTTTCAGAGGGGGACCGAATGAGAGGGCTAGAGAGATTGGATAGAGATGTGGAGTGGAAACAGGTTTTGAAGGAATAGAGGGAGACAGTGTGGGGTAGATAGACAGTGAGAGGAGTGAGTGCAAGAGAGATAGAGATAGTGAATGAGAGAAAGTGAGAGAGCGAGTTAAAGTTAAACTCATGGCTAGCTCCTCATTAGCATATCAGTGCTGCTTGCTGAGTCTCATCTCCACGGTAACTATAGCGTGTCACACAGGTATCCCCTCTCTCCCACTTGCTTTACTCTTCTTTCTTTGTGCAGAGTCGACAGTTAAAGTACCACCACACCCCCCAACGTCAGCACCCCCTTGATAAGACCCAACAGTGCAGCCCTATGCAGCTCCTGCCTATAGTATTGTAATCAAGCTGAAAGGAAAGTTTCAGAGCATATAACAAGTGTGTGAACTACTTATTCTTTCGCTTCTCTTGCATTCTCTTTTCCAAGTTACCAACATTCCACCTCACCTCCGCCCACTTTGAAAAGGCAGGCTAATCATGCCTGTCACACACACACACACACACACACACACACACACACACACACACACACACACACACACACACACACACACACACACACACACACACACACACACTACTCTTAAATTAAACTGTGTTTGTGTATACAGTAGGTGTGTGTGTGCCCATTTGCGTGTGCGCGCATCTCGGAGTGTTTGTGTGTGTGGGCTGTTTCTTTGTAATTCATTCAGCCACCAGAGGTTCCTTTGTTCATGGAATTATTTCTGATTATAATCTACTGTAGGCTAAATCTCAGACAGAGGATGAGTGGAATATAAGATATGGAATATAAGACACAACGGTGCAGACATATTTACACATGTTATTATTCATCTTATCCACTGTAATGTCATCAGGTTTAATTGGTGATAGTTTCGCAGTTGTATAATGTTACTAAAAAAATATATATCATTTGTGTGTGTGCGCATCTGTGTGTTTAGTTGATTAGGATCCCCATTAGCTACTGCACATGCAGCAGTTACTCTTCCTGGGGTCCACAAAATACGCACAAATACAAATTACAGAACAGTTCGACAAGAACATAAGATATTATATCAAATTCAAAATAAACATTTATATTGGAAAGGCACTAAGAGAAAACTAAAATATTGTTTACAAACTATTCATATATACAGTACAGTTAAATTAGATATTTAGAAAGAGTAGAGGCGCTTTAAAAAAAATGTCTTTATCAGTTTATTAAAGCTAAACTTGTTTTGCCTGAGTAACTACTGGTGGCAGAGCATTCTACGATGACATGGCTCTATACATAACTGAGTGATGCATTAAATCTGTGTGTGGTTTGGGTGGGATTTGCATGTCTGTTTGAAGTGTATGCAATGAGTGAGTGACGAAAAAGCTGTGACGGGGCCTCGTAAGATTCAAACTCACGTTAATGAACTGAAGCAGAACATCCTTCTGAGAGAAACCTTACTTGACACAGAGACAAGATCCATGAGAGAAAATCTGGTACTTACTGCTATCCATGAAAAAGAAGTTGAAGATCCTGAAGATGTGGTGAAGGAATTATTTCTTACAGTGCGTCAGATCCCATGCGAAGCTGTTGACAAAATCCAACTCGAACATGTACATTGTTTTGGACAGAGGACAGAGATGAGCGCCCAATCGTTGCCAAATGTGCTTTCTTTAAAGATAAAATAATGGTTAAAAGCCTGGGTAAAAGACTCGCTGGCATGAAAATAGATATGAATAATCAGTTCCCGAAGGAAATTGAAGAACGGAGCAAAGTTCTGTATCCAATCTTCAAGGAGAATAGATTTAGAAGGAAACGTGTAGCTTTTGTAGTCAATAAACTGTATATTGATAACAACATGTTTAGAGACACGAATATTACTCCATGGCTATTCTACATATTGCAAAGTTCCCATAGAGGAGTTGAATAATGGAACACCCAATAGTAGCCATGGTAAGGATTGTAATCAAAATATATAGATAAGCAAAACAATACAACAATAGTTAAAGTAAATTACAACTACACCATTATCAACTCAGCAAAAAAAGAAACGTCTCGTATCCAGGACCCTGTCTTTCAATGATAATTCGTAAAAATCCAAATAATTTCAGATCTTCATTGTAAAGGGTTTAAACACTTTTTCCCATTGTTTGTTCAATGAACCATTAACAATTAATGAACATACACCTGTGAAATGGTCGTTAAGACACTAACAGCTTACAGACGGTAGGCAATTAAGGTCATAGTTATACAAACTCTAATATAGAGGCCTTTCTACTGAGACTGAAAAACACCAAAATAAAGATGCCCAGGGTCCCTGCTCATCTGCGTGAACGTGCCTTAGGCATGCTGCAAGGAGGCATGAGGACTACAGATGTGGCCAGGGCAATAAATTACAATGTCCGTACTGTGAGATGCCTAAGACAGCGGCACAGGGAGACAGGATGGATAGCTGATCGTCCTCGCAGTGGCAGACCACGTGTAACACCTGCACAGGATCGGTACATCGAACATCACAACTGCGGGACAGGTTCAGGATGCCAACAACAACTGCCCGAGTTACACCAGGAATGCACAATCCCTCAATCGGTGCTCAGACTGTCCGCAATAGGCTGAGACAGGCTGGACTGAGGGCTTGTAGGCCTGTCGTAAGGCAGGTCCTAACCAGACATCACAAGCAACAACATATCCTATGGGCACAAATCTACGGTCGCTGGACCAGACAGGACTGGCAAAAAGTGCTCTTCACTGACGAGTAGCCGTTTTGTCTCACCTGGGGGTGATGGACAGATTCGCATTTATAGTCAAAGGAATGAGCGTTACACCGTGGACTGTACTCTGGAGCGGGAACGATTTGGAGGTGGGAGGGTCCGTCATGGTCTGGGGAGGTGTGTCACAGCATCATTGGACTGAGCTTGTCGTCATTGCACAAAATTTCAATGCTGTGCGTTACTGGGAAGACATCCTCCTCCCTCATGCGGTACCCTTCCTGCTGGCCATCCTGATATACCCTCCCTGACCAAGGCCCTTCTCCCCCGATTGCTCAGTTTGTCCAGGTGGCCAGCTCTAGGAATAGTCTTGGTGGTTCCAAACCTCTTCCATTTAAGAAAAATGGAGGCCACTGTGATCTTGGGGACCTTCAATGCTGCAGAATTTTTTTAGTACCCTTCCCCAGATCTGTGCCTCGACATAACCCTGTCTCTGAGCTCTACAGACAATTCCTTCAACCTCATGACATGGTTTTTGCTCTGATATGCACTATAAGCTGTGGGATTATATATAGACAGGTGTGTGCCTTACCAAATCATGCCCAATCGATTGTATTTACCACTTGTGGACTCCAATCAAGTTGTAGAAACATCTCAAGCATGATCAATGGAAATAGGATGCACTTGAGCTCAATATTGAGTCTCATAGCGAAAGGTCTGAATACTTATATAAATAAGTTATTTATGTCTTATTTTAATGAATCTGTTTTCGCTTTGTCATTATGAGGTATTGTGTGTAGACTGATGAGGAACATTTTTTTAAATCGTATTTAGAATATGACTGTAACGTAACAAAATGTGGAAAAAGTCAAGGGGTCTGAAATGCCCGAATGCACTGTTTACTAAACCTTTTTGAGATATTCAGATGACCGTTATGAGCATGTTTAACACCCCTATACAAATGGTAGATTAGACACTCAACAAGAAGTTCTGATTTTATTTATACTGAAACAGGACTGAAGTGGTAAATAAAGATCCCGTCCATTAAAAAAATTGGAGGCCCCTTACACTTCAGTGTTGTGATGCAAAAAATTGCAGCAACATGCATACTGCATAGAATTAAAATGGTATTGTCAGTTATTTTTCATCCTAATCACAGTTTTTTTACATGGACAATACATTGAAGGCAATATAAGACAAGTACTGGAAACAATAGAACACTATGAAAAATCTGGGAAACAAGGCCAGGTATTCATAGATGACCTTGAAAAGGCTTTTGATAAAGTAAGACTGGAGTTTATATATAAATGCCTAGAATATTTAAATGTTGGAGAATCTCTCATAAAAGGGTTAAAGTTATGTATAGTAACCCTAGATGGAAAATAGTAAATATAGCGGCTACTTCTCAGAAAGTGTTAAACTGTCAAGAGGAGTAAAACAAGGTTGTCCACTATCTGCATATCTTTTTATTATTGCCATCGAAAAGTTAGCTGTTAAAATCATATCCAACAATAATATCAAAGGGTTAGAAATCCAAGTCTTAAAACAAAAGTGTCATTATACGCTGATAATTCATGTACTCTTTTAATTCCACAATTTGGATCCCTCCCCAGCCTCATAGAGGATCTAGATACTTTGTCTAACCTCTCTGGATTACAACCAAATGATGTACCAATAAAATGGTCTGACAGTAATGTGGACATACTCCATAGAAAGTTAGCAAAAATATATACGATTTTGCTACCATGGAAAGGTCTTATGGAAAAATCACCAAGATTAACGCTTTAGTAATATTCCATTTTACCTATTTGTTTATGGTCTTGCCTACACCTAACAACCAGTTTTTTTTTAAATTATATGAGCAAAAAATATTACAATTTTATTTGGAATGGCAAGACAAAATTAACTAAATTAAAAGGGCCTATTTATATAATAAATACTAATTCGGAGGGCAGAAATTATTCAATATTAAAGCATTAGACCTCTCACTAAAGGCTGAAGGTTCCAGGCTCCCCAGCATTACGCACTCCTGCCACCATCATTACACACATCAGCAATTATTGGACTCACCTGGACTCAATTACCTGTATCATTACCTCTCCTATATCTGTCTGTTCTCAAGCTTTGCTCCCTGCTTTAGGATTAATGTTCGTATGTCATTGTGTTACCCGTGTGCTGACTCTGATCCTGTCTTGTTCTATGTCTGTTCCTCATTAAATGTTCAACTCCCTGTACCTGCTTCTCTACTCCAGCATCGGTCCTTACAAAGGCTTCAGTCATACAAAAGTTACACTTAAATCCAAACTGGTTTGCTTTCAGATTAGTAAGAATGTCTCACCACATGTTCAAGAATGGCCTTTTCTCCTTTATTCAGATTACAACCTCTCACGTTCATTTATTTGAAAAATGAATCATCTCAAGAATATTGCTATTTTTAAAACAAGCCATAGAAAGTTGCTTCAGTCTAATCCCTCAGAAAAGACCGAACTAATAATACAACAAATATGACGTTAAACTCAAACATACTAATTTATTTTAAAAAAGTTTTATAAAATGTTTTAAAAAGTTATAATCTTTGTAAATGATATAATAAATAGGACCAGTGGAGTTATGCCACACATGCAGCTATTACAACCAACTAATTGCAGCATTACCGCAAAAATGTGTCATTAGATCTTTTTATTTGTTACTGTCCATATGTAGCTTGTTTTTGGTCACAGATCCAGGAATGGCCCAAGAATTGCAACATTTACTTAGAGCTAACTATGCATTACTGGGTGGTTTAAAAAGTCATAGTCAATTGATCAAATAGTATAATAATAATTTTAGCAACATTTTTTCTTTAATTTACAATCTGTAGAAACGATGAGAATAGAAAGGTTCTGAACTTTTGTGAAGCATCACAGCACAGTTGAAAAATGCATTGCAAATAGAAATCCAATACGGATGGTGTTAGGAGATACAGTATATCACAAAAGTGGAGTACACCCCTCACATTTTTGTAAATAATTGAGTATATCTTTTCATGTGACAACACTGAAGAAATGACACTTTGCTCCAATATAAATTAGTGAGTGAACAGCTTGTATAACCGTGCAAATTTGCTGTCCCCTCAAAATAACTCAACACACAGCCATTAATGTCTAAACCGCTGGCAACAAAAGTGAGTACACCCCTAAGTGAAAATGTCCATATTGGGCCCAGTTAAGTGACTCGTTAGTGTTACAAGGTCTCAGGTGTGAATGGGGAGCAGCAGGTGTGTTAAATTTGGTGTCATCGCTCTCACACTCCCTCATACTGACTGGTCACTGGAAGTTCAACATGGCACCTCATGGCAAAGAACTCTGTGGATCTGAAAAAAATAATTGTTGCTTTACATAAAGATGGCCGAGGCAGTAAGAAGATTGCCACGACCCTGAAACTGAGCTGCAGCACGGTGGCCATACAGCGGTTTAATTGGACAGGTTCCACTCAGAACAGGCCTCGCCATGGTCGACCAAAGAAGTTGAGTGCACGTACTCAGCATCATATCCAGAGGTTGTCTTTGGGAAATAGACGTATGAGTGCTGCCAGCATTGCTGTAGAGGCTGAAGGGTGGAGGGTCAGCCTGTCAGTGCTCAGACCGTACGCCGTACACTGCATCAAATTGGTCTGCATGGCTGTCGTCCCAGAAGGAAGCCTCTTCTAAAGATGATGCAAACAGTTTGCTGAAGACAAGCAGACTAAGGACATGGATTACTGGAACCATGTCCTGTGGTCTGATGAGAACAAGATTCACTTATTTGGTTCAGATGGTGTCAAGCGTGTGTGGCGGCAACCAGGTGAGGAATACAAAGACAAGCGTGTCTTGCCTACAGTCAAGCATGGTCGTGGGAGTGTCATGGTCTGGGGCTGCATGAGTGCTGCCGGCACTGGGGAGCTACAGTTCATTGAGGGAACCATGAATGCCAACATGTACTGTGACATACTGAAGCAGAGCATGATCCCCTCCCTTCGGAGACTGGGCCGCAGGGCAGTATTCCAACAATGACCCCAAACACACCTCCAAGACGACCACTGCCTTGCTAAAGAAGCTGAGGGTAAATGTGATGGACTGGCCAAACATGTCTCCAGACCTAAACCCTATTGAGCATCTGTGGGGCATCCTCAAACAGAAGGTGGAGGAGTGCAAGGTCTCTAACATTCACCAGCTCCGTAATGTCGTCATGGAGGAGTGGAAGAGGACTCCAGTGGCAATCTGTGAAGCTCTGGTGAACTCCATGCCCAAGAGGATTAAGGCAGTGCTGGAAAATTATGGTGGCCACACAAAATATTGACACTTTGGGCCCAATATGGACATTTTCACTTAGGGGTGTACTCACCTTTGTTGCCAGCGGTTTAGACATTAATGGCTGTGTGTTGAGTTATTTTGAGGGGACAGCAAATTTACACTGTTATACAAGCTGTACACTCACTACTTTATATTGTAGCAAAGTGTAATTTCTTCAGTGTTGTCACATGAAAAGATATACTCAAATATTTACAAAAATGTGAGGGGTGTACTCACTTTTGTGATATACTGTAGATGGGAGTGGTTGAATGGAGCTGAAGGTTGGGACTAATAATAACAAAATAACTCAAGTGAAATATACTGTGTCCGTAAAATGTATTTAGGTTCAGAACTTTTGTGAAACAGCACAGTTAAAAAATATATGGCAAATAGAAATCAAACTGGATGGACATCAGAATACCAACTGGATGGACATCATATCACCTGTGGAAGGCAGGACTTCCAGCGAGGCGCAGATCTCATTGGCCTTGTCAGGCATGATTGTAGACCCTTCAACTGAAGTCGTGAGAGTGCGACTCCCCATAGTATGTTGTATTGAAGTTGACTGACTGAAAGGGAACTAGGGGTGAAGAGCACCTTAGAGACCAGTGGGAACAAAGTAGACAGTCTTTATCAGAACTAACAACCTTCTCAGACATAACCATCCATGAAATTATCATTCCATGCTAAAATGTCAGTTAATCAAAATCCCACAGTTGCAGTTGTTGTGTTGCTCTGCTCGTTCTTCATCTGCAAAACTTCTGGTATATTACACAATGTAATATTTCTTATTGACACATCATTTCACTCAATTTAGTCTGGTAGTGTTCTGCCACCCACCCACCCACACATACCAGCCTCCATCCCACACTCAAAGACCTGTCAGTAGACCTGAACAGCCAGAGACCCCTGGGGGCGTTTAAGCTGTCATCCTTAAGCGGATGAGTAGCTACTCTCTCTGCCACTCCAACCTTCTCTCACACACACACTTCCTGTGGGTTAAGGGAAAGTAAAGATGAGTTAAGATGGGATAACACTCCAGAATAAGCCTCCTCATATCGCTTCATCTGACTGTGCCGAAAGGTTGCTGGATCGAATCCCCGAGCTGACAAGGTAAAAATCTGTTGTTCTGCCCCTGAGCAAGGCAACTAGCCCACTGTTCAGCCCCCCACACCGCTCTAATTCAGGGGGGTTAGGTTAAATGTGGAAGACACATTTCAGTTGAATGCATTCAGTTGTACAACTGACTAGCTATCCCCCTTTCCCGTACACTCACACTAGGAGTGTCATCCCTTAATTTGTTGCTACGTAGGAGGAATATCGACTAACTCTCTCACTGGGACCATGTTCTGCTCCCTTATCATAGCCCAGTGAGCACGACTCGCTTTCGCCCGCTGACTAAAACATTATTAGAGGCTATCCAAATACCACTAACAACATATTTCCATTCACATTATTAGAAGGCATTGTTTAAATTTCAGTCTACCCAAAATTACTCTATACCAACATCTATAGGATATTCCCTTTCTGCTTCACACATTAAATATCTATTATTATAAGATTAACATGAAATGTGCCAAATCCACAAAGTACATCAACCAATTCCTAAGGGAAAAGATACATTTCGATGGGAGTTAAAAGGATCCGCCCCTTTTTTTAAACATTTCACCTAAAATGACATACCCAAATCTAACTGCGTGTAGCTCAGGACCTGAAGCAAGGATATGCATATTCTTGATACCATTTGAAAGAAAACACTTTGAAGTTTGTGGAAATGTGTGTAGGAGAATATAACACATTATACTACTAACTTCCGTGATGCATACAAAGCCCTCCCCCACCTTGCCTTCGGCAAATCTGACCACGACTCCATTTTGTTGCTCTCAGCCTATAGACAGAATCTAAAACAGGAAACTCCCGTGCTCAGGTCTATCCAACACTGGTCTGACTAATCAGATTCCACGCCTCATGATTGCTTCGATCAGGTGGACTGGGATATTTTCCAGCTAGCCTCAGACAATAAAGTTGATGTATATGCTGACTCGGTTAGCGAGTTTACTAGCAAGTGCATTGGAGAAGTCGTACCCATTATTAAAATCTTTCCTAACCAAAAACCGTGGATTGATGGCAGCATTTGCGCAAAATTGAAAGTGCAAACCACCGCTTTTAATCATGGCCGTCGCTCATCCATATATTTGTATGTACATATTCTTATTCATCCCTTTTCATTTGTGTGTGTATAAGGTAGTTGGTGTGAATTTGTTAAATTAGTTGTTAGATATTACTGCATTGTCGGAACTAGAAACACAAGCATTTCGCTACACTCACATTAACATCAGCTAACCGTGTATGTGACTAATAAAATTGGATTTGATTTGAAAGAAAGGCCTTAATGATATGCCAGCCCAGGCACAATTCAGAGTTTGTCCACTAGATGATAGCAGTGTATTTGCAAAGTTTAGACTGATCCAATGAATCATTGCATTTATGTTCAAAATGTTGTATCATTACTGCCCAAATGTGCCTTATTCGTTTATTAATACATTTTCAAGTTCATAACTGCACTCTCCTCAAACAATAGCATGGTTTTATTTCACTGTAATAGCTACTGTAAATTGGACAGTGCAGTATGATTAACAAGAATTTAAGCTTTCTGACCATTTCAGATATGTCTCTGTCCTGGGAATTCTTCTTGTTACTTACAACCTCATGCTAATCACATTAGCCTATGTTATCTCTCATTAGCCTATGTTGTCCTGTAAAGCAGGGATTCCCAAACTGCTCTACAATGCCGTCGTGGGTACGCCAAATAAAAATGTGATTCACATTTTCAAACAGTTCATTTATATTTTCCAATGAGGCTATACATTTGGGTTGATGTTTTTTTTCCTCATTTCACTTCCAAAAATAAAATTAAACCATCTATAATGTTCAGCGAAATAACACAATGTCAAATACAGGTAGCCTAGACAAATAATTAACATCCAATCACACTGTTACTCTCTTGCGGGAATTCCACTAACAGTCCATATATAGCGAAACGTAGCTGCTGCTCATTCCGTTTGCTTGAAAATTGATAAACGGTTAAAAAAAGTAAGGCCTGTATCCATAGAGTTACATTCCAGCTTGACTGTTAGTACTGCTACTACCAGCAGTACTACACCTGCACCTGTCGACGACACAAGTAGTTTTGCTTCCACAAGCACATCCAATGCTAGCATCAGAAATTCTACATTTGTTGTTAGCCCAGCTAGCATGGCCACTGACAGTTGTGAATGATGCAGCCAAATAGCTACTGCCCCCTTACCCGGGAAAGCGCCGAACAGCAGACAGGGACTGTCGAAGAGACGCAAATATGATGAGATCTACATTGATTTGGAGTTCACTTAATATTGGCAGAAGTGCCTTTCCTCAGCCACAGTGTGTTATACGTGCAAAACTACTATCTCTCAACTCAATGAAACCTTCACTCTTGCGCAGACATTTAGAAACAAAACATGGCAATTTTGAAAATAAGCCACAGGAGTTTATTGAGCGAGAATTAAGATGACTTTTGAGCAGTAAGACAGATAGATACCATTAATAAGAAGGGGCTAGAAATGTCCTATGCTATGCTTAAGAAGTTGGAGCTCTTCTCTGTCTGCATTAACAAGGACAACACACAGGTCTTTCCGTTATTTTTGTGTGCAAATGAACAAGTTTATGGACAATGTCAAATGTGATATAGCGAAGCACCTGAGTGAGTTGGATGTGCAGTTATGGAGGTACTTTCCCGAAACGGATGACACAAACTAGATTTGCCCTGCCTCCAGTCCACTTACTGATATCTGAACAAGAGAGCCTCATCGAAATTGCAACAAGCTGTTCTGTGAAAATTGTATTTAATCAGAGTATCCTGCCTTGGCAAATCGGGCTGTTAAGACACTGATGCCCTTTGCAACCACTTACCTATGTGAGAGTGGATTCTCAGCCCTCACTAACATGAAAACTAAATACAGGCACAGACTGTGTGTGGAAAATTACTTAAGACTGAGACTCTCTCCAATACAACCCAACATTGCAGAGTTATTGTGCATCCTTTCAAGCACACCCTTCTCATTAACCTGTGGGGAGTTATTCACAATTTTCGCTGAACAAATAAGGTTTTATATGTAAGATGTTTAAATAAAGAGCAAAATTATTCATTAATATTATTTGTGCTCTAGTCCTATAAGAGCTCTTTGTCACTTCACACGAGCGGGGTTATGACAAAAACTCATGACAAAAAATGTAGCGTATAGTGTGTGTGGCAGGCTTACAATGATGGAAAAAAAACAGATTTGAGAGTGCGTTGACCCTGGTGCTAGAAGGGGGTATGCAGCTTGAGGTTGAATGTTTGAACACAGACCCCAATGCTATTGAAATGACCAGTAAATCCCACAAATAACCCACTTATAATGGTTTGTAGACTTAACATCTGGCACATAATTACCAGAAAATAGCCTTTGTCAAGCTTGTGTCAAGCATAGGTGTAATAGGTGGCAGGGAAGTCAGGCGTAGGAGAGTCAAACTGAGTGTAAAATGGAGTCTTTTAATAAAGTTCCAAGAGTATGCTCCATAACACTAAATGTACAAACAAACATGGGTACGAGGACCCGACGCGCACCTATACAACAATCACACTATACTGACAATAAAACAATCTCTGACAAAGACATGAGGGGAAACAGAGGGTTAAATACACAACAGGTAATGAATGGGATTGAACACAGGTGTGTGGGAAGACAAGACAAAACCAATGGAAAATGAAAAAAGGATCAATGATGGCTAAGAAGACCGGTGACGTCGAACGCCGAGCACCGCCCGAACAAGGAGAGGCAACGACTTCAGTAGAAGTCGTGACAGTACCCCCCCCCCTGACTCGCGGCTCCAGCTGCGCGTCGACACCGGCCTCGGGGACGACCCGGAGGGAGAGGTGCAGGGCGATCCGGATGACAGTGAAATTCTGATAACATGGAAGGATCTAACACGTCCTCCACCGGAACCCAGCATCTCTCCTCCGGCCCGTACCCCTCTCCCAGTCCACGAGGTACTGAAGGCCCCTCGCCCGACGTCTCGAATCCAAAATGGATCGAACAGAGTACGCCGGAACACCCTCGATGTCTAGAGGAGGCGGAGGAACATCACACACTTCAGCCTCCTGGAGCGGGCCAGCCACCATCGGCCTGAGGAGAGACACATGGAACGAGGGGTTAATACGGTAATGAGTGGGTAGTTGTAACCTATAACATACCTCGTTCACTCTCCTCAGGACTTTAAAACGGCCCCACAAACTCGCGGACCCAGCTTCCGGCAGAGCAGGCGTAGGGCAGGTTTCGGGTCGAGAGCCAGACCCTGTCCCCTGGTGCGAACACTGGGGCCTCACTGCGGCGACGGTCTGCGCCAATTTTCTGGCGCCTTATGGCACGCTGAAGGTGGACGTGGGCTGCCTCCCAGGTTTCCTCAGCGTGCCGAAACCAATTGTCCACCGCAGGGGCCTCGGTCTGGCTCTGATGCCAAGGTGCCAGAACCGGCTGATACCCTAATACACATTGAAAGGGAGTAAGGTTAGTGGAGGAGTGACGTAGCGAGTTCTGAGCCATCTCTGCCCAGGGCACGAACTTCGCCCACTTCCCCGGCCGATCCTGGCAATAAGACCGCAGAAACCTACCCACATCCTGGTTAACTCTCTCCACCTGCCCATTACTCTCGGGGTGAAAACCTGAGGTAAGACTAACCGAGATCCCCAGACGCTCCATGAACGCCTTCCAGACCCTTGATGTGAACTGGGGACCCCGATCAGACACTATATCCTCAGGCACCCCATAGTGCCGGAAAACGTGTGTAAACAGGGCCTCTGCAGTTTGTAAGGCCGTAGGGAGACCGGGCAAAGGGAGGAGACGACAGGACTTTGAAAACCGATCCACAACAACCAGGATCGTGGTGTAACCCTGTGAAGGTGGAAGATCAGTCAAAAAATCCACCGACAGGTGCGACCATAGCCGTTGAGGAACGGGTAGAGGTTGTAGCTTACCTCTGGGCAGGTGTCTAGGAGCCTTGCACTGGGCGCACACCGAACAGGAAGAAACATAAATCCTCACGTCCTTAGCTAAAGTGGGCCACCAGTACCTTCCTTCAAGACAGCGCATCGTCCGACCTATCCCAGGATGACCAGAGGAGGGTGACGTGTGAGCCCAATATATCAATCGGTCGCGGACAGCAGATGGAACGTACAGACGACCAGCTGGACACTCAGGGGGAGAAGGCTCTACACGTGACGCCCGCTCAATGTCCGCGTCCAGCTCCCACACTACAGGCGCCACCAGACACGAAGCTGGGAGTATGGGAGTGGGATCCATGGACCGCTCCTCTGTGTCATACAGCCGAGACAATGCGTCTGCCTTAACGTTCTGGGAGCCTGGTCTGTAAGAAAGAGTAAACACAAAACGAGTGAAAAGCATGGCCCACCTTGCCTGGCGAGGATTCAATCTCTTCGCCTGCCGGATGTACTCCAGATTGCGGTGGTCAGTCCAGATGAGAAAAGGGTGTTTAGCCCCCTCAAGCCAATGCCTCCACACCTTCAAGGCTTCTACGACAGCTAACAGCTCTCGGTTCCCCACATCATAGTTTCGCTCCGCCGGGCTGAGTTTCTTCGAAAAGAAAGCACAGGGCGAAGCTTCAGTGGCGTACCCGAACGCTGAGAGAGTACTGCTCCTATCCCAGCTTCGGATGCGTCCACCTCCACTATGAATGGCAAAGAGGGATCCGGATGAGCCAGCACAGGCACCGAGGTAAACAGAGTCTTCAGGTGCTCAAAAGCCCTGTTCGCCTCAGCCGACCACTGCAAGCGCACCGGGCCCCCCTTTAGCAGTGAGGTAATGGGAGCTGCCACCTGACCAAAACCCTGGATAAACCTCCGGTAGTAATTGGAAAACCCCCAAAAAACGCTGCAACTCCTTTAACGTGGTTGGAGTCGGCCAATTACGCACGGCTGTAATGCGGTCGCTCTCCATCTCCACTCCTGAAGTGGAAATCCGATGCCCTAGGAAGGAGATGGATTGTTGGAAAAACAAGCATTTCTCAGCCTTGACATATAGATCATGCTCCAACAGGCGACCAAGCACCCTGCGCACCAGGGACACATGCTCGGCGCGTGTAGCAGAGTATATCAGAATATCATCGATATACACCACTACACCCTGCCCATGCAGGTCCCTGAAGATCTCATCTACAAATTGGAAAACTGATGGCGCATTCATCAACCCATATGGCATGACCAGGTACTCATAATGACCTGAGGTAGTGCTAAATGCCGTTTTCCACTCATCATCCTTCTTAATACGCACCAGATTGTACGCACTCCTGAGATCCAATTTTGTGAAAAAAAACGTGCCCCGTGCATTAACTCAATAACCGTATTGATCAGAGGTAGCGGGTAACTATATTTCACTGTGATTTTATTAAGACCTCGATAATCAATGCACGGGCGTAAACCGCCATCCTTTTTTTTCACAAAAAAGAAACTCGAAGAGACGGGTGAAATGGATGGCTGAATGAACCCCTGATGCAGGGATTCAGAGACATATGTCTCCATAGCCTCCGTCTCCGCTTGCGACAGGGGATACACGTGACTCTTGGGATATGCAGCGTCTACCAGGAGATCTAGCGCACAATCCCCCCATCGATGGGGTGGTAATTGAGTCGCCTTCTTTTTACAGAAGTCGAGAGCCAAATCGGCATAGTCGGGGGGAATGCGCACGGTGGAGACCTGGTCTGGACTTTCCACCGTAGTAGCACCAACGGAAACCCCTAAACACCTACCTGAGCATTCTCGCGACCACCCCGTGAGAGCCCTCTGTGGCCAAGAAACAGTGGGGTTATGACAAACTAACCAGGGTAGGCCTAGCACCACAGAATACGCAGGACAATAAATAAGGAAAAGACTAATCTTCTCCTTGTGACCCTCCTGCGTTATCATACACAACGGTGTGGTTACCTCTCTGATAAACCCTGACCCTAATGGTCGACTATCTAAGGCATGAATAGGGAAAGGCATATCCACAGGAACAATAGGGATCCCTAAACTATGAGCTAGACTTTTATTAATGAAATTCCCAGCCGCACCTGATTCTACTAGTGCCTTATACTGGGAATGCAGTGAAAAATCAGGAAAAGAGACAGAGACAAACATTAGTGCAGCAGACGGCTCTGGATGAGAATGGTGCCTACTCACCTGGGGTGACGCCAGAATGCCCTGCCTGCCCTCTCTATTCCCAGAGGAACCAACCCGGCACCGATCAGCAGTGTGCCCTCTGAGACCATGAATGGTGCTCGAGCGGGAACCCCCTCCGGTCTCCCTGCGCACCATCCCTCCCAATTCCATAGGTTCGGGAGAGAGGGTGCGGGAGGATGGAACAACCAGACCACGATCTAGACATCCACGAGTAGCCAACATGTTGTCCAGCTTGATGGACATGTCCACCAGCTGGTCGAAAGTGCGGGTGGTGTCTCTACAGGCCAGCTCCCGACGGAAGTCCTCGCGTAGACTACAACGGTAATGGTCGATCAGGGCCCTGTCGCTCCATCCAGCGCCGGCAGCCAAGGTCCTAAACTCCAAAGCAAAATCCTGAGCACTCCTCGTCTCCTGTCTCAGATGATAGAGGAGCTCACCCGCTGCTTTGCCTTCAGGTGGGTGATCGAATACTATCCGGAATTGGCGGGTGAACTCCTCAAAATGGTCCAACGCCGCATCCTCCCTTCTACACACAGCGCTGGCCCATTCCAGGGCTTTCCCGGTGAGGCATGAGACGAGGGCGTAACTCGTCTCACGGTCAGATGGTACTGGGGAGGCCATGGCTAGATATAAGTTCAGTTTGAGGAGGAAACCCTGACAGCCGGCAGTATCTCCGTTGTATCCCGTGGGTAGGGATAAATGGATCCTCGATTCCGGAGAGGAAAAAACGTTCACGGGAGATTCCGGTTGTGGTGGTGGTGGCGCTGGAGAAACTCCCTGTCTCTCCCAGCGATCCATTTTCTGGACAATGTGCTCCATGACGGAGCTGATACAGTCAAGCTCCCTCGCTTGTTCCTGAACGCGTTCCTCCAGGTCCATGTGCATAGTGTCCTCTCCTGCTGACTTCATATATATTGGTCAGAGATTCTGTCAAGCATAGGTGTAATAGGTGGCAGGGAAGTCAGGCGCAGGAGAGTCAAACAGTGTAAAATTGAGTCTTTTAATAAAGTTCCAAGAGTATGCTCCATAACACTAAATGTACAAACAAACCAAACATGGGTACGAGGACCCGACGCGCACCTATACAACAATCACACTATACTGACAATAAAACAATCTCTGACAAAGACATGAGGGGAAACAGAGGGTTAAATACACAACAGGTAATGAATTGGATTGAAAACAGGTGTGTGGGAAGACAAGACAAAACCAATGGAAAATGAAAAAAGGATCAATGATGGCTAGAAGACCGGTGACGTCGAACGCCGAGCACCGCCCGAACAAGGAGAGGCAACGACTTCGGCAGAAGTCGTGACAGCCTTAAAGTTCATCCAAGTGTTTCTTTGCAAAGATTTCACATGGGATTTAGCAGTCAACGAGTTGAATCGACATTCATTGATTTGGAAACAGATCTGGCAAGGTCAATAAAAGCAGACTCTATTTTCCCTTGCGACATAATGGAATTCCTTTATTATGTCACATTTACTCTACTATGATTATTTTATTTGATGAAACCCTCATTTGTTTTTTTACGTAATGGAATTCTTGACTTTGTCTCGATTTTGCGCTTGTGCATTGTGCCTTTGGAATAGTGAACTAAACAGAGTTATTTGGACATAAATATGGACGTAATCAAACAAAACAAACATTTCTTGTGGGAGTCCTGGGAGTGCATTCCGACGAAGATCGGCAAAGGTGAGTGAAGATTTATAATGCTGTTTATGACTTTTTTTGACTCCACAATTTGGCGGGTAACTGTATGGCTTACTTTTGTGGCTGAACACTGTTCTCAGTTTATTGAATATTGTGCTTTTGCCGTAAAGCTTTTTTGAAATCTGACACAGCGGTTGCATTAAGAACAAGTTTATATTTAATTATATGTAAAACATGCATCTTTCATCAAAGTTTATGATGAGTACTTATGTTATTTGATGTGGCTCTCTGCAATTTCTCCGGATGTTTTGGAGGCATTTCTGAACATGGTGCCAATGTAAACTGAGGTTTTTGGATATAAATATGAACTTGATCGAACAAAACATACATGTATTGTGTAACATTGAGTCCTGGGAGTGTCATCTGATGAAGATCATCAAAGGTTAGATACTAATTTTATCTATATTTCTGCTTTTTGTGACACCTCTCTTTGGTTGGAAAATGGCTGAATGCTTTCTGACTAGTTTCTGACCTAACATAATGATATGTTCTGCTTTCGCCGAGAAGCCTTTTTGAAATCGGACACTGTGGTTGGATTAACGAGAAGTGTGTCTTTAAAATGGTGTAAAATACTTGTATGGTTGAGGAATTTTAATTATGAGTTGAATTTGGCGCCCTGCAATTTTCACTGGCAGCTGGCGAGGTGGGACGCTAGCGTCCCGAACGATCCCAGAGCGGTTAAGCAGCTGAGGGACAACTTATTCACTAGATTTGAAGAATCCAGCATGCCCAAGGATATCATTGCGTTTGTACGTGATCTCCTCTCGTAGTCCGCCCAAGCGGAGAATTCTCCTCCCTTGCTAAGAAAACGATACCCTCACTGGATTAGGCCGCAATTCAAACTGAGTTGATGGAATTCCAGACATTGAAACAAATCAGGGATGCGCTCAGGAGTGCCGAGTCCCTGTGTGCGTTGTGGGTGGCATGCTCAGAGGAATACAGTACAATAAAGAAACTTGCATTTTATGTGCTAACAATGTTTGGAGCGACCTGCGAGCACTGATTTTCCTCTATTAACTCACAACAGGAACCAGCTTTCGCATAAGTCAACCGAGGACTGCCTGCACATGAAGTGTCTTCATACAAAAACTTATTTCTTATTTGTTTTTGAAGTTACAAGCCTGAAACTTTGAACAGACCGCTGACACCCTGTGGAAGACATAGGAATTGCATCCAGGGATTTTACAATATGAGCTTTCTCTTGCATTTCAAAGATGGTCTCTCAAAAAAAAATTCTGGTTGGTTTTTCACATACCTATTCTGTTATATTCTGCTACATTATTTTAACATGTCTACAGACTTCAAAGTGTTTTTATTCAAATGGTACCAATACTATGCATATCCTGGCTTCAGGGCCTGAGCTACATGCAGTTTGCTTTTGGCATGTCATTCAGGCAGAAATGGAGAAAGGGGCCTGGTCCCTAACAAGTTATACAAAATTGGAGAGAAAACACTCTGAAGTTTCTAAAACTGTTAAAATAATGTATGAGTATAACAGAACTGATATGGCAGGTGAAAACACAAACAGACCCCACGAAGCACCAGGACAGCAAGACAATTAGACGCAACCAAATCATGAAAAAACAAAAAGATAATTACTTGACACATTGGAGAGAATTGACCCCCAAAAAAGTATTTGGCCTTGAACAGAGAGTACACAGTGGCAGAATACCTGACCACTGTGACTGACCCAAAATTAAGACATATTTGACTATGTACAGACTCAGTGAGCATAGCCTTGCCATTGAGAAAGGCCGCTGAAGGCAGACCTGGCTCTCAAGAGAAGACAGGCTATGTGCACACTGCAGCACTTCCTAACCTCCTGCCAAATGTACGACCACATTATGGACACATTTCCCTCAGATTACACAGGTCCACAAATCCAATTTTGATAAACTCCCATATCCATTGGGTGAAATACCACAGTGTGCAATCACAGCAGCAAGATTTGTGACCTGTTGCCACAAGAAAATACCATTGTAAATACAACCTAAATGTATGTTTATTTCTTTCCGCTTTTGTACTTTAACTATTTGCAAATCATTTCAACACTGTATATAATATATACACTTTGAAATGTCTATTATTTTGGAACTTTTGTGAGTTTAATGTTTACTGTACATGTTGTACTGTTTATTTCACTTTTGTTTATTATCTATTTCACTAGCTGTCCCATTCCAATAAAGCACCTTAAATTGAAATAGAGAGTGAGCGAGAAAGAGAGATTGCTGAGTTAAAGAGGCCGCTGCGCCCGGTAGATTTCTTTTTAAAGCCGTCTAAAAATAATTTGTTGACTTCTGTATAACAAAATGTGATGTTGTCCGGTCCGGATTGACACTGCTCCTCCGCCAGTTAAGTTTGGTTGACCTAGACCTACCCAAATCGCAGGCTTCCCAAACACACTTGTGATTTGACACAATCCACAGCAAAAAATACAAAAATAAAGAAGCAAATGATCCTCTGTGAATGTAATTTTGCCGAAACATCAATTTTACTTTAGGGCAATGCAGCATCCTAACAGTGCACTCGTCAACTTTCCTTTCCAATTTGCAAGAGGCTGAAACCAGGGATCTGTATATAAACAGAGATATAGAACGGCGCCAGAGGAGATGGCTGCCGTTTTACGGACACCTCATCAAATTTTATTGGTCACATACACATGCTTAGCAGATGTTAATGTGAGTGTAGCGAAATGCTTGTGCTTCGAGTTCAGACAATGCAGTAATATCTAACAAGTAATCTAAGAAATTCATAACAACTACCTTAAACACACACAAATGTAAAGGGATGATTAAGAATATGTACATATAAATATATAGTTGAGCGATGGCCGTGCAGCATAAGCAAGATGCAGTAGATGGTATAGAATACAGTATATACATATGAGATGAGTAATGTAGGATATGTAAACATTGTTAAAGTGGCATTATTTAAAGTGACACCTTTAGTAAGTCCATTTATTAAAGTGGCCAGAGATTTGAGTCTGTATGTTGGCAGCAGACTCTCTGTTCGTGATGGCTGTTTAACAGTCTGATGGCCTTGAGAGATGTTTTTTCGCATCATTTGTAACTTATTTTGTACATGTTTCTGCCACCATCTCTTATGACTGAAAATATTTTCTGGATATCAGGACAGCGATTACCCACCTCGTACTGAACAAAAATGTTCTCTTTAACGAGTCGGACGCGAAGGATTCAGACACCCGACAAGGCCCAAATCTGTAATTCACATGAGTAAGAGACAGAGATATTGGGGACGTAGTTCGGGGTGTCTTATAAGGATCCGACGGCGAGGGAGTAATCTGCCTCTACCATCAGTCCTATTTGCCAACATGCAATCATTGGAAAACAATATAGACGAGCTACGATCACCAATATCCTACCAACAGGACATTAAAACTGTAATATCTTATGTTTCACCAAGTCGTGGATGAACGACGGCACGGATAACATAAAGCTGGCGGGGTGGCCTTTCTCTTGCATTTCAAAGATGATGGTACAAAAGATCTTTGTATGATCTTTTACCAGATCTAATGTTTTATATTCACCTACATTCCTTTCAAATTTCCACAAACTTCAAAGTGTTTCCTTTCAAATGGTACAAAGAAAATGCATATCCTTGCATCAGGGCTTTAGCTTGAGGCAGTTAGATTTGGGTTTGTCATTTTTGGTGAAAATTAAAAAAAAAAGGTCTGATCCTTAAGTTAAGAACTTCTTCAGGTTTTGCTCGCCAGAGGTAGAGTATCTCATGATAAGCTGTAGACCACACTATTTACCAAGAGAGTTTATTTATATTTTTCGTAGCTGTCTATTTACCTGCACAAACCGATGATGGCACTAAGGCCGCACTCTATGAGCTGTATAAGGCCATAAGCAAACAGGAAAACGTTCATCCAGAGGCGGCGCTTCTAGTGGTCAGGGACTTTAATGCAAGGAAACTTCAATCCATTTTACCTAATTTCTACCAGCATGTTAAATGTGCACCCAGAGGGAAAAAACTTTAGACCACCTTTACTCAACACAGAGACATGTACAAAGCTCTCCTTCGCCCTCCATTTGGCAAATCTGACCTTAATTGTAACCTCCTGATTCCCGTTTACGAGCAACAACTAAAGCAGGAAGCACCAGTGCCTCGGTCATAAAAGAAGTGTTCAGATGCTAAGTTACAGGACTGTTTTGCTAGCACAGACTGGAATATGTTCCGGGATTCTTCCGATGGCATTGAGGAGTACACCACATCAGTTCCTGGCTTCATCAATAAGTGAATCGATGACGTCATCCTCACAGTTACCGTACGGACATACCCCAACCAGAAGAAATGGATTACAGGCAACATCCGCACTTAGCTAAAGGGTAGAGCTGCCGCATTCAAGGAGAGGGACTCTATCCCGGAAGCTTATAAGAAAACACGCTATGCCCTCCGACAAAACATCAAACAGGCAAAGCATCAATACAGGACTAAGATTGAATCGTACTACACTGACTCCAACACTAGTTGGATGTGGCAGGGCTTGCAAACTATTACAGACTACAAAGGGAAGCACAGCCACGAGCTGCCCAGTGACGTGAGCGTACCAGACAAACTACATTTCTTATATGCTCGCTTCGACACTGTTCTGCTGTTCCGGACGACTGTGTGATCACGCTCTCTGTAGCCGATGTGAGTAAGACCTTTGAAGACCAGACGGATTACCAGGACGTGTACTCCGAGCATGCACTGACCAACTGGCAAGTGTCTTAACTGACATTTTCAACATGTCCCTGTAATACCAACATTTTTCAATCAGAACAACTTAGTCCCTGTGCCCAAGAACACTAAGGTAACCTGCCTAAATGACTACCGACTCATAGCATTCACGTCTGTAGCCATAAAATGCTTTGAAAGTCTGGTCATGGCTCACATCAATACCATTAACCCAGAAACTTTAGACCTACTCCAATTTGCATACCGCCCCAAAAGATCTGCAGATGATGCAATCTCTATTGCATTCCAATACTGCCCTTTCCTACATGGACAAAAGAACACCTACGTGAGAATGCTATTCATTGACTACATCTCAGCATTCAACACTATAATGCCCTCAAAGCTCATCACTAAGCTAAGGACCCTGGGACTAAACACCTCCCTATAACTGGATCCTGGACTTCCTTACGGGCCGCCCCCCAGGGGGTAAGGGATGGTAACAACACATCTGTCATGCTGTTCCTCAACACGAGGCCCTTCAGGGGTGCGTGCTCAGTCCCATCCTGTACTCCCTGTACACCTATGACTGCATGACCAGGAACGACTCCAACACAATCATTAAGTTTGCCGATGACACAACAGTGGTTGGCCTGATCACTGACAACGACGAGACAGCCTATATGTAGGAGGTCAGAGACCTGGCCATGTGGGGCCTGGATAACAACATCTCCCTCAACGTGATCAAGACAACGGAGATTATTGTGGACTACAGGAAAAGGAGGACTGAGCACGCCCCCATTCTCATCAACTGGGCTGTGATGGAGCAGGTTGAGAGCTTCAAGTTCCTTGGTGCTGTTGATCAATTTCTTCAGATGATCTGGTCTATATAATTACCAAACTTATATATTGGTAGTAAGGAAACACAGCCTTTGTTTAAATATTAAAATTCTCTTTTAGGAATACAATTGTAGGCAGAAGTTGGTACAGAGTACAGTATATGATAGCTCTCCCCAGATTCTTCGAAGTGTCTAAGATACTGTAACTGATACTGTAACTGATATAGCGTCCCCAGTTCCCTTTTCGTGACTTTTCCTGACAACAACATTCTAATGAATCTAACCTCCCCCTGACAGCAGCAACCATCTTGTCAGCAATTAAATTCTCAGAATTGGGTTTGACCGAAACTTGACCTTTCATCACAAGTATAGGGTCATAACAAGGTGAAGGAGTCTAAGCATCTTCTGATAGGTGGCTGTTTTCATCAGGCCTGCGGCAGCCTTGTATTCTCAGAACATCAGACAGCCACGGTGGGGCCCAGACAGGAGGAGTATGAGCACCTTCTGATAGTGTCTGAAGGGCACAACACTCAAAACAGGTGTTAACACACACAGAGGTCTCCGAGGAGGATCATAACACAATTTATTAACCCTTTAAAAAGGATGAGGTCTTGGTTTAACCCCTTCAGTGTCCACATCGCCATCAAACTATCATGGTCCAAACACACCAAGACAGTCATGAAGAGGGCACGACAAAGCCTATTCCCCCTCAGGAGACTTAAAATATTTGGCATGGGTCCTCAGAAAAGTTATACAGCTGCACCTTCAAGAACATCCTGACTGATTGCATCACTGCCTAGTATTGCATCACTGCCAAGCTTTCTGCCATCCAGGACCTGTATACCAGGCGGTGTCAAAGACTCCAGCCACCCTAGTCATAGACTGTTCTATCTGCTAGCGCATGGTAAGCGGTACCGGAGCACCAAGTCTAGGTCCAAAAGACTTATTAACAGCTTCTACCCCCAAGTCATAAGACACCTGAACAGCTAATCAACTGGCTACCCAGACTATTTGCATTGTCCCCCCACCCCCTCTTTTACGCTTCTGCTACTCTGTATATTATCTATGCACAGTCACTTTAATAACTCTACCTACATGTACATATTACCTCAATTACCTCGACTAACCGGTGCCCCTACACATTGACTCTGTACCGGTACCCCCTGTATACAGCCTTGCTACTGTTATTTTCCTGCTTTTGTTATTTTTTTACCTATTTATTTGTATTTCACTGCCTTGCTGGTTAAGGGTAAGTAAGCATTCCACTGTAAGGTCTACTACACATGTTGTATTTGGCGCATGTGACAAATTTGATAACAATTTGATAATGACGAGATGCTCATGTCTCCACCCTTACGATGGGAGTTTTAGTTCCAAAGGCAGGCAACAATCTTAGGTCTGTATACTATTCCCATAGAAACACATTAGGCTTTTACTGGACAGAATTTGGCGAGAGTGAGCCCTTTCACTTCACATTTTACTCTCTGCTGAAACTATATCACTGGAGAAGGCATCCAAGCGAGCGAAGCAGCGCCCCTCCATATGTAGTCCATGACGCTTTCTGTCCAAAAATATTATTGCATGCAGTACTCTTTTGATCCAGACAGCATCTGATACATGGTCTACACATACAGAGACAGAGGGGTGCTGTTTCGCTTGCTCTGATGTTTTAACTTTGATGCATCTTTCTGTTGGTGTGTGTCTCAGTCAAATAAATTATGAATATTTCAATATTTTATTTGGACAGGTGAGGTACGGTAGGGCGAGCCCGCCCATAACACCGGCACTGAATTATCTTATGAATCATTATTAAATACTTTACAAGTTATTTTTCAATGCAGCTTACTAAAATGTACAAACGTGGGAGTAATGATTAATAAATGAATAAACTATTTACTAATCCATTATAAATGCTTTATTACACATTTGTATTATAAAGTGCCACACACTTTGTACTTTGTGTCAGTATCTCACAAGAGCAGTCCTTCAGTGTGACCAGACATGGATTCAATGTTGTGTAGAGAGGATAACAGACAAAGGGAAGGAGAGAGGGCTTTAAAAGATGGATGGATTAAATACAGGGTTACAGGGTGCTGGGAGAGCCTCCCGCTGCGCTATTAGGGACACAGACATCTCACCTTCTGTCCATCCATTTCTCTCTCACTCTCAATCCCTCTCTCTCCACATCCATTTCTCTCACACAGGGATCTGTTTTGACTGAGTGGTTCTGTAATGGTCTCCAAGAAAGCAGCAGAGACACACACACCATTCTCAGTATCCTCAGGGATAATTGGTAGACAGGGTTCAGTCATTCACAGTACCCCAGCACCTAGCTACCATGACTGGGACAGCTGGATTCAGAGACCTGTGTGTGTGTGTGAGCGTGAGTGAGCGAGTGAGCTAGGGGGTGGCCTTCAGGGGGTTTCATTCACTCCAAAGCCCTTGACACGCTCAACCAAGCAACCCTCCAACCGACTGACAGACTGTCTGAAATTCAGGCCTCCTCCTACCCAACACACACACACGCACACACACACACACCACTGGAGCGGTGATCATTAGGGGTTTGGAGAGCTCCTCTGCAGAGGGAAACAGATAAAGCACTCTTAAAACGTGGGCTGAGATCTAAAAAGACCACTAAGAAATTATTTTACAAAACACAGACCAGTGGGTGTGGCTATCCCTTCTCTTACTTCTGTGTCATTTTCTGCTCCTTTATATTCCCTCTCTCTTTTCCATTTAGTGGAAAAGAGAAAGTTAATACATTTGAGTGTATTTTATATTATCTTTCCATGGATTCCTCTTACCTGCATAATGGAGAAAGAGAAAGCGCTATAACTAAGCCTCTCTATCGCATACATACATGCGTGCACACACACACACACTCAAGATGCTCCCCTGGCAACTTTATTCTGTGATGTCTGGAAATCTATCGCTCTAACACACAGACACACACACACTTCCCCCTTTGCTGATATAACAGCCTCCACTCTTCCGGGAAGGCTTTCCACAAAATGTTGGAACGTTGCTGCAGGGACTTGCTTCCATTAAGCCACAAGAGCATTAGTGAGGTCGGCACTGATGTTGGGCGGTTAGGCCTGGCTCACAGTCGCCATTCCAATTCATCCCAAAGGTGTTCGATGGGATTGAGGTCAGGGTTCTGTGCAGGCCAGTCAAGTACTTCTGTATGGACCTCACTTTGTGCACGGTGGCATTGTCATGCTGAAACAAAAGGGCCTTCCCCAAACTGTTGCCACAAAGTTTGAAGCACAGAACCGTCTAGAATATGGAACTAAGGACCTAGCGCAACCCTAAGGACCTAGCCCAACCCTGAAAAACAGACCCAGACCACTATTCCTCCTCCACCAAGTGCATGTTGTGCATGTTGATCTTAGGCTTTAGTGCGGCTGCTCGGACATGGAAACCCATTTCATGAAGCTCACGACTAACAGTTCTGGTGCTGACATTGCAACCGAGGACAGACAATTTTTACGCTCTTCAGCACTCGGCTATCCCATTCTGTGAGATTGTGTGGCCTACCACTTCCCGGCTGAGCCGTTGTTGCTCCTAGATGTCTCCACTTCACAATAACAGTTGACCGGGGCAGCTCTAGCAGGGCCAACATTTTACAAACTGACTTGTTGGAAAGGTGGCATCCTATGACAGTGCCACGTTGAGTTCTTCAGTACAGGCCATTCTTCTGCCAATTTTTGTCTATGGAGATTGCATGGCTGTGTGATAGATTTTATACACCTGTCAGCAACAGGTGTGGCTGAAATAGCCAAATCCACTAATTTGAAGGGTATCCACATATACCACATGGCAAAAGTATCTCATAAATTGATATAATGTATCCAAGTGAGCGGACACCTTAGGCAATTGATTCATGAAGAGTTTGATACTCCCAATAGCACTTCGTGCCTGCTCCCACTCCCTATAATTCGGTATTTCTTTGATTGTAACTTGTATACAGGTAGACGTCATCGGGGGAGCAGTTGTTGTTGGGGGTTAACTGCCTTGCCGAAGGACAGAACGGCAGATTCAAACCAGCTCTGTGATTCGAATCAGCAACCTTTCAGGTACTGCCCTAATGCTCTTAACCGCTAAGCTACCTGCCTCTCCAGACTGCAATGCTGAAATGTCTGTGTACAAAACGCAATTACTGATGCAGTCTTATTTATTTTTTATCGAAAAATGAAGTAAGCTTTGTCATAAAAGTTGTATTAGGACACAGCGAGCATTGAGGAACAAACTCTCCTCAAATGATTGTCCCATTACCTCTGGTAACACTGCGCCTTAATACATCTGCTAAAACTGCTTAGAAACAATTTGAGCTACTTAAATATGTTTTATTACATGTGCACGAGGGACAATCAACTCCACTGCTTAGAAACAGTTTGAGCTACTTAAATATGTTTTATTACATGTGCACGAGGGACAATCAACTCCACTGCTTTTCCTATTTTTCTCTAGCACCTGATTGATCAGTGAAACTAATCGATTGACGCCGATTAAAAGGGAGGGTTCAAAACAGTTAAGCACTCGTGATGTAATGTTGTTTGTTTGAAGTAGCATAAAAAAGGGATGCTCAATAGAGTCTCCTGTAGGTGCGCCGCGATGTATCACGAGAAGTTCGAGCATATTTCTTGCCTGCAATCTTTTTTTCAATGCCAGCATTTTCGGTCCACTGTCCTTACTCAAGCAACCAATTGCCAGACTGTCTGAGGTAGGTAGACGGTGTGATTTTCAATTAAGAAAGTGAAACTGTGCAGGCAAAAAGTGTGCTGTACCTTCTTGGATTTAAAGTCATAAAAGAAAAAATGTGTATTAGCAGAAGTGTCTAGAGAGCGACAGTGTCCAGGGAGTACCATCACTTTTCATACTAGTACATGCAGGCTACATACATTCCTATACTCATCTGGTGGTACAAGTAGCTTATTAATACCTAGGCTATAACTCAGTTGGCAAACACAATCTTGAGTTAAATATGACCCAGACATGATAAGCATGCGCTTCATCAGAAGTTAATGGACAGAAAGATGGAGAACTCATTGACAAACAAACAAAGCAATGTCAACCCTTTCAGAGAGAGAGAGAGAGGTTGAATATATCAGCTTACAATAGCGTATCATGGACACACTGATATCCCTGCTTCTCTAATGTGTGTATGTATGTGTGTGCGTGCATGCACAACCTTGATATCCCTGCCCTACAACCATACTCCTTAAGAGAGGATTAAGAAATAAAAAGATACATTTCCGAGCTCCAGAATAGATTTTCTAAAACTCATGCATTATGAAATTTGTGACTGAGGCAAATTCTCCCTTAACAAGCTCCAACTGTGAAATAGTTTGTTTTTTTCCTCCAACAAATTGGACAGCTGAGGCTTGTGTCACACTGAGACGTACCACACACACACACTCAAACCCGCACACACACCTCAGCCAAGGGTGCTTAGATTGTCACCTTTGGTGTGTCATATAGTTGAGGTTTGAACTAACTGACGAGTTTGTTTGAGTTTGTTAGTGTTTACGTGCGTGCGTGTGTGTCTAGTCCCTTCTGTAAACAATATCTCTTTAATCACAGCATCTGCTGCTGTCATTTTATCAGGATATATCAAGCCCTGAATGTTGATTGGCTGACAGCCGTGGTATATCAGACTGTAAACCACGAGTATGACATAACGTTTATTTTTACTGCTCTAATTAATTATTTCAACCAGTTTATAATAGCAATAAGGCACTACGGGAGTTTGTGGTTTATGGGCAATATACCATGGCTAGGGGCTTTATCTAGGCACTCTGCGTTGCATCATGCGTAAGAACAGCCCATAGCCATGGTATATTGGCCATATACCACACCCCCTCAGGCCTTATTGCTTAATTAATCACTAGGCGAAGATAATGGCTTACCCAAATCCGATTTGATGAAGGGTGTCTATTGCTTATGACTGTCCTTGTCACGCTGTATAGTGAAAGGAGAAAGGCGCAGGAATACATAATAGTTTTTTTTATTTCTCCACCCAAAATAAAGTGCGTCATGAAAACGACAGGGACGAAGCCCAAAACAAACACGTGTATATACACTGCTCAAAAAAATAAAGGGAACACTAAAATAACACATCCTAGATCTGAATGAATGAAATATTCTTGGTAAGTACTTTTTTCTTTACATAGTTGAATGTGCTGACAACAAAATCACACAAAAATTATCAATGGAAAATTTATCAACCCATGGAGGTCTGGATTTGGTGTCACACTCAAAATTAAAGTGGAAAACCACACAACAGGCTGATCCAACTTTGATGTAATGTCCTTAAAACAAGTCAAAATTAGGCTCAGTAGTGTGTGTGGCCTCCACGTGCCTGTATGACCTCCCTACAACGCCTGGGCATGCTTCTGATGAGGTGGCGGATGGTCTCCTGAGGGATCTCCTCCCAGACCTGGACCAAAGCATCCGAGACATGATGTCCCAGATGTGCTCAATTGGATTCAGGTCTGAGGAACGGGCGGGCCAGTCCATAGCATCAATGCCTTCCTCTTGCAGGTACTGTTTACACACTCCAGCCACATGAGGTCTAGCATTGTCTTGCATTAGGAGGAACCCAGGGCCAACCGCACCAGCATATGGTGTCACAAGGGGTCTGAGGATCTCATCTCGGTACCTAATGGCAGTCAGGCTACCTCTGGCGAGCACATGGAGGCCTGCGCGGCCCCGCAAAGAAATGCCACCCCACACAATGACTGACCCACCACCAAACCGGTCATGTTGGAGGATGTTGCAGGCAGCAGAACGTTCTCCACGGCGTCTCCAGACTCTGTCACGTCTGTCACATGTGCTCAGTGTGAACCTGCTTTCATCTGTGAAGAGCACAGGGCGCCAGTGGCGAATTTGCCAATCTTGGTGTTCTCTGGCAAATGCCAAACGTCCTGCACGGTGTTGGGCTGTAAGCGCAACCCCCACCTGTGGACGTCGGGCCCTCATACAACCCTCATTGAGTCTGTTTCTGACCGTTTGAGCAGACATATGCACATTTGTGGCCTGCTAGAGGTCATTTTGCAGGGCTCAGGTAGTGCTCCTCCTGCTCCTCCTTGTACAATTTGCGGAGGCAGTGGTCCTGCTGCTGGGTTCTTGCCCCCCTACGGCCTCATCCACATCTCCTGATGTACTGGCCTGTCTCCTGGTAGCGCCTCCATGCTCTGGACACTACGCTGACAGACACAGGAAACCTTCTTGCCACAGCTCACATTGATGTGCCATCCTGGATGAGCTGCACTACCTGAGCCCCTTGTGTGGGTTGTAGACTCCGTCTCATGCTACCACTAGAGTGAAAGCACCGCCAGCATTCAAAAGTGACCAAAACATCAGCCAGGAGGCATAGGAACTCAGAAGTGGTCTGTAGTCACCACCTGCAGAACCACTCCTTTATTGGAGGTGTCTTGCTAATTGCCTATAATTTCCACCAGTTGTCTATACCATTTGCACAACGACATGTGAAATGTATTGTCAATCAGTGTTGCTTCCTAAGTGGACAGTTTGATTTCAAACTTTTTTAACAAATCAAAATTGAAAAATTGGGTGTGCAAAATTATTCAGCCCCTTTACTTTCAGTGCAGCAAACTCTCTCCAGAAGATCAGTGAGGATCTCTGAATGATCCAATGTTGACCTAAATGATTAATGATGATAAATACAATCCACCTGTGTGTAATCAAGTCTCCGTATAAATGCACCTGCACTGTGATTGTCTCAGAGGTCCGTTAAAAGTGCAGAGAGCATCATGAAGAACAAGGAACACACCAGGCAGGTCCGAGATACTGTTGTGAAGAAGTTTAAAGCCGGATTTGGATACAAAAAGATTTCCCAAGCTTTAAACATCCCAAGGAGCACTGTGCAAGCGCTAATATTGAAATGGAAGGAGAATCAGACCACTGCAAATCTACCAAGACCTGGCCGTCCCTCTAAACTTTCAGCTCATACAAGGAAAAGACTGATCAGAGATGCAGTCAAGAGGCCCATGATCACTCTAGATGAACTGCAGAGATCTACAGCTGAGGTGGGAGACTCTGTCCATAGGACAACAATCAGTCGTATATTGCACAAATCTGGCCTTTATGGAAGAGTGGCAAGAAGAAAGTAATTTCTTAAAGATATCCATAAAAAGTGTTGTTTAAAGTTTGCCACAAGCCACCTGGGAGACACACCAAACATGTGGAAGAAGGTGCTCTGGTCAGATGAAACCAAAATTGAACTTTTTGGCAACAATACAAAACGTTAAGTTGGGCTGTGTTGCTTTTACGCCAATCACCCTGACCATACCATCCCCATTGTCAAACATGGTGGTGGCAGCATCATGGTTTGGGCCTGCTTTTCTTCAGCAGGGACAGGGAAGATGGTTAAAATTGATGGGAAGATGGATGGAGCCAAATACAGGACCATTCTGGAAGAAAACCTGATGGAGTCTGCAAAAGACCTGAGACTGGGACGGAGATTTGTCTTCCAACAAGACAATGATCCAAAACATAAAGCAAAATCTACAATGGAATGGTTCAAAAATAAACATATCGAGGTGTTAGAATGGCCAAGTCAAAGTCCAGACCTGAATCCAATTGAGAATCTGTGGAAAGAACTGAAAACTGCTGTTCATAAATGCTCTCCATCCAACCTCACTGAGCTCGAGCTGTTTTGCAAGGAGGAATGGGAAAAAATGTCAGTCTCTCGATGTGCAAAACTGATAGACATACCCCAAGCAACTTACAGCTGTAATCGCAGCAAAAGGTGGCGCTACAAAGTATTAACTTAAGGGGGCTGAATAAATTTGCACGCCCAATTTTTCAGTTTTTGATTTGTGAAAAAAGTTTTAAATATCCAATAAATGTCGTTCCACTTCATGATTGTGTCCCACTTGTTGTTGATTCTTCACAAAAAAATACAGTTTTATATCTTTATGTTTGAAGCCTGAAATGTGGCAAAAGGTCGCAAAGTTCAAGGGGGCCGAATACTTTCGCAAGGCACTGTATATATATATATATATATATATATATATATATATATATATACACACAAACATACACACACAGGGATGTAACCCAAACAAAAGAGCGAGGTGTAAACCTTTAAATAATACATCGACGAGACCCGTAATAACAAGTGCACAATAATGTGTAGCACAAAAGCCGATACAACAGAAAACAGGTACTCACAAGACCAACGGACATGGGACAATAATCGGCAAGGGCAATAGGGAACAGAGGACACATATATACACATACTAATCAGGGGGAATGGGAACCAGGTGTGTGTAATGAGACAAGACAGTCCGGGGTTGGTTGTAATGAATCCAGTTCAGTGACGCCTAGATGGCCAGCGACGTAGACCTCTGGTGTTGGTAAACGGAATGAGCAGCAGTACCGGCGGGATCCGTGACAGTCCTTATCTGTCTGGAGCATAAGAAACGCATTGCTTATTAAGTGAATCTGTTTATTAGCGTGTTTCTGCTCCCTAGGATTAATGAACCTGTTGGATATACATTGTCAAAACGTATTAAAATGCAACACTCTCTCTGATCTCAAGACTGACCTCAAGTAGTCTAATTTCAGACTACTCAAGGAGGAGATTTTGATGTTAAAGGGAATAACCTCACAGAGTTTGAGAGAGCACACATGCACACACAAACAAGCACACAGACACACACACACACACGCATACACACTTTGTGACATCCTGTAATTAATGGATCACTGATGTTTTGGCAGGAAACTGGTGAGACAGAAAACTGAGAGAAAACAATGAAATGTAAACAAAGGAGAAGAAGAGATAAAAAAGTGAAAGAAATATGGAGAGAGATATACAGTGGTAAGACAGACAGAGACAGAGACAAAGACAGAAAAAGAGTGATGGGTGAAAGGCAGACAGACAAAGACAGAGATGGAGAGAAAGTGAGGGCAAGGGAGAGATAAAAAAGTAATACCAGATTCAATTCTCATCTTTCTTCCCATTCTCCTTTCTTTCACCTCCTCCCACTGCTGTCCTCTCCCTCATCCCTTATCAATTTGAAAACTCCTTTCCTCCACGTCATGTTCTCTCCAACCGTCTCTATCAAACTAGAAATACTATCTTCACATCTATTGTCACTCTTCCAGTAGCCATTTTGAGAAGTGACCCACATTGTCTGTGGGAGAAGAGCAGGATGTAGACACAGGCATTGACAAACATAAAGTGTACTCAATAGTCTGTCATTCTAATCAGCAGAGGACTTCAATTATTTGGTGGCATTTAGCAAGTTAACATTCTTTGATTAAAACTTTTAATTTGGTTTCTGTTGGTTTAGAGGGAGAAAACTGGCTTTGGATTTCAGGCTAGATCCCAAATGGCATCCTATTCCGTACAGAGTGCATCACTTTAGATCAGAGCCCTATGATCAGAGTCCACTTGGGATGCATCCTCAGTGTGTCTTTGTGAGTTTGAGCTGTTTCCCTTGTTTTACATTCTCTGTGAGCAGCTCCTGTTCACATACAGAGATCAAAAGGCTCTGCTCTTAAACTCTTGAATATTTTTGTTCATCAACACACACACACACACACACACACACACACACACACACACACACACACACACACACACACACACACACACACACATTGTGGTGGCTTTGTCACAAGAGTAAAAGGTCGGTTGCTAAAGTAAACAAACAAGCTAATAGCGGCAATTCAGCACCACAAAGGTGGACAGCAATAGTATTGGAATTCTGAAGTTCAGCACCACAGGAGAGTGGACAGCAACCGTCTCAGATACAGCCACTCCCCCCCTGGGAGAATTACAATACATTAATTTGCAATCAATATTCTATAAGTCTCCAAACTATTCCTCTCTCCTGTCTATTTTCTCTACAGTATCTGTCGTAGCGGGCTTTAAACCATGAATGCTGCTTATCGTGTAATGTCCCTATTTGAAGGACAGTGTTGTTTGGAGCATTTGACAGCTTGTTATCGGCATCCCATCTCTCTCCCTCGTTTGTCTCTTTCTTACGCTCTCTCCCTCTATACCCCTGAAAAGACAACAAAAACACAGGCTTGCTCTATAAACGATAGAGAGAAAGAGAGCGAGAGAGAAAAAGAAAGAAAGTGAAAGCGAGAGAGATGAAATAAAGTTGATCCCTGGTCAACAACAGTATGTCCCACAAAGTGGAGGAGAGCAGGGCACCATAAAATAAATGTGAACAACTCTTTCTCTCATGCTCCCCTCACCCCTCTCCATCTCTCTCTCTCTCCCTAATACCTCTCTCTTCATTACACTCTCCCTCCAGCGAGAGGTCACTGGGTATTGATTGTGTTCCGAGGACTGATGGGCAAAGAAAGAGAGACAGAGAGAGAAAGTGGGTGGGTGGGTGGGTGGGTGGGAGGGGAGAGGGAATGAATGAGAGGAACACATCAATGAGGGGACAGCAGCAGAGAGAGGGCAGGAAGAAAAGAGAATGTGTAAGAAATACAAAGGGGAGACAGAGTGAAGACACTAATATTATGAGAGAAAGGCCCAGGAGAGAGAGAGGAGTGGAGGGGGACACCACCTTTAGACCTGTCACCTGGTGGAGGGAATTAAGACTACACAGCTGTCTGACAGGCACACACAGACACACACACGCACACACACACCTATTGCCCATTTGAATTGGGGTGTTGTGAGAAGCAATGACGTGTGGTGAGGTCAGAAGTTGGGTCGGCACTGGCTATTATCAAAGACAAATTTACTCACAAATAAACACTGATGAAGCCCAAGTTCACCATAAAGCAGATAGCTCCAACAACCAGAGTGACATAGGCCAATAACCAACATTAAGAGAAAGAAATTACTACATAAACACCAATGTAGCATGATACACAAGCGATAGTCTCCAATGGCTGCATATTTCATGTCATCCTACAAAATCACACATAGCCGATTGGTGACACTAAAGACCAGTATATGGACAATATACGTAGCACACTCAGTCATACAGTATTAAACAAACAAGCTATAGCTAGCACATTATCTTGTTAAAATGTTAAATAGTAACTAGTAAGCTACACATTATGCCGAATAACAGACATATAATGTATTATACAATGGCACTTGCGTTGCTGCATGCAGACGGCTGAACATTGAAAAATGACAGCAAACATCTGGGGTGATTTTCCCTTAACAGATGATCAGCTCCGCTGCGCTCAGTTTTGATGAAGTTTGATATCGTTGCGAAACTTACATTTTTTTAATAAAGTAGAGCTGAAAATGTTCTAGTCCATGTGACTGATAATGATGGTGCAAGTCACATACAGTATATTTTATACATTTGCATAATAAACCAGTTATTTTCTTGTTTATTGAACAGTAGCCTGCTAATTGCAAAAAAAAATGCATTTAGGCTCCACTTTTAAATTAATTCCATATATCCTTCTGGATGAATGGACAATTTTTTGAGGTGCCTAATATCCATGTTGTCAGGTTATTGTTGTTCTAGGTAGCTAACTTCATTGACGTTAATTGACAGAAAAAGATATTAGCGCCAAACTATGTAGACACTGTAACGGCGTTCTTCGTTTGTCGAAAGAGAGTCGGACCGAAATGCAGCGTGTGTCACGCCTTGGTCTTAGTATTTTGTGTTTTCGTTAATTAGTTGGTCAGGCCAGGGTGTGACATGGGTTTATGTTGTTGTATTTCGAAGTGGGGTTTTTTAGTTATTGAGATTGCGGCTGAGTAGGGGTGTTGCATAGGTTTGGCTGCCTGAGGCGGTTCTCAATCAGAGTCAGGTGATTCTCGTTGTCTCTGATTGGGAACCGTATTTAGGTAGCCTGGGTTTCACTTTGTATTTCGTGGGTGATTGTTCCTGTCTCTGTGTAGGTTCACTAGATAGGCTGTAATTAGGTTTCACGTTTTGTTGTTTTGTATTTGTCTCAGTTATTTCATGTATTCGTCATTTGTTTCATTAAACAACATGAGTAACCAACACGCTGCATTTCGGTCCGACTCTCTTGTAACAAACGAAGAACGCCATTACAGCGTGTTGTTTACTCATGTTTTTAATGAAACAAATGACGATACATGAAATAACTTATAAATACAAAAAACAAAAGGAACATGAAAAACCTATACAGCCTGTCTGGTGAACACTAACACAGAGACAGGAACAATCACCCACGAAATACACAGTGCAACCCAGGCTACCTAAATACGGTTCCCTATCAGAGACAACAAGAATCACCTGACTCTGATTGAGAACCGCCTCAGGCAGCCAAACCTAAACTAAACACACCCCTAATCAACCACAATCCCAATGCCTACAAAAACCCCAATACGACAACACAATAAACCCATGTCACACCCTGGCCTGAACAAATATATAACGAAAACACAAAATACAATGACCAAGGCGTGACAGAACCCCCCCCCCTAAGGTGCGGACTCCCGGACGCACCTCAAAACCATAGGGAGGGTCCGGGTGGGTGTCTGTCCATGGTGGCGGTTCCGGCTCGGGACGTGGACCCCACTCCATTAATGTCATAGTTCCTCCCCTACGCGTCCTGGGATAATCCACCCTCGCCTCCGACCATGGCCTAGTAGTCCTCACCCAGAACCCCACTGGACAGAGGGGCAGCTCGGGACAGAGGAAGCCCAGCACTGAGAGGAAGCCCAGCACTGAGAGGAAGCCCAGCCAGGCAGTTCAATCCGGCAGATCCTGGCTGGCTGGCAGTTCTGGCAGATCCTGGCTGACTGGCGGATCTGGAAGAGTCTGGTTGACTAGCGGATCTGGAAGAGTCTGGTTGACTAGCGGATCTGGAAGAGTCTGGTTGACTAGCGGATCTGGAAGAGTCTGGTTGACTGGCGGATCTGGAAGAGTCTGGTTGACTGGCAGATCTGGAAGAGTCTGGTTGACTGGCAGATCTGGAAGCGTCTGGTTGACTGGCAGATCTGGAAGAGTCTGGCTGACTGGCAGATCTGGAAGCGTCTGGTTGACTGGCAGATCTGGAAGAGTCTGGTTGACTGGCAGATCTATGCAGACTGGCAGCTCTGGCTGCTCCAAGCAGACTGACAGCTCTGGCTGCTCCATACAGACTGGCAGCTCTAGCTGCTCCATGCAAACTAATAGCTCTGGCAGCTCCTTGCAGACTGTCAGCTCCTTGCAGACTGGCAGCTCCTTGCAGACTGGCAGCTCCCTGCAGACTGGCAGCTCCATGCAGACTGGCAGCTCTGGCTGCTCCAAGCAGACTGACAGCTCTGGCTGCTCCATGCAGACTGGCAGCTCTAGCTGCTCCATGCAGACTAACAGCTCTGGCAGCTCCTTGCAGACTGTCAGCTCCTTGCAGACTGGCAGCTCCTTGCAGACTGGCAGCTCTAGCTGCTCTAAACGGATAGGAGACTCCGGCAACGCTGTAGAGGCGGAAGGCTCTGGCAGCGCTAAACAGGCGGGAGGCTCCAGCAGCGCAGGAGAGGAGGAAGGCTCCGGCAGCGCTAAACAGGCGGGAGGCTCCGGCAGCGCAGGAGAGGCGAGGCGCACTGTAGGCCTGATGCGTGGTGCTGGCACTGGTGGTACTGGGCCGAGGACACGCACAGGAAGCCTGGTGCGGGGAGCTGCCACCGGAGGGCTGGTGTGTGAAGGTGGCACAGGATGGGCTAGACCGTGAAGGTGCACTGGAGATCTTGAGAGCAGTGTTGGCACAGGACGTGCAAGGCTAGGGATGTGCACAGGAGGCCTGGTGCGTGAGGCTGGCACCAACTTCACCAGCCGACTAACACGCACCTCAGGACGAGTATGGAGCGCTGACCCAGGTGCCATTAAATCCCTGACACGTTCCGTCGGGCGAATTCCATGCAAAAAGCACCAACACAGCAACTCCCTCATTTCTCTATCTTCCAATTTCCCCATTAACTCCTTCACAGTCTCTGCTTCGCTCACCTCCAACACCGGTTCTGGTCTCCTCCTTGGCTCCTCACGATAAACAGGGAGAGTGAGCTCAGGTCTGACTCCTGACTCTGCCACACTCTCCCTGAGCCCCCCGCCCAAGACATTTTTGGGGCTGACTCTCGGGCTTCCATCCGCGTCGCCGCGCTGCCTCCTCATACCGGCGCCTCTCTGCTCTCACCGCCTCCAGTTCTTCTTTGGGGCGGCGATATTCTCCAGGCTGATTCCAGGGTCCTTCTCCGAATAATTTTTCCTCCCAATTCCAGAAGTCCTGTGATCGCTGTTGCTGCCTTTGTTGCTTCTCCTGTGGCTCCTGCCCGTTGACACGCTGCTCGGTCCGTGTGTGGTGGGTGATTCTGTAACGCCGTTCTTCGTTTGTCGAAAGAGAGTCGGACCGAAATGCAGTGTGTTGGTTACTCATGTTTTTGATGAAACAAATGACGATACATGAAATAACTTATAAATACAAAAAAACAACAAACAGAACGTGAAAAACCTTATACAGCCTGTCTGGTGAACACTAACACAGAGACAGGAACAATCACCCACGAAATACACAGTGAAACCCAGGCTACCTAAATACGGTTCCCTATCAGAGACAACAAGAATCACCTGACTCTGATTGAGAACCGCCTCAGGCAACCAAACCTAAACTAAACACACCCCTAATCAACCACAATCCCAATGCCTACAAAAACCCCAATACGACAACACAATAAACCCATGTCACACCCTGGCCTGAACAAATATATAACGAAAACACAAAATACAATGACCAAGGCGTGACAGACACGGCCAAATAAGCAATGTTTAATATTTTAATTTTATTCATTCGTTTAAAAAAATATAACATAATTCCACTTGGACATAAAGTGGTATTGTGTGTAGGCCAGTGACACAATATCTCAATGTAATCCATTTTAAATTCAGCCTGTAACACAACAAAATGTGGAAAAAGACAAGGGGTGTGAATACTTTCTGAAGGCACTGTAAGTATAATGCCGTGACCCACTTAAATAAGGACACTTTCTGATGCTTATTTGAGTTTGGGATGGATGGCATACAAGTTTGATATTAAGACACATGAAAGTTCACATGTTCGAGAAGGCATTTCTGCCAAAAAAAACGCATTTTGATAAAACCATGTTTTTACTTGCAACACAAACCTAGTTTCTTGAATCGGGTCACAAATATTAATCCATGTAATTCTATCAGACACTATAATTTACCTCTAGATAAAGGCGCACGCAAACTGCAAGTTAAAACCACAGTAACAGGTAGCCTGCCAAAATTAATTTTGTATTTTCTGTCATTTTTTTATTTGGACTCCACAAATGAGTGTGTAAATGGTGTGGTCTAACGAATATCTGGAGAAACAAAGAAGTGAGAAGCTGTTCAGAAAATGCCTCAAAGAAGACAGTAGAGTGAGAGCTAATTTGAGATATGTTTTATTTATCTTAGTGACTTGAATCAGGAACGCTCGCTAATTTTGCCAGTAGCCAGTAGGGCTAGCTAGCTAGGCTTGATAGGGGGCAAAAGCTAAGTGCTAGTCTAGCTAGCTAACAAATAATGAAATTGCCCTCAAAATGATTTGGGGGCTAGCTAGCTTACTCCAGTTTGTTCTCGTCATGAATGAAGCAGATAGAGTAGCTACCTTTTGGTATGATTATGTGAAATGACAATATTTTCTTGCAACATCAACATAATTGTGAAACTTAAAAAAAACAGGCTTCTGACAAACAATTGTGGCAATTCTTTGGCCAATTTCCCACAAATTGGCAGCAAGCTCATATTTTCACATGCAAAAAACTAAACATACTAAATGTAGTAAATATAGTAAACAAAATGTAGTCAATGTCTTTAACAGATAAAAAGTAATTAAATACAAGAGCAAAGACTGGTCTCCTAAATAAATTGTTTACATGAGAGAAATGTGAACACTACGGGGATGTTGACCTTAGGATGTTTAAAGGGACAAATTGTCACGACTTCTACCGAAGTCGTTGCCTCTCCTTGTTCGGACGGTGCTCGGCGTTCGACGTCACCGGTCTTCTAGACATCATTGATCCATTTTTCATTTTCCATTGGTTTTGTCTTGTCTTACCACACACCTGTTTTCAATCCCATTCATTACCTGTTGTGTATTTAACCCTCTGTTTCCCCTCATGTCTTTGTCAAAGATTGTTTTATTGTCAGTGTTGTTATTTTGTTGTGTTGGTGTGCGACGGGTCCTCGTACCCATGTTTGTTCATGTCTGTACTTTTAGTGTTATGGAGCATGTTCCGTGGACATTTATTAAAAGACTCCATTTACACTTCATTTTGACTCTCCTGCGCCTGACTTCCCTACCACCTATACACACAACGCTGACACAAATACATATTATTTGCACGAGCCAAGTGATAACTGAGCAATAGATTTACCAATGGACGTTTAAAAGATAAAACCTTTTTTTTATAAATATAACAACAAAAACTTAATCAAACTCAGTTCAGAACTATTGCCTTTTTGAGTGAACTTTGGAGATGGCAGCCCTGTGGAAGTCCTTCATCCACAGCTTGTTGAATGCATGCACTGAAACCATCCAGAAAACAAAACAAAATTAGTGTCACGCCCTGTCCATAGAGAGCCCTTGGTTCTCTATGGTGTAATAGGTCAGGGCGTGAGTAGGGGGTGTTCTAGTATCTCTATTTCTATGTTGGTGCTAATATGGTTCCAAATTAGAGGCAGCTGTTTATCGTTGCCTCTGATTGGGGATCCTATTTAGGTAGCCATTTCACCACCTGTGTTTTGAGGGATATTGTTTGTGTTTAGTTGCCTGTGTGCACGTCATGACGTCACGTTTTGTTTGGTCTTTATTGGTTTGTATGTGGAACTATACTCATGCTGCGCCTTGGTCCGATCATTACGACGATCGTGACAATTAGGATACTGAAATGGTTTTATTTTATTCTATTTTCTAATCTTAAAAAGGTAGACATTGAGTTATGCCTAATATGGCAATGCATACATTTATTTTTCAAAAATTAATTATTGTTACTCTAAAAAATGATGGGTTAATAATAACCACATTTTGGTCATTTAGACAACCCAGCGCTGGGTCAATATTGGACAAACACAACATTGGGTTAATTCAATCAAGCAGGTTTGGGTTGTGCTTCTGACCCAGTGCCTTGGGATGAGCGCTTGACCCAACTGCTGGGTAAATCAAAATATATTGCTGGGTTAAAACAACCCAGTGTGTTGGGTTGTGACATAAACCCAGCACATTGGGTAATATATGTAATCCTTTAGTTATTTTCAGTCATCCTAATTTATATTTTGCCTGCATTTCAGAACATCACTTCAGAGAATGTAACGTAAACTCACCCCATTCCGTACAAATGTGCGTAACCGCGACATTCAAACGAGGCTACAAAGAAAATTAATGGGACTGTAGCGACTGTGTTGACTTAAATCGGGGGTGAACTAGGTTTCTATTCAAGCGTTGATCGACATGGTAATGGCTCTATAGTATTGGAGAAAAGTTGAAAACGGACCCTCCGTTACATCGTGACGTATCATGTCGTAACGTACAGCACGCATAAAGTAACTTTCTGTCTTACAATCTCTCTCCACCAGGTGTAGCACTTCTATCATACATTAAAAACAAGAAATGGACAGTGACGGGGTTAAGGGGGGGATACCTAGTCATTTTTTGCGTCATCATTGCATGCGATCATCATTCTCAAAGCCGCTGTTTACTTAAGAAGGTCACTATCACCGCCCTAAAAACCCGATTCAAATTCAACACAAACCTTCAAATAGGTATGTAATGACACATTATATAAACTCTTTATAGTGTTTTATTTACATTTGAGAGGCGATAAGGTGATCAGTTGGACAGATCGAGTGAAAAAAAGCAATTTTCCCACACAACATCTCTCCTTCTCACTATCACGCATTAATTTCGCTTCCCCACCCGCCATTTTTAAAAAGACTCGAAGGTGCTCATTGCCTGCTTGAATTATGCAGAAATGGGCAGCGTTTAGGTCAGGTCATTTATTTTTTTGGCAAGGGTAGAAAGTGTGCTTTACAATGGTATTGACATTACAGTTGATCTGGAAGTATTAGGTTTTTGGGGCGCTAAAATACGGTCAATTGTACGGACCCCCCCAAAAAAGTGAGTAAGTTTACATTACAAGAATATATAAAACATTTGAATAGCACATTGAAACAAAGCCATATTGTCTAAATATGGATTATTTCACAAGATAAGATTTCATAAGATAGAATGGACTATTAGAATGTATTATATTATTTAATGAACCAAACAGTCCAAACATCAGACAAAAGCCACAATTGAACTTGAGGTGCATGCTCAGATTGTCCTTAAAGAAAACAAAGCATGCATGTGTGTGACACTGTTTGTCTTAAGTGATATTAACACAGATCTGTTTATCTTCGGTGACAGCACACACAAACATGGCCATACAATAATGCTCTGCAATTGGGTCGAGTTAAAACATTGTCACAAAGAACAAGTGTAAAATATTACATTTGAAGGTCACTCTACTAAGGAAATCGACTATGACTCATTACTTAACTGTATTTCCTTCATAAAGCACTTTTCACAATCCCCAAAATGTAACATTTGTATTTAAAATGAATTGTTGTGATAGAATGAAAGCATACCGGAACGGCTTCAGTAGTTGAACTGAAGGTAAACGAGCCACATACTGTACTGTAGGCAAAAAGCAGGCACAAAAAAATTATCTAAGAATACATTTTAAGTTGCACTATACAGAAATTGCTGCGCCATTTCCTTGCTGCTCTTAATAGTTCGCCTAATTTCAGTTTGTGACAAAATAAGATAGTATAGTGTGGATAATCATTGTACCATCTAAACTGTGTGAAATATATTTTTCAAAACCGAAAATATTGTTGTTTCAGGTGTTTGAAGCTGGTGTACAAAACTGAAAATAAAAGACGCAAAAACAAAATTTAAGAATGGGAAGTATAGAAATAACGCACATAGAATATATATTCCACTTCTTGGACTTGCTTTCAAGTAGAATAATATATCTATAACTCACATTTCTAAGTTAATTTGGTCGGGGTCACCCAAAACGTCACAAATTGACACTATACAGAGCTATAAATAGTTCCTTAAAATCATATTAGCGTTGGATTGAGACCCTCATGGCACATACATGCATTGATCTATTAATTCACAGTAACACATCAGCCGGAGGGCTGTGCTTTCTCCTGTCACTTCTCACATTCCATACAAGAGCAGATACTTATCCACTATTGTTCAGTGGAAAAAATATATTCTCGCAACAGTTTTACTGCGGGGGATTCTGTTCCTGGCAGCTGATACACTGTGGTCTGTAGGAATTACAATGCTGGGGCACAGTGGGAAAGTTGATATCAAACACATAAAGGACTTGAAGCACACATCAAGTTCCTCAAGCAGTGTACCTTGCTCCAATGCCGTTCCACTAATGACAGGAAACACCTGCGAGCAGTCCCCAAGAGCCAACACAAATGGGTAGGGTCTGAGCACCTCTGCCTAGTGGAGGTACTCAACCATGTTGGTCCCAACCTGTTAGAAAAACCATTTGAATTTGGAATATGAGGACTAGTGCAAAGCATGGAGGCACACTGACAATGCCATCACACACAATTTATTTTGTGTATTTTATAGCCATTTACCTCAATCAACACCCAATCCCTGCTTGATGCCTAAATCTTCCATTCATTTGGGGCTGGGGCTCATAGGTTCATTTACACAACACGAACCACGTTTCCATCCAACCATTTAATGCGGATGAATTACCTGATGCATGAATAAAGTCACGACCGGGCTGATGGAAAAATGTTATTCCTCCAATTTTATAAATTCCTACAGACAATTTGTTCGTTAGCCATGCTGTGATCTTTTTGTGTTGTTATAATGCGAGAAATGACAGTGGAAACTCCTTTATGCGCAAATGTTGAAATAATAACCATCATATCGAAGTTAACCTCGAGTAGTGATGATATGTTCTGTGGTCCTCCCACTACGACTCGCGAAAGCATGCAGTGTATTAGGCTACAGCTTAAATAAACAGGATGGTGAATGTGCAAGGTGATGAGCTTAATGCGCCTTTCCAATACATTTTGTGGGTCTTATTCTGGTTACATGATGATTGATGTGTGGCTGCCATTTGACAAATACAAATAATAATCACCCTTATCCATAAATCTCATAATGTACAGTGCATTCGGAAAGTATTCAGACCCTTTGACACATTTTGTACGTTACAGCCTTATTCTAAAATTGATTAAATTGTTTTTTCCCCTCATCAATCTACACACAATACCCTATAATGACAAAGGTTTAAAACAGGTTGTTAGATTTTTTTGCAAATGTATTAAAACATTTCAAACTGAAATATCACAGTATTCAGACCCTTTACTTAGTACTTTGTTGAAGCACCTTTGGCAGCGATTACAGCCATGAGTCTTCTTGGCTATGACACTACAAGCTTGTGGGAGTGGGAGTCTCTCCCATTCAGAGATTTGTCCCTAAGCCACTCCTGTGCTGTCTTGGCTGTGTGTTTAGGGTTGTTGTCCGGTTGGAAGGTGAACCTTCGCCCCCAGTCTGAGGTCCTGAGCGCTCTGGAGCAGGTTTTCACGAAGGAACTCTCTGTACTTTGCAAGTCTCTATCACTCCAGTGTTTAATTGCTAAATTGTAATTATTTCGCCACTGTAGCCTATTTATTACCTTACCTCCCTTATCTTACCTCATTTGCACACACTGTATATATACTTTTTTCTAATGTGTTATTGACTATATGTTTTGTTTATTCCACATGTAACTTTGTTGTTGTTTGTGGTCACACTGCTTTGATTTATCTTGGCCAAGAGGCAGTTGTAAATGAGAAGCCTACCTGGTTAAATGAGAAGCCTACCTGGTTAAATAAAGGTCAAATTAAAAAAAATATCTTTGGTCTCTTTGCTGTCTCACTAATTAATACCCTCCTTGCCTGGTCCATGAGATTTTGTGGGCGGCCCTCTCTTGGCAGGTTTCTTGTGGTGCCATATTCTTTCATTTTTTATAATAGATGTAATGATGCTCTGTGGGATGTTCAAAGTTTTGGATATTTTTGTATAACCCAACCCTGATCTGTACTTCTCCATAACTTTGTCCCTGAGAGCTCCTTGGTCTTCATGGTGCCGCATGCTTGGTGATGTTGCAGACTCTTAAACCTTTCAGAACAAGTGTATATATACTGAGATCATGTGACAGATCATGTGGCACACACAGGTGGACATTATTTAACTAATTATGTGACTTCTGAAGGTAAATGGTTGCACCAGATCTTATTTAGGGGCTCCATAGCAAAGGGAGTGAATACATACTGTTGAAGTCAGAAGTTAACATATACACTGCTCAAAAAATAAAGGGAACACTAAAATAACACATCCTAGATCTGAATGAATGAAATATTCTTATTAAATACTTTTTTCTTTACATAGTTGAATGTGCTGACAACAAAATCACACAAAAATTATCAATGGAAATCAAATTTATCAACCCATGGAGGTCTGGATTTGGAGTCACACTCAAAATTAAAGTGGAAAACCACACTACAGGCTGATCCAACTTTGATGTAATGGCCTTAAAACAAGTCAAAATGAGGCTCAGTAGTGTGTGTGGCCTCTACGTGCCTGAATGACCTCCCTACAACACCTGGGCATGCTCCTGATGAGGTGTCGGATGGTCTCCTGAGGGATCTCCTCCCAGACCTGGACTAAAGCATCCACCAACTCCGGGCCAGTCTGTGGTGCAACGTGGCGTTGGTAGACGGAGCGAGACATGATGTCCCAGATGTGCTCAATTGGGTTCAGGTCTGGAAAACGGGCGGGCCAGTCCATAGCATCAATGCCTTCCTCTGGCATGAACTGCTGCCACACTCCAGCCACATGAGGTCTAGCATTGTCTTGCATTAGGAGGAACCCAGGTCCAACCGCTTCAGCATGTGGTCTCACAAGGGGTCTGAGGATCTCATCTCGGTACCTAATGGCAGTCAGGCTTCCTCTGGCGAGCACATGGATGGCTGTGCACCCCACAAAGAAATGCCACTCCACACCATGACTGACCCACCGCCAAACCGGTCATGCTGGATGATGTTGCAGGCAGCAGAACGTTCTCCACGGCGTCTCCAGACTCTGTCACGTCTGTCACGTGCTCAGTGGGAACCTGCTTTCATCTGTGAAGAGCACAGGGCACCAGTGGCAAATTTGCCAATCTTGGTGTTCTCTGGCAAATGCCAAACGTCCTGCACTGTGTTGGGCTCATTTGTGGCCTGTTGGAGGTCATTTTGCAGGGCTCAGCCAGTGCTCCTCCTGCTCCTCCTTGCACAAAGGTGGAGATAGTGGTCCTGCTGCTGAGTTGTTGCCCTCCTACGGCCTCCTCCACGTCTCCTGATGTACTGGCCTGTCTCCTGGTAGCACCTCCATGCTCTGGACACTACGCTGACAGACACAGCAAACCTTCTTGCCACAGCTCGCATTGATGTGCCATCATGGATGAGCTGCACTACCTGAGCCAGTTGTGTGGGTTGTAGACTCCGTCTCATGCTACCACTAGGGTGAAAGCACCGCCAGCATTCAAAAGTGACCAAAACATCAGCCAGGAAGCATAGGAACTGAGAAGTGGTCTGTGGTCACCACCTGCAGAACCACAACTTTATTGGGGGTGTCTTGCTAATTGCCTATAATTTCCACCTGTTGTCTATTCCATTTGCACAACAGCATGTGAAATGTATTTTCAATCAGTGTTGCTTCCTAAGTGGACAGTTTGATTTCACAGAAGTGTGATTGACTTGGAGTTACATTGTGTTGTTTAAGTGTTCCCTTTATTTTTTTTGAGCAGTGTATTTAAACTCAGTTTTTCACAATTTCTGACATTTAATCCTCGTAATATTTCCCTCTTTGGTCAGTTAGGATCACTTTATTTTAAGAATGTGAAATGTCAGAATAATAGTTGAGAGAATGATTTATTTATTTAATCACATTTGCAATGGGTCAGAAGTTTATATACACTCAATTCGTATTTGGTAGCATTGCCTTTAAATTGTTTAACTTGGGTCAAACGTTTCGGGTAGCCTTCCACAAGCTTCCCACAATAAGTTGGGTGCATTTTGGCCCATTCCGCCTGACATAGCTGGTGTAGCTGAGTCAGGTTTTTAGGCCTCCTTGCTCGAACATACTTTTTCAGTTCTGCTCACAAATTCTCTATGGGATTGAGGTCAGGGCTTTGTGATGGCCACTCCAATACCTTGACTTTGTTGTCCTTAAGCCATTTTGCCACAACTTTGGAAGTGTGCTTGGGGTCATTTTCCATTTGGAAGACCCATTTGCGAACAAGCTTTAACTTCCTGACTGATGTCGTGAGATGTTGCTTCCATATATACACATAATTTTCCTTTCCACATGATGCCATCTATTTTGTGAAGTGCACCAGTCCCTCCTGCAGCAAAGCACCCTCACAACATGATGCTGCCACCCTCGTGCTTCATGGTTGGGATGGTGTTCTTCGGCTTGGAATCCTCCCTCTTTTTCCTCCAAACATAACAATGGTCATTATGGCCAAACAGTTCTATTTTAGTTTCATCAGACCAGAGGACATTTCTCCAAAAAGTATGATCTTTGTCCCCATATGCATTTGCAAACCGTAGTCTGGCTTTTTTATGCCAATTTTTGAGCAGTGGCTTCTTCCTTGCTGAGCGACCATTCAGGTTATGTCGATATAGGACTCGTTTTACTGTGGATATAGATACTTTTGTACCTGTTCCTCCAGCATCTTCCCAAAGGTCCTTTGCTGTTGTTCTGGGATTGATTTGCACTTTTCGCAACAAAGCACGTTTCATCTCTAGGAGACAGAACACGTCTCTATCCTGCGCAGTTTGACGGCTGTGTGGTCCCATGGTGTTTATACTTGCATACTACTGTTTGTACAGATGAACGTGGTACCTTCAGGTGTTTGGAGATTGCTCCCAAGGATGAACCAGACTTGTGGAGGTCTACCATTTTTTTCTGAGGTCTTTGATGATTTCTTTTGATTTTCCCATGATGTCAAGCAAAGAGGCACTGAGTTTGAAGGTAGGCCTTGAAATACATCCACAGGTACACCTTCAATTAACTCAAATGTTGTCCATTAGCCTATCAGAAGCTTCTAACGCCATGACATAATTATGGAATTTCCCAAATTGTTTAAAGGCACAGTCAACTTGGTGTATGTCACGTTCATTGAATGGAGGAGACCAAGGCGCAGCGTGATATGAATACATGCTACTTTAATGACGATGAAGAAACACATAAACAAACAACAAAACGAGCGTGAAGCTAAATATAGTACTGAACACAGGCAACTAACACATAGACATAGATAATAACCTACAAAATACCCAAAGAAGATGGCTGACTAAATGTGGTTCACAATCAGAGACAACGATAAACAGCTGCTTCTAATTGAGAACCAATCGAGGCAACCATAGACATGCATAAACACCTAGATAGTATACACCCCCATAAACATACAAAACCCCTAGACAGTACAAAAACACATACATCACCCATATCACACCCTGACCTAACCAAAATAATAAAGAAAACAAAGAATAGTAAGGTCAGGGCATGACAGTGTATGTAAACTTCTGACCCACTGGAATTGTGATACAGTGAGTTATAAAGTGAAATAATCTGTCTGTAAACAATTGTTGAAAAAAAAATGTACGTGTGTCATGCACAAAGTAGATGTCCTAACCGACTTGCCAAAACTATAGTTTATTTACAAGAAATTTGTGGAGTGGTTGAAAAATGAGTTTTAATGACTCCAAACTAAGTACATGTAAACTTCCAACTTCTGACAACTGTATGCACGTACAACTTTCCAATTATTATTTTTTTAACTGTGAAACAAGTTGTCTTTTTCATTTCACTTCACCAATTTGGACTATTTTGTCTATGTCCATTACATGAAATCTACATTTAAATTACAGGTTGTAATGCAGGTTGGCAGGTTCCAAATATTCATGGTTTTCTCGGGTGTAAAGGTAGTGGAATTATGAGGGAAGGTCAGAATACGGCTCATCTGTAGACACACCTCTGTCACACCTTAATTTTTCTTAGATCTCCATTCAGAACGAATAGCAGTTGAATAGCATGGTATTCTCATGCTTAAGTTCAAAGTCAGAATACACATAGAAAAAAAGTGCATAAAAAAGGAATTATATTCATGTGCACTCAACTCAGGTCTGGATCGGGCCAATGTGTGCTTTGAGGAATAAACAATGATTTGGTCCTCATACATTTTACATTTTAATTCCAGGTTGTACAATATTTAAGAGCATATCCTATGATCTGCCCTTGCACTCTTTATTTTACATACAACTGGTGGAACACAGGCAGAGTTTGAATAATGCAGGGATATTGCTAGGCGGAGCACTGATGATGTTTCCCACTGAATGTATTCTGGCCTGAATGGATTTCCACTGAGCTGAGATCAGAACACAATGTGAGCTCCTCCTCCTCCGGAGAGCGTAAGGCAAATCTGCCTACATACCGAACACTATGCGCATTGGTTGGATTTACACCTGGCATTAACATGCGTTTCTTGTTATGTGAATACATACAGAGCCCAGCAGGTGACATTGACTAAGATTTTCTTTTTAAACTTGTTCTTGATTTATAAAACATGCTCACAAATCACTAAACTTGTTTTATTGAAGTGATAATGCTCTCAAAGCCGATGTTTGGAGGATATATTGACACTGGGTGTTTTTTGGCCAGAGATGAAGTTGAGTGCAGGCAAACCATGACAGTATATCCTCCAAACACCGGCTTCGAGGGCATTATCACTTTTATACAACAGGTTACCATCACATTCAAATAATGATTAACATATTTTCATTAAAAACCTTATTTTGATGAATTTAGTCATACTATTTCATCCTTAAAACAACTACCCTCAGCCTCAGCCTCCAGCTTCCTGCAACTCGCCCAAGCTTCCCCTGGCCTGCATCCCATCATGTTTCAATAAATGCCTTCGCTACCTCATTCCAGTCTCCTCGTCTGAGTCTGCTCTTGGGTTCACCTGTTCCGCTCCGCGTGACAGTTCCATTACCATACTGGCTGTCAACGTTCTTATCCCTCACTTGCTAGCTAGCCAACTACGGCTGACTTACAGCCATGTCAAAAAGTACAGCGGGAATAACAGCAAAGTAGCTGCATTTGCATTTGTTTAAGCTGTTTTCTAGTGACATTTATTTGGATACATCCAAATAAACTTTTTTTCAATTTACATTTTTTTTATATTGGTATTCATAAAAATTATGCCAGCTGAATCATTATTTTGACTGGCTGAGAAACACTGCCTGCCTGTCTGTCTCGTCCCAACCTCCGACATGTTCATTACTTCTGGAACAGCAGGAGATCGAATTTGAATATTGAAACAATGTTGCAAGTTTTGGAGAGACAGACAGCAAAGTTTATACAAATCTCTGCTTTTGAAAACTAAAAGTTAGTATAAAAGAAATGTGAGAATGTCTAGATGTTTTTTAAGTTTATAAATTGCCTGGCTGGGCTGATGAGACAGTAGTTTGAGCAGTCAGATGAAACAGAGTAAATAGGCATTTTAACCAATCAGCATTCAGGATTAGACCCACCCGTTGTATAATAATTGCTAGCTAGCAAGCAAGGGATAAGAACGTTGCCAGCCAGTATGGCAATGGAACATTTAGATTGAACAATTGTTTGCGTCCATAGATTCAGAACAAAAAGACTGAACAGCGTCTCTGGCAATCGAACCAAGAGAAAGAACGACCAGCCGACTTGGATAGCAACCCTAGATTTTTTTTTTATGTTTTAATTTATTGAACATTCGAAACATAAAATATACTTGCAGTGAAGCTGCTCAATAACTACATCATACCAGTCATTCAACAGATTCCCATTCAGAGCAACACACAGAAGCATCCAGGGTCAATACCCTGCTCAAGGGCATGTTGGCCGATCTACCACTAGGCCAAAAAACGTGAACCTGAACCCTCCAAGATCCCCCCACAGTTTGCCAATAGCTGTCCCCCCCATAAAAAATACAATTAATTCCATTCCCCTCCCCCAAGAACCCCCCCAATGCACCAACAACCAAGAGAATGAACTAAAGAGAAAAAAAAAAGACAGAAGAAAACAGCAAACAACAATGCCATTTTTTTTGTTTAATAATACATTTTAAACAAAGGACATCAAGGACAACTAAAATCATAACATCAATGCCAACTGTATATATTTGTGTGCATGTCTGGCACTATTACATGTATGTGTGTGTTCTTGTGTTTAGTTGAATGAGAGTGTGTGTGTGTATATGCATGTGTACAAACACCTACATGGCATCAGCCTCAGGCAAACCGGCATTAGTTGTAAAAACACTGCCACTTAGTGTCATTCAAATGTACTTTGACCAGAAACATACTACCTTAGGGCAATACCATAATAAATGGTCAATTGATTCTGTATCCTCACAACAAAATCTGCAGAGCTTCAGTGATTTTATGCCCCAAATATTCAACATTTTGTTGGTGGCAAGAATTCTATATAATAATTTTATCTGAAAAGCAAAAAGTCTTGAATCTTGCTTTGTTTTATATATATATATATATATTTTTTTTATGTTTTATATATCAACTCACACAACTCACACGCCATTTTACCTGCTGTTGTTGTGCTAGCTGATTACTGTTTTAGCTAGCTCTCCCAATTCATCACCTGTGATTACTGTATGCTTCCCTATATGTCTCTCTCAAATGTCAATATGCCTTGTATACTGTTGTTCAGGTTAGTTATCATTGTTTTAGTTTACAATGGAACCTGGGCTTACCTCCGCTGTACCCGCACCCCACCATACCCCTGTCTGCGCATTATGCCCTGAATATATTCCACCATGCCCAGAAATCTGCCCCTTTTATTCTTTGTCCCCACCGCTCTAGGCGACCAGTTTTGATAGCCTTTAGCCGCACCCTCATACTACTACTCCTCTGTTCCGTGGGTGATGTGGAGGTAAACCCAGGCCCTGCATGTCCCCAGGCACCCTCATTTGATTTGTTGACTTCTGTGATCGAAAAAGCCTTGGTTTCATGCATGTCAACATCAGAAGCCTCCTCCCTAAGTTTGTTTTACTCACTGCTTTAGCACACTCTGCTAACCCTGATGTCCTTGCCGTGTCTGAATCCTGGCTCAGGAAGGCCACCAAAAATTCTGAGATTTCCATACCCAACTATAACATTTTTCGTCAAGATAGAACTGCCAAAGGGGGGGGGAGTTGCAGTCTACTGCAGAGAGAGCCTGCAAAGTAATGTCATACTTTCCAGGTCCATACCCAAACAGTTCGAACTACTAATCTTAAAAATGACTCTCTCCAGAAATAAGTCTCTCACTGTTGCCGCCTGCTACCGACCTCCCTCAGCTCCCAGCTGTGCTCTGGACACCATTTGTGAATTGATCGTCCCCCATCTAGCTTCAGAGTTTGTTCTGTTCGGTGACCTAAACTGGGATATGCTTAACACCCTGGCAGTCCTACAATCTAAGCTAGATGCCATCAATGTCACACAAATCATCAAGGAACCCACCAGATACAACCCTAAATCTCTAAACAAGGGCACCCTCATAGACGTCATCCTGACCAACTGGCCCTCCAAATACACCTCCGCAATCTTCAACCAGGATCTCAGCGATCACTGCCTCATTGCCTGTATCCGCTACGGAGCCGCAGTCAAACGACCACCCCCCATCACTGTCAAACACTCCCTAAAACACTTCTGTGAGCAGGCCTTTCTAATCGACCTGGCCCGGGTATCCTGGAAGGACATTGACCTCATCCCGTCAGTTGAGGATGCCTGGTTATTCTTTAAAAGTAACTTCCTCACCATTTTAGATACGCATGCTCCGTTCAAAAAATGCAGAACTAAGAACAGATATAGCCCTTGGTTCACTCCAGACCTGACTGCCCTCGACCAGCACAAAAACATCCTGTGGCGGACTGCAATAGCATCGAATAGTCCCCGTGATATGCAACTGTTCAGGGAAGTCAGGAACCAAAACACTCAGTCAGTCAGGAAAGCTAAGGCCAGTTTCTTCAGGCAGAAATTTGCATCCTGTAGCTCCAACTCCAAAAAGTTCTGGGACACTGTGAAGTCCATGGAGAACAAGAGCACCTCCTCGCAGCTGCCCACTGCACTGAGGCTAGGTAACACAGTCACCACCGATGAATCCATGATTATCGAAAACTTCAACAAGCATTTCTCAACGGCTGGCCATGCCTTCCGCCTGGCTACTCCAACCTCGGCCAACAGATCTGCCCCCCCCTCAGCTACTCGCCCAAGCCTCTCCAGGTTCTCCTTTACCCAAATCCAGATAGCAGATGTTCTGAAAGAGCTGCAAAACCTTGACCCATACAAATCAGCTGGGCTTGACAATCTGGACCCTCTATTTCTGAAACTATCCGCCACCATTGTCGCAACCCCTATTACCAGCCTGTTCAACCTCTCTTTCATATCATCTGAGATCCCCAAGGATTGGAAAGCTGCCGCAGTCATCCCCCTCTTCAAAGGGGGAGACACCCTGGACCAAAAACTGTTACAGACCTATATCCATCCTGCCCTGCCTATCTAAGGTCTTTGAAAGCCAAGTCAACAAACAGGTCACCGACCATCTCGAATCACACCGTACCTTCTCCTCTGTGCAATCGGGTTTCCGAGCTGGTCACGGGTGCACCTCAGCCACGCTCAAGGTATGCAACGATATCATAACGGCCATCGATAAAAGACAGTACTGTGCAGCCGTCTTCATCGACCTTGCCAAGGCTTTCGACTCTGTCAATCACCATATTCTTATCGGCAGACTCAGTAGCCTTGGTTTCTCTGATGACTGCCTTGCCTGGTTCACCAACTACTTTGCAGACAGAGTGCAGTGTGTCAAATCGGAGGGCATGCTGTCCGGTCCTCTGGCAGTCTCTATGGGGGTGCCACAGGGTTCAATTCTCGGGCCGACTCTTTTCTCTGTATATATCAATGATGTTGCTCTTGCTGCAGGCGATTCCCTGATCCACCTCTACGCAGACGACACCATTCTATATACTTCCGGCCCGTCCTTGGACAATGTGCTATCTAACCTCCAAACAAGCTTCAATTCCATACAACACTCCTTCCGTGGCCTCCAACTGCTCTTAAACGCTAGTAAAACCAAACGTATGCTTTTCAACCGTTCGCTGCCTGCACCTGCACGCCTGACTAGTATCACCACCCTGGATGGTTCCGACCTTGAATATGTGGACATCTATAAGTACCTAGGTGTCTGGCTTGACTGTAAACTCTCCTTCCAGACTCATATCAAACATCTCCAATCGAAAATCAAATCCAGAATCGGCTTTCTATTCCGCAACAAAGCCTCCTTCACTCATGCCGCCAAACTTACCCTAGTAAAACTGACTATCCTACCGATCCTCGACTTCGGCGACGTCATCTACAAAATAGCTTCCAACACTCTACTCAGCAAACTGGATGCAGTTTCACAGTGCCATCCGTTTTGTCACTAAAGCACCTTATACCACCCACCACTGCGACTTGTATGCACTAGTCGGCTGGCCCTCGCTCCATATTCGTCGCCAGACCCACTGGTTCCAGGTCATCTACAAGTCCATGCTAGGTAAAGCTCCGCCTTATCTCAGTTCCCTGGTCACGATAGCAACACCCACCCGAAGCACGCGCTCCACCAGGTGTATCTCACTGATCATCCCTAAAGCCAACACCTCATTTGGCCACCTTTCGTTCCAGTTTTCTGCTGCCTGTGACTGGAACGAATTGCAGAAATCGCTGAAGCTGGAGACTTTTATCTCCCTCACCAACTTCAAACATCTGCTATCTGAGCAGCTAACCGATCACTGCAGCTGTACATAGTCTTATCGGTAAATAGCCCACCCAATTATACCTACCTCATCTCCATACTGTTTTTATTTATTTACTTTTCTGCTCTTTTGCACATCAATATCTCCTACCTATACATGACCATCTGATCATTTATCACTCCAGTGTTAAAGGCACAGTCAACTTAGTGTATGTAAACTTCTGACCCACTGGAATTGTGATACAGTGAATTATAAGTGAAATAATCTGTCTGTAAGCAATTGTTGGGGGAAAAATTAAGTAGATGTCCTAACCGACTTGTCAAAACTATAGTTGGTTAACAAGAAATTTGTGGAGTGGTTGAAAAACATGTTTAAATAACTCCGATCTAAGTGTATATTAACTTCCGACTTCAACTGTGTATCGGTGTCCCTCCCCCTCATCCATTTCTTCACTCTTCCTGGGTCTGTTGCCGCCTCCTACCAGTGTCTGTAGAGAGGGCAGAGCAGTTCAGCTGCTACCTACTCATCCCTCTCTGGCCCCTGGCCATGGCCTGGCATGGACACCACCTCAACACCCACAGGCACTCCTCCACTGCAGGCTCCTCCTGTCTCTCAGCCTTGACCAGCATCCAGAGTCCCCACCACCACCTTATAGCCAGGCCCAATGCAGCCAGGCCCCTGGGGAAATAACAACAGAAGACAACATTGTCAGTTCAACAATAACATGCCACTACAGACTTGGACAGAGAAGTCAATAAAGGACAGGGTAATGTTCATAAGGCACAACAAGGAAGAAAACACAGTGAAACCGGGGGGTATAATACTGTCTGAACTTGTGTAATATCAAATGCTTGTTGTGTTTTTTTCGTTGCAACATGTTTTGTTATGGTGTGTGCTTTAATGAACACAACCCAGCTTCAATAAAGAGCATGTTAAAATCAATAGAGGGCAGCATCAACAGGGTCGAGTTCAGGAGGACGACAATGTACACGTTGAGTGTTTGTGTGAGTGAATGAATGAACAATGGCGGAGCATCCTAGGCTGGATGCCTGGCTGGACATAATGTAAAGTTTGCGGAAACAGGACATATACACAGCCTCTCCATTGAGTGGATACAACAGAAAGGAGTTTGTGAGAGCCACACAATGGACACAACCACAAAACAAAGCCATGTAGCCAGCTAGTAGGCCTAAGACCTATACCATGATTACTGAAGGAGCATGGAAGGGATGGAAAGGTGCCACCACTGCCACACTCAACTTAGTTGAGCAAATGAATGGGAACTGTACAGTAGTAAGCTAGACGAGCCTTTCTTAAAGTATGGGTTGCGACCCAAAGTGGGTTGCAGACCTGTTAATGGTGGTTCGCGACGTATCAGAGTAAATGTATAATGATTTCATGAATTACTGTAATTGATTTGGCCAAGTGCAACTGCGATCTCTGTTCAGTGAGCTCTCTGTTTAGCAGTGGTCTCTGACTCTGATCAGTTTAACCTCGGCGTGCGAGTGGGAGGGAGATGCCTGTGTGCTTTGCGGTTTGTAGCAGTGTCTTTCAGCAGCAGAAGATACACTGTCATCCCTGACTTGTCATTCCCACTTGACATCACTCACAGCTGTCATCATTGGGCTCAAGCTTAGCCATGCTGTGTACAGTGCATTCGAAAATAATTCAGACCCCTTCAATTTTTCCACATTTTGTTACATTAAAGCCTTATTCTAAAATGTATTACATAGTTTTCCCCCATCGTTAATCTACACACAACAGCCCACAATGACAAAGCCAAAACAGGTTTTTAGAAATCTTTGCTAATTTATAAAAAAAATGCATAACTGAAATATCAGTCAAAAGATTGGACACACCTACTCATTCCAGGGTTTTTCTTTATTTGTACTATTTTCTACATTGTAGAATAATAGTGAAGGCATCAAAACTATGAAATAACATATGGAATCATGTAGTAACAGAAAAATAGTTGAATCAAAATATATTTTACATTTGAGATTCTTCAAAGTATCCACCCTTTGCCTTGATGAAAGCTTTGCTCACTCTTGGCATTCTCTCAATCAGCTTCATGAGGAATGCTTTCCCAACAGTCTTGAAGTAGTTCCCATATGCTGAGCACTTGTTGGCTGCTTTTCCTTCACTCTGTGGTCCAACTCATCCCAAACCATGAGATTTATGAGGGAAAAAACTAGTAATCCATTTTAGAATAAGGCTGAAAAATTAAATGGGTCTGAATGCTTTCTGAATGCACTGTATATGGGTATGTCATTTAATTGTTATTTGTTTTAGGCACATGGGCAATGAAATGTACTGATATTTATTAGCTTGGGTCCCAGGAAAACACAGAATTTCTAGTTTGGGTCCCAGGCTAAAAATGTTTAAGAACCCCTGAGCAAGACTGGTTTTCCATTCTTCCACATTGCTGTTGCATGTTTATGACTTTAAAGAACATCACAACTTATCCAAAATTGCATGAAACACAAGAAACTGGCCCCTTACCCCTTCAGAAATAGCATCTGGTTAGCATCACATTTGCTCATCAGCTACTGGAATAAGTGGAATGGTATCAAACACATGGTTTCTATGTGTTTGATGCCATTCCATTCACTCTTTTCCAGACATTATTATGGGCCGTCCTCCCCTCCGCAACCTCTACTGCTAGCTAACATTGATCAATGTGGAGAAACAAGACACAAGGCACTAGTAGAGTTACCCCTCCAAAAATAACACATTGCTAACATCACTTTTGCTACCGATTTAGCAAGGCTAGCTAACCAGTTAGCAGACCCTTATCTAATCCAGCTAACATTCGCTAACGTTGGTGATGATTTCAATTTGAAATAAGAACCTTAACTGCTTTCGACATAACATTAACTGTAAGTTCAATGTAATAGCCTACACATTCTTCCCTTGAAAAACATCACTTGCATGTTGTGTGTCTGTGTTGTGTGCCGTTGGCATGTTTTATCATTTGTGAGATCGATTTATAATTTGTCTATTTTCACCTCCAGGTCCTGTAAATACATGTACGGTGTAATTGGGGTTATACTCTCTCTCTTCCTCTTTCGCTCTCTCACTTTCTCTTTCTCAATGTGGCTCTCTTTCTCTCTTTTTCGTCTCTGACCTGCAGTATATTGAACAACCACAGGTGGGAAGTATATTCCATTACGGATGAGGTGAGGTAAGTTCAGCGTGAGTGTGTGTGTTTGTGTGTGTGTGTGTGTGTGTGTGTGTGTGTGTGTGTGCATGTGTAAGGTTGTTAGCTAAGAGCCAATTTATGCTTGATCCACAAATGTGTTTGGAAGGTGCCGTATGGATGGTGTGACAAAATTGCGGAACCTTTGGAGGCATGCACAGGCCAAATTGAGCTCCGTACTGCATCGCCGTGCCCGCCCAAATTGTTTAACAATGCGGAGGGCTCTGTGTAGCTCCTCAATGACATGATTGGTTGATGGTAGGTGGGGGCGGGAGGTCCTGTGTAAACACAAACTCACTTCCTTGATAACTCCCTTCACAACAGCTCTGCGCTGCTCCACGAGCAAAACGTATGAATTTCCCTGCTATCTGCAGAGGCCGTATAACCGTAAATGCTGCACTGCCAAAGCAGATGTTGGATTGACCATCTAGCACCTTTTACAGACTGCCGTGTGAGGCCCTAGCAGAGAGTAAAGGACCGTATTTAGCCATATCTGATTGTCTTCCCCATCTCCTGTTAAAACAACCTCCCTGCTTCTCCATTACCCAGCCCTAGATTGTACCTACTGATGTGCTCCCTCTCCGTCTCTCTTCTCTCTCACCTTTACAACTCTCTTCTCCTCCCCTTCTCTCTCTCTCATGTCTCCCCTCTCTCTTTTTAACCCTCTCCCCCCGCCCCAATATCTCAGGATCAGGTAATTGTGGTGAACCCTCAGAAGCGGTTTCTCCTTTTCTCTTCTGAAATCACATCCGTTCTCCCCTCCTAACAGTGAACAGTCAGAGCTGTAACCAGGGCTTCCTTTGATCATGGAGAATATTCACCAATAGAGACAGATCTCCTTGTTGTCTCATCTCCCTTCCCTTTTGCCTAATTTTGGGTTCTATTACCGAGAAACACCTTGATGTTGTCACTTAAAAGTCCTCCTGTGTTGTTGTGGAATTCTGAGTCAGGTTTGACAGAAGCTCAGAGGAACTAAGTGTGTGTGTGTGTGTGTTTTATGGTAGTCATGGTTACTTGTCATGTCTGGCCCAGATTCCACCTGTGACGCACCTGGGAGGTAACTGCTTACATACATGCACAAATACATGCACACCCGCAAATTCCATGCCTATATCTAAACAGAAACCTGATCACTATCCTATCCTTCTGTTTAGAAGATGAAATAACTTGATTTAATGAAATAGATCTGACAGTGAGTGTGTAGACGAGAAACAAACTCACCATCCTGATTCCTTTTAAAGTATTTGATTAAATGTTACCTTGAAGAGTGTCATCTGCCTTTACCGTAAAACATCTGCTTAGAGAGTTTTGTGTGTGTGTGTGTGTGTGTGTGTGTGTGTGTGTGTGTGCTCACCTGGCAGTTGATTTTTACAGTAGTACAGTGACAGTTTATTACAACCCACCATCACACCAGAAAGAACAGGCAGGCTGAAGAATATTTTACCTTAACAGAGGAAGTAGACACTTTTTCCTTCTTAGCTGAAGTAGATGTATGCAGTCTGCCTCCTGTCCTTAGATACCTCTTTCATTGTCTTTCCAATTGTGATAAAAGCAAAGAAGAATCGCGTTGAAACATTACCACTATTAGCTAATTTCAAAGAAAAACAACTGCATATTTAAATGTCGTATACATGTAACGAAAGTTTAAGTTTGTTTTACATTACCTTGTTAAAATGGAATAATATACCCTGGCAAATATTTGTATACTTGCCAGTGTAACCTACAATACACAGGAGATTGGTGGCACCTTGATTGGGAAGACAGGCTTGCGGTAATGGCTGGAGCGGAAGAGGTGGAATGGTATCAAATACATCAAACTCATGGTTTCCATCTGTTTGATGCCATTCCATTCGCTCCGTTCCAGACATTATTATGAGCCGTCCTCCCTTCAGCGACATCCACTGCCACAACATTATCCTAGTTTGACATGCAGCATGAATGTATCCACTTCCAAATCAGCTAAAAATAGAATAGAAAAAGCACATGGCTAGAAGCTGGTTTTTACCACTTCAAAATAGCCTAGAATCATGTAGTTATTACTTCTAAATAAAATACAGTTTTGGGGGATTCTAATATACTGAGTGTACAAAACATTAGGAACACCTGCTCTTTCCATGACATAAACTGACCAGGTGAATCAAGGTGAAAGCTATGATCCCTTATTGATGTCACCAGTTAAATCCACTTCAATCAGTTTAGATGAAGAGGAGACAGCTTTAGAAATATTTTTAAGCTTTGACACACTTGAGGCATGAATTGTGTATGTTTGCCATTCAAAGGTTGAATGGGTAAGACTAAAGATATAAGTGCCTGTAAATGGGGTATGGTAGTAGGTGCCAGGCGCACCGGTTTGAGTGTGTCAAGAACTGCAATGCTGCTGGGTTTTTCACACTCAGTTTCCCGTGTGTATCAAGAATGATCCTCCACCCAAAAGACATCCAGCCAACTTGACATAACTGTGGGAACATTGGAGTCAACATGGGCCAGCATGCCTGTGGAACCTTTTCAACGCCATGTAGTCCAACCTGGTCTCAGAGCATTTAGGGACATTTGAAATGATAATGTATGTTATTATTTCATTTTTCTTGCCTGAAGTAACCATCTGTCTTATGTAACCAACCAAATGTAACATATCATACTAATTTCAGTGTCTCGGATTTACATTTACTATGTTACGTCTAGTGTATGAGACCAGGCTGTGTAGTCCATGCCCCAACAAATTGAGGCTGTTCTAAGGGGAAAAGGGGGTGCAACTCAATATTAGGAAGGTGTTTCTAATGTTTTGTGCACTCAATGTAATGTCACAATGTTGTTTGGCTTTTTGTTTGAACAGTCGCTGAGATTATATTTGGTTATCCATGCATAATAGGCTACTTTGATGCATATAGATTAGATCAAGGAATGGCATTTACACTTTCATCACTTTTGTTTTCAAGGATTTATAGTAATGCTAGTGCATATTGTTTTGAGCAGTTTATTAAAATGATAGATTTAGAGTTAATTATTTTGTGAAACAACTTAATGCCAAAAGAGAAAGAGGAACAAAATAAATGTTTCTGGTTCCATTTCAACCAAGTGAGTTTGGTGGTAAAAATACTGCTTCATTATCTACACAACACACTGCCCCCATAGCAGCGCAAGGAATAATACGTTCTGTCAAAAAGATTTGAGCAATGCAAATCTGCATTGAAAGCATTGTATGCAGGCCTACGTACTACAAGGAGCTGCCCATTTTGTGACAAAAAAAACGCCATTCAGGTACTGTGTTGCACTTCGAAACCTTTAGCCAGAGGGTTTGGCCACATGTTAATAGTCTAAAGTGGCTTCCCCTCCTTGTCTCCTTCTGCACTGAAAAGGAACTGGATAGGAATACAGCAGGGTCATGTTCATTAGGGCCAAAATTATTATAATTCTTAAAAGTTTGGCAATTAAAAGTTTTTCATTGGACAAGTCTAGATAGTCTCTCCCTTTTTCAGTCTGCTCTTCCGTTCGGTGCCCAATGAACCCGATCCGTCATCCACATAAAGCTTAAGAATGACTAGAGTGCATTGAGGTCATATTCTCCAAGGTCGCAAAGTTTGAATATTCATTTTGGGTCAGAGACTGTACCCTCTGACCCCTGACCTCTGTCGACCTCTTAGTTGAGGCCTGTTTAGGACATGGAGAATGCTGCCAGTCCAACTTACTCCTCCACAGATTGCTGTTACTTGTCCTCCTTGTCATCTGTACATCCATCTTGCATCTGCTGCCTGCTACCTGTTTTTAATTTGGCTCTGAGACTGGCATCTCTCCTCCAGAGATAAACACTGTTGGCACCAACCCTCTCCCCAGTTCAACTGGAGATCTCATAGGAGTCGGGTCATTTGTGAATTAAAACATTTACCTCTTCTTTGCCCGATAGATTTTGGGGGAGATGTGTAATTCGACTTGCACATTTCATGATCATGAGCATGCTCTCTGCTGAGAACATCAATGATCTCAAGAGACAGTCTGAAAAGCCGAGATGGTCTACTGAAATAACCCGAGTGAGAGTGTGAGAGGGGGAGGGAAGAGAAAGAGGCAGAGTGTGAAGGAAGAGAGGGAGAGGGGGACAGGAAGGAGAGGGAGAAGAAGGGATAGAAAGATAATGAAATAACGCGAGAGAGCGCGAGAGAGAAACTTCTTAGCACTCAGTAGGGACATGTAAGCCAATAGATATGTAACTGTAACCACTGCTGAGAATTTCAAGCAAAAATGCAATGTTAAAAAATATCGGAAAGCGCCAATGCATAGGACCCTTTCAAGTTGAATGTCAATCATGGATTGATTGGTTAATTCATCAGAAAATATGGTGAAGCACTAATGCCTTTGATCCCACCACACTCAGCAAACACACACGCGTGCACACACACAAACACAAATACCACCTACCCCCACACACACACACACACCATTTCAGATCAAAATTACTCTTTCACAGATATACAATATTCATGTCCTGTTAAATCAAGTTTTATCAGTGTTACATTACCCTCCCTCCATGTTTGCTATGCCTGGCCCATTCATATGAGCTCACAGGGGGGAACAAAAGGCTTCAGGGAGCAGGTTCGCATGCTAGTGCAGCAGCTGTGAATGTTTGGCTGTGCAATGTGTAGCTGCATCTCCTGAGGAAAGGACTTTGGCTCTTTTGACCTTTGTGTGTGTGTGTGTGTGTGTGTGTGTGTGTGTGTGTGTGTGTGTGTGTGTGTGTGTGTGTGTGTGTGTGTGTGTGTGTGTGTGTGTGTGTGTGTGTGTGTGTGTGTGTGTGCAATGTGTAGCTGCATCTCCTGAGGAAAGGACTTTGGCTCTTTTGACCTTTTTGTGTGTGTGTGTGTGTGTGTGTGTGTGTGTGTGTGTGTGTGTGTGTGTGTGTGTGTGTGTGTGTGTGTGTGTGTGTGTGTGTGTGTGACCTTTGCATGGTGAATTACTCCACCTGTTAGACATTGTACATTACATTACACATTCATTATTGGTCAACCACAAGCCCTCCGGTGAAAAAAATGTTTGTCACCATACAAGGCTGTATATAATTGTGTGGGTTTGTACATTCCTGTATAAGCTATTATAGATCATCAGAGGAAAAATAAACTGTCAAACTTCCTCCAGTGTTTGGAAGCAGCTTCCACTTTGATATGAGCCTCACATAGTGTAGGCCTGCTTGCTGAGCCAGGCCTTTGGCCATTATTCACCTACACAGCAGGTAGCCTAGTGGTTAGAGCGTTGCGCCAGTAACTGAAAGGTTGCTGGATCGAATCACTGAGCCAACAAGGTACAAATCTGTCATTCTGCCCCTGAACAAGGCAGTTAACCCACTGTTCTCTTGTAGGCTGTCATTGTAAATAAGAATTTGTACTTAACTGACTTGCCTAGTTAATGACTCGGTGTTTTCTGCCTGCCTAACCCCCGGGCTTCAGTGACCATATTTGCTCTATTCCCCCGTTGACCACCTTCCTCCGATAACCACTCAAGCCATGAACTTTCCCAGCCTTCTCATGAGCTTCCTCTCCTGAATTATCAAATCAAATCAAATTTTATTTGTCACATACACATGGTTAGCAGATGTTAATGCGAGTGTAGCGAAATGCTTGTGCTTCTAGTTCCGACAACGCAGTAATAACCAACAAGTAATCTAACTAACAATTCCAAAACTAATTTCTTATACACAGTGTAAGGGGATAAAGAATATGTACATAAAGATATATGAATGAGTGATGGTACAGAGCAGCATAGGCAAGATACAGTAGATGGTATCGAGTACAGTATATACATATGAGATGAGTATGTAAACAAAGTGGCATAGTTAAAGTGGCTAGTGATTATGTTGTTGTTGTTTGTAACGGTCATCGTTGCATGAAGAAGGATCAGACCAAAGCGCAGCGAGGTAAGTGTTCATGATTTTATTGAAAACTGAACACTAGAACAAAATAACAAAGTGAGAAACGAAACAGAAACAGTCCTGTCAGGTGCAGACCGCTAAACAGAAAACAACTACCCCCAAAACACGCAATACGCAAGTATTGTTCCCAATCAGAGACAACGATAGTCAGCTGTCCCTGATTGAGAACCATACCCTGGCCAAAACAAAGAAATACAAAACATAGAAAAAAGAACATAGAATGCCCAGCCCAAATCAAACCAAAATAGAGACGTAAAAAGCTCTCTAAGGTCAGGGCGTGACATTTTTTCTAAATTGCTTGTCTTTTTTTGTTGCTTTAAATCGCTTTGAAATTCTTCATGTAATGAATAGCACTATAAAAGTAATAATTTATTATTATTATTATATTCTGGTTTAAGAGCTTGCCAACTTAGTGGACTTCTACAAAGAACTTTAACCATCACAACGTTACCAAAAAAATACAATGATAGTATAACAAGACTCCGCTCAATTCAGCATTTACTTTCATCATGTGCTTTTCTACTCACTCGCCTTGAAAATCAAGAATCGTGGTTGTCTTCACTTACCACAGTTCACCATTAGCTTCTCACTCATTTAACTGACAACAATGCAGGCTAGTTCGAGAACTACAGTAGAGAGACAGCTCGTGAAGCAACCACTGGAACGAGCTGCCCCCTCTATTGGCCCGAAAGAAGCACAACACAACACCTCTTCTATAAATAAACGATTACAAATTACAAAGTTGACCATATATCTCACACATACACACACACACGCACACGCACACACACACACACACACACAGAAGGGTGAGATAGAGTGGCAACTTTCAGAGAGAGAAAGAGAAGAAGAGAGAGAGGAGAATAGTTGGGCATTAATCAGAGACCAGGGCTAGTCTGAGACACTGGGGCTCTGAGGTCTTTGCTCTGAAAACACAAATTAGTCTCCTGGGATAGAGCCGCCCTTCTCTCTTCCTCTCAACCTCCTCCTCCTCCTCTCCTCATCAGACCCCAACCAGGAAGTCTGTGAGAGAGAGAGAAAGAGAGAGAGAGAGAGACATCAAATCTGGTCGAGTGCAAAGGGAATCATCACTTCTCCAGCCCAACTTAACCAATCCCTGAGTTCCACCTCCATCTAATTAGGAGTGGAGTTCTCTCACATTGCTGAGCTCAGTGGATTCAACCTTCTTCTCAGTCTAAAAGGATTCACTGACTCACACACACAGATATACACACATTATGTTTGTTTTACTATCCTTGTGGGGACCAAACAATTGATTCCAATCTAAATCATATTTTCCCTAAGCCCTAAACTAACCCTTAACCTAACCTACCAATTTGTAAGTCGCTCTGGATAAGAGCGTCTGCCAAATGACTTAAATGTAACGTTGAATGTTAACTCTTATTCTGATCTAACCCTTATTGTAACCCTTACCCTAAACCTAACCTAAGCTTAAAATACCCCTTTTCCGTGTGCGGACCGGCACAATGTCCTTGGTTGTCCGAATTTTCCTTGTTGTAGTATCCTTCTGAGGACTTCTGCTCCCCTCAAGGATAATAAAACCCCAAAATACACACACACAGATCCTGTAAGCTAAATACATTATTGGGTGCAGGGGATTCTACAATCCATGAGGGGAAATCAATCAGTAATCTCATACTGTAAACAACTATAGTCCAGGTCAGATATCCCTTCATTTCACATCTACAGAGGATGGGTATAGGGTAGATAGGGATACTGGATGGTGTAGGCTTGTTTTTAAATCAAATAATGGGATAGGGTCTATTTTTCTCCATTTCCGCCTGACTGATATGACCAAAGTAAACTGCCTGGTTTTCAGGCCCAGAAGCCAGTACATGCATATAATTGGTAGCATTGGATAAAAAATACTTTGACATTTGTATAAATGTTAAAATAATGTATGAGACTATAACACAATTGATATGGCAGGCGATAATCTAAGCAAAAACAACCAGAAATTATTTTTTGTTTTTGAGATCCCAGGCTCTTAAACCTCTTACAGCTTCCCCCCCTACTTTGTGCAATTTCTGCCTGAAGACATACCCAAATCTAACAGCCTGTAGCTCAGGCTGTAACGACTTCTGCCGAAGTTGGCTCCCCTGCCTGTTCGGGCGGTGCTCGGCGGTCGTCGTCACCGTCCTACTAGCCGCAGAGTTTTCAGTCTTTTGAAGGAGCTGTTCACCAATGCGCCCGTGTTGGTGCATCCGGACCCCTCTTTAGCGTTCATAGTGGATGTGGACGCGTGGATGGGGCCGTGCTGTCCCAGCGCTCGGGCGTGCCACACAAGCTCCGCCCTTGTGCCTTATTTTTGAGGAAGCTCGGTCCTGCGAAACTATGACGTGGGGGACCGGGAGTTGTTAGCTGTAGTCAAGGCTTTGAAGGTGTGGAGACATTGGCTTGAGGGGGCTAAGCACCCTTTTCTCATCTGGACTGACCATCGTAATCTCGAGTATATCCGGGCAGCGAGGAGACTAAATCCACGTCAGGCTAGATGGGCCATGTTTTTCACCAGGTTTTGGTTTACCATCTCATAACGGCCAGGCTCCCAAAACACCAAAGCCGACGCGCTGTCCCGCCTCTATGATACCGAGGAGTGGTACGTTGAGCCAACTCCCATCATTCCACCTTCATGTCTCATGGCACTGGTAGTATGGGAGGTGGACGCGGAGATAGAGAGGGCCTCACGGTTAGAGCCAGCCCCCCCTAACTGTCCAGCGGGGGCTCAGTACGTGCCAAAGGGTGTCCGGGATAAGCTGATCTGTTGTGCTCATAATCTCCCCTCCTCTGGTCATCCTGGCATCGGGAGGACAGTGCAGAGTCTTAGAGGGAGATACTGGTGGCCCACGCTGGCTAAGGACGTGAGAATTTATGTCTCCTCCTGCTCAGTGTGTGCTCAGAGCAAGGCTCCTCGGCACTTGCCTAAAGGGAAGTTACAACCTCTCCCCGTTCCACAACAGCCGTGGACACACTTATCTGTGGACTTTCTTACTGACCTTCCCCCGTCCCAGGGAAGTACTACAATCCTGGTCGTTGTGGATCGGTTTTCTAAGTCCTGTCGTCTCATCCCGGCAAGGCATGTTCCTTGCCGGGATGAGCCGAAGTTTGCTCCCCTGCCTGTTCCCTTTTTCGTTTGTCTGTTGGTTTTGTCTTATTAGTTTCACCTGTGTGTATTTTGGTTTAATTAGCTTCCCTATATGTAGTAGTTTGACCCGCCCTTGTTTTGTGCGGGATTGTCTTCTGTTACATGTGTACATATTAGGTCGTGGTGTTTTTTATTTTCTATACTGGATACCCTGTGGTTTTGGGTTGTCTGGTATAGTGTCCTGTGCCCTGTATAGTATTGGGCTTATCAGTTTGGTGTGCAATAGTAAAGCACTTTACTCCGTTACTCTCTCTCTGCGTCTGATTCCTGCACACACACCTGGTCCCATGTGACACAGTCACAGAACCAAGGATATGTATATTCTTGGTCCCATTTGAGAGAAAACACTCTGAAGTTTGTGTACATGTGAATTGAATGTAGGAGAATATAACACAATAGATCTGGTTTAGATAAAACAATGAAAAAAACATGTTTTTTATTTTTATATCATCATCTTTAAAATGAACAAGATAAAACAAACATTCAGATAGGATGATGGGGACAATTTCAGTGAAAAATGTAAGAGGGCAACAGTACTTGTGCAAAGTTTCAGAATGATAACTTCCAAAATTAGTGTGCTACATAACATTTATCATGAAGTCACCCAGGTGTCCCACACAAGTAGCCCAAATGTACCCAAGTGGCCAAATTGGTGAAGGTATACATTTTGAAACAAATAACTATATACAAAATACCAAAATGGTATTCTAACACACCCCCCCCCCCCCACACACAAAAAAATTGAGGGGAAAAATGGGGGGGGGGAAAGAATAATGGGGAAAAAATCATTATTGATTAAAAAATATATGAAAAAATATATATATATATACATTTACAAAATAACATGGGTAACTATTTACACACTTTCAATATTTGGAAGACCCTCAGTCCTCTATCAAATCAAATCAATTTATATAGCCCCAGCCTAAAACCCCAAACAGCAAGCAATGCAGGTGTAGAAGCACGGTGGCTAGGAAAAACTCCCTAGAAAGGCAAAAACCTAGGAAGAAACTTAAAGAGGAACCAGGCTATGAGGGGTGGCCAGTCCTCTTCTGGCTGTACCGGGTGGAGATCACAGTGGTTGTAGAGGGTGCAACAGGACAGCACCTCAAGAGTAAAAATGAGCAGTTTAGGGTTCCATAGCAACAAGGCAGAACAGTTGAAACTAGAACAGCGGCAAGGCCAGGTGGACTGGGGACAGCAAGGAGTCATCATGCCAGGTAGTCCTGACACATGGTCCTAGGGCTCAGGTCAGACAGAGAAAGAGAGAATTAGAGAGAGCATACTTAAATTCACACAGGACCCCGGATAAGACTCCCATTCGGAGTCAGTGTCACTGTGAAAGAAAATGTTCAGTTCGAATAGTTTCACATATGAGCCCTGTATCAACAGGTATAATAAACAGATATATAATAATTCAAGCATAGACTTGTAGCTTAGTGTTTCCTACGATCCTCGTCACTTCTCTCCATCCTCAACCTCCGGACACTAGCTGGCATTTGAATCAAAAGAATTTCCAGCTAGCCGGAGAACATTAACTAGCTAGATAGCTAGCCAAACAAACAAACAACTTGCTTGCTTCAGTCTTGAAACTCTGTAGATTCTAATGACATTAATTAGCTATATTAATTATTAATTCTTATTAAAACACAAAGTTTGTATAAAAACAAAAAGCCATAAATATTTACAAAATGTACAGCAGCTCTCTGCCTAGGAAACCTCACAGTACCATGGAAACCATTGTATGACACATTCATCCTACTCCTGAAGCCAACAAAAATATTGAATATCCACCAAATTTTCTAACGTTGCTATGGGCACAGCCAAACAACGTAAGTCATGGATTCAAATTCCTCTTGACTTCCCCACTACAGTGCACCAACTTAACATTCCCAGCGTTTGTAAAATATTTTGACAAAGTCAATTATTTGAAGGAGTCAAATTGTAGAGTATACATGTCAGGTATGAGTGTTAGTGAATAAGTGTAATTTGATATTTCATGAATTCAAGTTCGCTAAAGTTAGCTGCTAGTAGTTATGTTGTGATAATAACGTTAACGTTAGTTTAGTTGTGTCAGTGTTAGCCGGTAGCTAGGTAGCTAGCTATGCCCTACAGGAGTGGTCAAGACAGGAATGCTTCCACCAAAGGGCACAGACCAAGGCACAATGTTCGTGTCCACCGGGTTATTCTTTTCACAAGATTCCAGTGATTGATGTCGAGAAGAGGCAATGGCTGAAGGCTTTAAATCTGCAGAAGCCACCAAGTAATTTGTATGTGTGTTCATTCCACTTCCTCAACAAGCAACCCACCATGGAAAACTGCTATCCGGAAATGTACCTTGGGTACGACCGACATGTTGTGAAGAAGAGTAGGAAACCTGATAGATTCTCTCCAGCAGAATGGGGATCAACAGGTAATTGTAGTTATGTTATAGCTAATGTTAGTGCATACATAAACAAGACGTGTTGATGCTGATTCCTGAACGTGTGTGTGTGTGCGTGCCTGCCTGCCTGCCTGTCTGCCTCTTAGTGTTTAGTATTTCATTAGGATCCCAATCAGCTGCTGCCTCTTCCAGGGGTCTAAACAGGAATAAAACAATACATAATAAATAAAATAATACATCATAGAAGACTCTGATTCATATAAATCTACATTTCTCCATATTTACAAATGTACGATATACATTATTACAATAATTCAATATAGAGTGTGTGTGTGTGTGTATATGTGTGTCTCTCTTCACAGTCCATGTTGTGCCGTAAGGTGTCAATCAGATTTGACTGCTTGAGTTACCTGAAGTGAAAGAGAGTTCCATGTAGTAATGGCTACATATAGTACTGTGCGTTTCCCAGACTCTGAGTTCTGGACTTGTGGACTTTGAAGAGACCCTTGGTGGCACAACTATTTTTTATCTAAATGAAAGTCAATATGAAATTGTAAAGTGTGTGAGTGAGAAACATGGAATGAAAGAGACATTGCATAATTGAAGTTCTTTGACCATTATTGTATGTTATGTGTCTGTAATGGCAATGGCGGCATTGCTCAGACCCAGCGGGAGGATCCAACCTTGGCAGACCTCTCTTATGTAAAAGAATGGTCCTGAGAATAACACCTCTACCACCACCACAGACACAGCATCACAATATGACGACAGTGTGATATCAGCCGCTTCCAACACGTTGACAGATGACTCTGGTTCAATGCCTTACACAGGGAGTCCAATCTTGCAGTTCAATACTCTGGTTTCCTGTTTGAAGTAACCATGAGTGTGGTTGACCAGGTCTTAATGACACTGATGAAACTCAAACTGAATCTTGTCTTAGACCAGGGGTGTCAAAGTCAAATGGACGGAGGGCCAAATAAAAAATTTAGCTACAAGCCGAGGGCCGGACTGTTCGAATGTTCATTGAAAAATTTTTAAATGACGCATATAGTCTAGTGAACCTAATTGAACCTACTGAAAACCTAACAAATATATTCCAATATGATCAGATAAATAAAGCAATATTTTCTTATGGCTCTGTCAGTAATCTTTAATTTTCAACAGACACAAAAGACAAATTTCCTTTATATAAAAATCCCCATAACATGAACATTAAATGAAAGAAACCGGTATTCAAGGCACCATCAGTAGCCTATATTTTCTATTTTAGCAAAAGTGGGCTAAATTTACTTCAAAGAAAAAAACAATAATAGCAATTTTCTATCATCCACTCAACTGAAATATTTTTAAAATATAATTGGATTGAAATACAATAAAATAAAGTGCAAAAATCTATTAATCAAAAACAACACTTTGTTTAAGGAGAAGTAACATGCAGTGAAAACAAATATTAAACTTTAACTTTTAAACTTGAACTGAGTAAAAACTCTAAATATGTGATTGCACAGTAATGTTCACTTGTTTGAGGTTGAGGGTGATACTTGGTGGTGTCCCATCTTTTCCACAAGTTCATCAATGTTCGGGGTAAGGCTCTGAGCTGAGGAAATCCTCAGAATTGAGTGGAGTTGTTCAGCAGTAAGTCGACTTCTGTGTGATGTTTTGTTCAGGTTCATCAAAGAAAAAAGTTGTTCACACAGGTATGTGCTGCCAAACATAGACAACGTTTGAGCAGCCTGGATGCGCAGCTGGGGCATTGTGTCGGGGAGGAAACGGGCGAACTCCGCAGCACCCACTGCCGCATATTTTGCCCTCAGTGCATCATTGCATTGGAGGTCAATCAACTCCATTTGGAGGTTTGGTGGTGAGCTTTCCACGTCAACAGCAAATGGGTTACCGAGCAGTTCCAACCTGCTTTTTTGTGCTTCAAAGTCAGCAAATCGGCGTCGAAAGTCAGCGGCAAGCATACCTATTTTATCAGCCAACTGTGCGCTCGGGAACGCACTGGTAGAGAGCTTCTCTTTCATGGTCTGGCAGCTGGGAAAGTGGCTCAAATTTTCTTTCCGCATCTGCGTCTCCCACAGAGTCAGTTTGGTTTTAAATGCCTTCACTGTACTGTACATATCAGAGATGACATGATCCCGACCCTGCAGCTGCAAGTTCATTGCATTCAGATGACTCGTAATGTCACACAGAAAAGCCATTTCACACAGAAACATTTCGTCTCGGAGTTGTGTTGTGTCTTTCCCTTTGCTGTCCAAGAACAGACAAATCTCCTCACGAAGCTCGAAACATCTTTGAAGCACCTTTCCCTGGCTTAGCCATCGCACCTCTGTGTGATAAGGCAAATCACCATGCTCCGTTTCTAACTCCGTCAGAAATGCCTTGAACTGGCGGTGATTCAAACCTTTGGCTCTGATAAAGTTAACTGTGCGCGTGATGATGCTCATTACATGCTCCATTTTCAAGGCTTTACCGCACAACGCTTCCTGGTGTATGATACAATGATAAGCTGTCAGCTCACCTGTCGCGTTTTCCTCTTGCATCTTTTCCCGTATCTTCGCCACCAGTCCGCTCCTGTGTCCACACATCGCAGGTGCTCCGTCGGTTGTCAAACCCACAAGTTTTTCCCAAGGCAGCTCCATCTCATTTACACATCTTGACACCTCTTCATACAAATCATGCCCCGTAGTTGTGCCATGCATAGGACGTAAAGCCAAAAACTCCTCTGTCACGCTTAGGCTGGAGTCCACTCCGCGGATGAAAATTGACAACTGGGCAATGTCAGAAATGTCGGTGCTCTCATCCACAGCCAAGGAATATGCAATGAAATCTTTTCCCTTTTTCACAAGCTGCTCTTTTAGATTGATGGACAACTGGTCTACTCTCTCGGCAATGGTGTTTCTGCTCAGACTCACATTTAAAAAGAGTTGCCTTTTTTCTGGGCAAACTTCGTCACAAACTTTAATCATGCAGTTTTTGATGAAATCCCCTCCGTAAATGGCCGGGCTGATTTAGCGATCTCTTCTGCCAAAATAAAACTGGCCTTGACAGCAGCCTGGCCTTGTGATTTGGCTTTTTTGAACAGAGCCTGTCGAGATTTGAGGCCTCGTTTTAATTCCTCTGCCTTTTGTAGCCTTTGTTCCATGTCCATATTCTTGTTTTTGTCCGCGTGTTTCGTTTCATAATGTCGTCTCAGATTATACTCTTTCAGTACCGCCACACTTTCTCCACACAGAAGACACACAGGTTTTCCAGCTACCTCCGTGAACATATACTCCGACTCCCACCTTGTTTGAAACCCCGGTTCTCAGTGTCCACCTTCCGTTTTGCCATTTTTGATGGGTATCTGAAAGTTAATTTTACTGTGATGCTGACGACTGCTGTGCCAATAAATATTGAAATGAAGCAGCCTACTGCTCGGTGCGTCACCGTTGCATTGTGGGAAATGTAGTATTGGTGCGTGTAAAAGATCTGCGGGCTGCCGGCTTGCTGCGGTCTGCGGGCCGGTTCTAATAATAAATCAAGATCATCCCAGGGGCCGTAAAAAACCTTCTCGCGGGCCGGATGTGGCCCGCGGGCCTTGACTCTGACATATGTGTCTTAGACAATCTAGCCCACCGTTTCAAGGTGTCACAGGGTGTGATACGCAATGTCATATCTTTCTGGATAGATGTGATGGCAGAGGCATGTGAAATGCTTCATCCATTGCTCCCAAGTGAAACTATCCAAGCGAAACTATCCACCATGTCCAGGAACTCCAAAAGAGATATCCCAATGCGTGATAAAAATACGTGATTGTCGCTCAGAAAGCATTCTCCAGAAAACAACAAACCTGGTTGCGAGAGGGGCGTCCTACAACAATTACTACTCCAACAACACGGTAAAATACCTTGTAGCCATGGCTCCAAATGGCCTGATTATGTTGATATTTTACATTTCATTTTTTGGTATTTATTAGGGATCCCCATTAGCTGCCGCCAAGGCAACAGCTACTCCTCCTGGGGTGCAAACACATTAAGGCACTTACATCACTCATAAAACCAAAGATAAAACAGTACATTATACAACATTATTACATTTACATTTTACATTTAAGTCATTTAGCAGACGCTCTTATCCAGAGCGACTTACAAATTGATGGTTATTAAACCATTACATATCTACAATACAAAACATATGACACCATACAACAATTTTACAATATACATGTGTGTGTGCTAGCGTGTGTGTGAGTATGCGTGTCTGTACCTGTGTTTGTGTGTGTCTCTACACAATCCCAGCTCTTCCATAAAGTTTATTTTTATCAGGTTTTTTTCCATCTGTTTCTACTACTTGCATAAGTTAACTGATGTGGAATAGAGTTCCATGTAGTCATGGCTCTATGTAGTACTGTGTGCTTCCCATAGTCTGTTCTGGTGCCATGTCTTGTGGGTTATGCATGGGTGTCCGAGCTGTGTGCTAATAGTTTAAACAGACAGCTCGGTGTATTCAGCTTGTCAACACTTATTGCAAAAACAAGTAGTGATGAAGTCAATCTCTCCTCCACTTTGAACCATGAGAGACTGATATGCATATTATTAATGTTAGCTCTCCATGTACATAGGCCCAGCCATACTGTGCTGTTCTGAGCCAATTGTAATTTTTCAAAGTCCCTCTTTGTGTCAGAGAACCACAAGACTGAACAGTAGTCCAGGTGTGACAAAACTAGGGCCTATAGAACCTTTCTTGTTGATAGTATTGTTAATTTCCACATTATTCTTTACAAGATTTAGTTGAGCGTTAGGATTTAGCTAATTATTTGTCCCAAATACAAATCTTTTAGTTTTTGAAATATTTAGGACAAACGTATTCCATGCCACGCATTCTGAAACTAACTGCAGCTCTTTAACTGTTGCAGTCATTGCAGTCACTGTAGTAGCTAACGTGTATAGTGTTGAATCATCCGCATACATAGACACACTGGCTTTACTCAAAGCCTGTGGCATGTAATTACTAAAGACTGAACAAATGGGCCTAGACAGGTGCCCTGGGGAATTCCTGATTCTACCTAGATTATGTTGGAGAGGATTCTATTAAATAACACCATATGTGTTCTGTTAGACAGTTAACTCTTTCTCCACAATATAGCAGGGGGTGTAAAGCAATAACACACACGTTTGTACAGCAGCAGACTATGATCTATAATGTCAAAAGCCGCACTAAAGTCTAAGAACAGCCCCATCAATCTTTTTATAATCAATTTCTCTCAGCCAATCATCAGTCATGTGTGTTAGTGTTGAATGTTCTTCCCTATAAGAGTGCTGAAAGTCTGCTGTCAATTTATTTACTGTAAAATAGCATTGTATCTCGCCAAACACAATTTTTTCCAAACGTCTGGCTGATTGATTGGCTCTTTGAGCCAGTAAAGGGGGCTTTAATATTCTTGGGTAGTGGAATTACATGTGTTTCCCTCCAAGCCTGAGGGTACACACTTTCTAGTAGGCTTACATTGAAGATATGGCAAATAGGTGTGGCAATATGGTCCTCTATTATCCTCAGTAATTTCCATCCAAGTTGTCAGACCCCAGTGGCTTGTCATTGTTGATAGACATCAACAAAAATTGCCCCTCTTCCACACTCACTTTACAGAATTCAATTGCAATTGCAATGCTTGTCTTTCATAATTTGGTCATTTATACTTGGATGTGTAGTGTCAGCTTTTGTTGCTGGCATGTCATGCCTAAATTTGCTAGTCTTGCCAATAAAGAGATCATTAAAATACACTGAACAAAATATAAATGCAACAATTTCTAAGATTTTACTGAGTTACAGTTGCAATGAGGAAATCAGTTAATTTAAATAAATAAATTAGGCCCTAATCTATGGATTTCACATTGACTGGGAATACAGACATGCATCTGTTGGTCACATGGGGCACACTTTACAGCAGCAAACCACTCGCCCACACAACGCCATACACATGGTCTGTGGTTTTGAGGCTGGTTGGACGTACTGCCAAATTCTCTAAAATGTTGGAGGCGGCTTATAGTAGAGAAATTAACATTATATTCTCTGGCAACAGCTCTGGTGGACATTCCAGCAGTCAGCATTCCATTTGCATGCTCCCTCAAAACTTGTGGAATTGTGTTGTGTGACAAAACTGCACGTTTTAGAATTGTCTTTTATTATTCACAGCACAGGGTGCACCTGTGTAATTACCATGCTGTTTAATCAGATTCTTGATATGCCACACCTGTCAGGTGGATGGATTATCTTGGCAAAGGCGAAATGCTCACTAACAGAGTTGTAAACAAATTTGTGGGCCAAATTTGAAAGAAATACGCTTTTTGTGCCAATGGAACATTTCTAGGATATTTATTTCAGCTCATGAAACATGGGACCAACACTTTACATGTTGCATTTATATTTTTAGTCAGTGTAGTTGGCAATACCAGTGGGTTTTGTGATGAATGGGACATCTGATTCAATGAATGATGGAGCTGAGTTTGTCTTTTTTCCCCAAAAATGTATTTAAGGTGCTCCAAAGCTTTTTGCTATCATCATTCTTTAAATCATTAATATTTGTTTTATAGTATAATATATTTTTCTTTTCATTCCGTTTAGCCACACGATTCCTCAATTTGACATTATTAGTATTTGGCATTCCTTTTTTCTCATCCCTCTCAACCATACCATGTTTTAATTCCTCATCAATCCAATGGGATTTGACAGTTTTTACAGTCAATTTCTTAATGGGTGCATGCTTTTTATTAGTAACTGGAATAAGCAATACCATAAATGTGTCAAGTGCAGCATCTGGTTGCTCCTCATTCATTACAAACCAGCAAAACGTCTTTACATCATAAACATAAGAATCACTACAAAATATAATGTATGACCTCTTAAGACTAAAAAGACATACGCTATGTTAGCCCCAGACTTTGGAACTTTGGTTTTCCTAGATATGGCTATATTGTGATCACAACATCCGATGGATTAGGATTGCTTTAAAGATTTCATTTACATTTAACATCCGCTCTTATGGATTATTGGTGAATTCACCTTCTGACATCCAGTGGAACAGCCACTTTAAAGTGCATCTAAATCATTAAGGGGGGGGGTGGTGAGAAGGATTACTTATCCTATCTGCAGCATTAGTAAAGATGTGATCAATACATGTTCATTATTTAATTCCTGTGCTGTTTATAACTACACTGGTAGGTTGACTGATAACCTGAACTAGGTTGCAGGTACTGGTTACAGTTTGGAGAGTTTTCTTGAGTGGGCAGCTTGATGAAAGCCAGTCATATTGATATAACCCAGAAAATATATCACGTACATCAAAAAGCATTTCACACATACTATCCAGATACTGTCAGTTAGCACTTGGTGGTCTATAGGAAGCTTCCCACAAGTATGGGCTTTAGGTGCGCCAGACATACATGTATTGTGTAACATGAAGTCCTATGAGTGTCATCTGATGAAGATCATCAAAGGTTAGTGATTCATTTTACATTTGATTCATTTTACAAATTTTCTCTATTTGTGCTTTTTGTGTCTACTCTCTTTGGCTGGAAAAATGGCTGTGTTTTTCTGTGAGTTGGTGGTGACCTAACATAATCATTTGTGGCGCTTTCGCTGTAAAGCCAATTTGAAATCGGACACTGTGGTGGGATTAAAAATAAGATTACCTTTAAAACGGTTTAAGATACATGTATGTTTGAGGAATTTTAATTATGAGATTTGTTGTTTTGAATTTGGCGCCCTGCACTTTCACTGGCTGTTGTCATATCGATACCCTAAACGGGATTGCAGCCCTAAGAAGTTAAGAGGAAGCTTCTCACTGTAACCAGTGCCTGTATTCTGTGCCTGTAATCTGGTTCAGATTAATCTGTATTCTGTTGCTGGTAATCTGGTTCAGGTTATTAATCAACCTACCTGTCAGGACCCGGTTACGAACCTGGGTCTCTGGAGTGAGAAACAGTCACTTAACCAACTGAGCCACGAATAGTCAGCAGAACCCAGAAGATGAGGCAGACACAGCAGTACCTGTATTTAATAAAGTAAAAAGTCCTTCAAATACAAAAATGGCAAATCAAAAGGTGGAAGGTAAAGCACAAAAAGCCTCAAGAGATACTCACAAAAAATGAACAAAAACAAAAAAAACAGAATTGTCACCCGGAATCGACAAGAGCACACAGAACACTAGGGCTGGGTGCTAACATACAAACACAGAGCACAGAACTGAGGGAAACAAAGGGTTTAAATATAATCAGGGCAAACGAGGCACAGGTGCAAATAATAATGGGGATCAAGGGAAAAAACATAAGGTCAAAAAGCACAATGGGGGCATCTAGTGAAAAAACCCGGAACAACCCTGGCCAAATACTGACACTACCAGGGTGTTTACAAACACTATAGGAACAAGATCATCCACATGTATCGATCACATGTTTACTGATACTGTAGAACTTTGTTCTAAAGCTGTATCTGTACCTATTGGATGCAGTGATCACAGTTTAGTGGCTATATCCAGGAAAACCAAAGTTTCATAAACTGGCCCTAAAATAGTGTATAAGAGATCATAGAAATTATTTTCCTGTGACTCTTATGTGGATGATGTTAAAAATCTTTGATGGCCTGATGTGATTAATAAGGAGCATCCAGACGCAAAACTTGATTAATTTATGAAATTGCTTCTTCCAATTATTGATAAACATGCAGCTGTTAAGAAACTGACTGTTACAACTGCATGATTGAAAGAGAAAGGAGTGGCTAATAAATCTGGATGCACATCTGACTGGCTGACTTACTGCAAATTAAGAAATTAAAAAAGAAACTGTATTATGAAGCCAATATCAATGATATAAAGAATGATAGAAACAACTTTGGGGTACTCTAAATGAAATTATGGGCAGAAAGACAAATTCAACTCAATCTTTCATCACATGAGATGGCTTATACATCACGAAGCCATTTGACGTTGCCAATTATTTGAATGATTACTTAATTAGCAAAGTGGGCAAATTTAGGAAGGAAATGCCACCAATGAACAGTGAGTCATCATATTCATGCATAATAAACTAATAATGAATTAAAAGCATTGCAAGTTTGAATTTTGAACAATTTGTGTGTGAGAGGTGGGAAAATAATTGTTATCGATCAATAATGACAAACCTCCTGGCATTGACAACTTAGATGGAAAGATACTGTGGACTATAGCTGACCATATAGCCACTCCTATCTGTCATATCTTCAATCTGAGCCTAGAGTAGAGTCGTTGTCCTCAGGCCTGGAGGGAAGCCAAAATATTTCTGCTACCCAAGAGTGGTAAAGCGGCATTTACTGGTTCTAACAGCAGACCTACAAGCTTGCTGCCAGCTCTTAGCAAACTGTTTAAAAAAATGCTATCAGTGCTATCTCTCAGTAAACAAATTAACAACAGACATTCAGCATGCTTATAAAGAAGGGCACTCAACATGTACTGCACTGGCACAAATAACTGATGATTGGTTGGAAAAAATTGATCATAAGAAGATTGTGGGAGCTGTACTGTTAGGTGTCAGTGTAGCCTTTGATATTATTGACCATAACCTGATGAAAAAAGTGTGTGTTATGGCTTTTCAACCTCTGCCATATTGTGGATTCAGAGCTATCTATCTAATAGAACTCAGAGTTTTATTTAATGGAAGCTTCTCTAATGTCAAACATGTAAAGTGTGGTGTACCGCAGGCAGCTCTCTAGGCCCTGTACTGTTTTCTATTTTTACCAATGACCTGCCACTGGCATTATTATTATTATTAGACATTTATTCCAACAAGGAACACAGACTGAGACCAAGGTCTCTTTTACAGCTGGGCCCTGCGTATACATGTTTACACATACAGTTTAGGTACAGTGAAGGTACAAGAAACTACACAAGAAAAACAAAACGATCACAAAAATACAGCATCAGATTGTAACATTTACACATAGGTTATTCCTCTAACAGCACAAGAACTTGCATTATCCAAATCCTCCAATAACTGTTTAAATGGGCAAGGGGGACAAGAGTCTCAAGTTTAAGTTTAGTCTGCAGGCTATTCCATAGGCAAGGAGCATTGCAGGAAAAGGCAGCCATACCAACTCTGTGGAAATCACATGGGCCTCAAGTGTAATAAATGCTTGAGACCTTGTTTTAGGAATTATAATTATAATGTTGATGAGTGATGATAAATAAGAAGGTAGTTTATTCAGGAGTGCTTTATAGACAAACTACGTTGGCTTCACGTTTTCGTTTGATGTTTATTGTTTTGTTGGCAACAGCTTATCTTCTTGACGCTACCCATCCCTTAAGCGGGATAAGTGTCATCAGCAACCGCTGAATAGCATAGGGCCACAGTCAAATAATATTACTAAAAAATATTCACATTCATGAAATCACAAGTGCAATGTTGCAAACCACAGCATATTATTTTGTTAATCCACCTGTTGTCTCAGATTTTGAAATTATGCTTTACAGCAAAAGCAATCCAAGCATTTGTGTAAATTGATCGATAGTATAACAAAACATTATGTAGACTAAGCATTAAGTAGCTAGGTCACGAAAATCAGAAAAGCCATCAAATTAATAATTTACCTTTTCACTCACGTTTTCACTCACGAGACTCCCAGTTACACAACAAATGTTCCTTTTGTTCCATAAAGATTATTTTTATACCCAAAATACCTCCGTTTTTTTGTCGCGTTATGTTCAGAAATCCACAGGAAAGAGCGGTCACGACAACGCAGACGAAAATTCCAAATAATATCCATAATGTCCACGGAAACATGTCAAACGTTTTTTATAATCAAACCTCAGGTTGTTTTTAAAATATACAGTGCCTTGCGAAAGTATTCGGGCCCCTTGAACTTTGCGACCTTTTGCCACATTTCAGGCTTCAAACATAAAGATATAAAACTGTATTTTTTGTGAAGAATCAACAACAAGTGGGACACAATCATGAAGTGGAACGACATTTATTGGATATTTCAAACTTTTTTAACAAATCAAAAACTGAAAAATTGGGCGTGCAAAATTGTGCAGCAAACTCTCTCCAGAAGTTCAGTGAGGATCTCTGAATGATCCAATGTTGACCTAAATGACTAATGATGATAAATACAATCCACCTGTGTGTAATCAAGTCTCCGTATAAATGCACCTGCACTGTGATAGTCTCAGAGGTCCGTTAAAAGCGCAGAGAGCATCATGAAGAACAAGGAACACACCAGGCAGGTCCGAGATACTGTTGTGAAGAAGTTTAAAGCCGGATTTGGATACAAAAAGATTTCCCAAGCTTTAAACATCCCAAGGAGCACTGTGCAAGCGATAATATTGAAATGGAAGGAGTATCAGACCACTGCAAATCTACCAAGACCTGGCCGTCCCTCTAAACTTTCAGCTCATACAAGGAGAAGACTGATCAGAGATGCAGCCAAGAGGCCCATGATCACTCTGGATGAACTGCAGAGATCTACAGCTGAGGTGGGAGACTCTGTCCATAGGACAACAATCAGTCGTATATTGCACAAATCTGGCCTTTATGGAAGAGTGGCAAGAAGAAAGCCATTTCTTAAAGATATCCATAAAAAGTGTTGTTTAAAGTTTGCCACAAGCCACCTGGGAGACACACCAAACATGTGGAAGAAGGTGCTCTGGTCAGATGAAACCAAAATTTTACTTTTTGGCAACAATGCAAAATGTTATGTTTGGCGTAAAAGCAACACAGCTCATCACCCTGAACACACCATACCCACTGTCAAACATGGTGGTGGCAGCATCATGGTTTGGGCCTGCTTTTCTTCAGCAGGGACATGGAAGATGGTTAAAATTGATGGGAAGATGGATGGAGCCAAATACAGGACCATTCTGGAAGAAAACCTGATGGAGTCTGCAAAAGACCTGAGACTGGGACGGAGATTTGTCTTCCAACAAGACAATGATCCAAAACATAAAGCAAAATCTACAATGGAATGGTTCAAAAATAAACATATCCAGGTGTTAGAATGGCCAAGTTAAAGTCCAGACCTGAATCCAATCGAGAATCTGTGGAAAGAACTGAAAACTGCTGTTCATAAATGCTCTCCATCCAACCTCACTGAGCTCGAGCTGTTTTGCAAGGAGGAATGGGAAAAAATGTCAGTCTCTCGATGTGCAAAACTGATAGACATACCCCAAGCGACTTACAGCTGTAATCGCTGAAAGCAAAAGGTGCAAAGCGCAAGGCACTGTATATTCAATAATATATCAACGGGTGTTTAATTTTTTCAATAGGAAGTACTTTTTCAGTTTTTAATTTGTTAAAAAAGTTTGAAATATCCAATAAATTTGAAATGGGTACGTTTTTTAGCCAAAAATGGAAATACTGCCCCCTACACGCAAAAGGTTAAAATACAGAAGTATGTATGGTCCCCACGCTGCACCTTGGTCCACTGTTTCCACCTTAGACGATTGTGACATATGCAGAGGCCTGATTAATTTGAGAGCCAACTAAGCTCATAAGTGCAAGTGTATTTTCAACCAACTTTTTGAATCTATTAAAAATCAAAAAACGTGTTTTCTCTGCATTTAAAACAAGCTTCGGCTGTATAAAATACCCTTGTAACATCTTAAAATCTGTCTCCAATAGTGATAATGCTTGGTCAGCCGTTGAAGAGAGAGTACATATCAGTGTCATCAGCATATAAATGAATTTCACACTTTATCTCCAATATTGTTTATGTGGAGAGTAAACAGTAATGGACCAAGTATCGAACCTTGTGGGACCCCTTTAACCAACTCCAATGGCTCCAACTGGATGCCGTCGACTCTAACAGCCTGACTTCTATCCTTTAGATAATCATGAAATCACCGATAGGCATCCAATCCCAGTCATATTAACGACATCTTACCCAAAAGTATCGCATGGTCTACATTGTCAAAAGCTTTAGACAAATCTATGAACAAGGCAGCACAGTACTTTCTATTATCTAAGACATTAGTAATATCATTTGATGTTATTAACATAATTAAACAAAGCATGTGTGTCCATGTATGCTGATGATTCAACCATACACGCATCAGCAACCACAGCTAATGAAGTCACTGAAACACTTAACAAAGAGTTGCAGTCTGTTTTGTAATGGGTGGCCAGTAATAAACTGGTCCTGAACATCTTTAAAACTAAGAGCATTGTATTTGGTACAAATCCTTCCCTAAGTTCTCAACCTCAGCTGAATTTGGTAATGAATGGTGTGGCTGTTGAACAAGTTGAGGAGACTAAATTACTTGTCGTTACCTTAGATTGTAAACTGTCATGGTCAAAACATACAGATTCAATGGTTATAAAGATGGAGAGAGGTCTGTCTGTAATAGAGAGATGCCCTGCTTTTTTGACCACACTCCAAAAAGCAAGTCCTGCGGGCTCTATTTTTGTCTTATTTTGTTTATTATCCAGTCATGTGGTCGAGTGCTGCAAGGAAAGACCGAGTTAAGCTGCAGCTGTCCCAGAACAGAGTGGCACATCTTGTCTTCATTGTAATCAGAGGACTGATATAATACTATCCATGCCAGTCTCTCTGTCACGTTCTGACCTTTATTTCCTTTGTTTTGTCATTATTTAGTATGGTCAGGGTGTGAGTTTGGGTGGGCAGTCTATGTTTGTTTTTCTATGATTTGGGTATTTCTATGTTTCGGCCTAGTATGGTTCTCAATCAGAGGCAGGTGTCATTAGTTGTCTCTGATTGAGAATCATACTTAGGTAGCCTGGGTTTCACTGTGTGTTTGTGGGTGTTTGTTCCTGTCTCTGTGTTTGCACCAGATAGGGCTGTTTTTTTCCACATTTCTTGTTTTGTTAGTTTATTCATGTATAGTGTCTTTTAAATTAAACATGAATAACCACCACGCTGCATTTTGGTCCGCCTCTCCTTAAGTAAAGAAAACCGTTACGCTCTCTTGGTTAAGAGTTGAGGAGAGACTGACTGCGTTACATCTTTTTATAAGAAACAACATTTTTGCATAGTCAAATTACACACAGCTCTGACACACACACCTACCCCACCAGACATGCCCCCAGGGTTTTTTTCACAGTCCCTAAATTCAGAACTAATTCAAGAAAGTGTACAGTATTATATAGAGCCATTATTGCATTCCAATTCCATTCCATCTCAGATTGCTCAAGTGAACAGTAAACCTGTAACGGCGTTCTTCTGTTGAAGGAGGAGCGGACAAAAATGCAGCGTGGTGGTTACTCATGTTTATTGATGAAAAAATGACTAGACATGAAATAACTGAAATGTACAAAAACAACAGATGGAAAACGTGAAAAAACTATACAGCCTATCTGGTGAAATATAAACACAGACAGGAACAATCACCCACAAAACACTCAAAGAATATGGCTGCTGAAATATGGTTCCCAATCAGAGACAACGATAATCACCTGATTGAGAACCGCCTCAGGCAGCCATAGACTACGCTATACACCCCACAAATCCCCAAGACGAAACACACCACAATAAACCCATGTCACACCCTGGCCTGACCAAATAAATAAAGATAAACATAATATATTTCGACCAGGGCGTGACAGAACCCCTCCACCCTAAGGTGCGGACTCCCGGACGCACATCAAAACAATAGGGAGGGTCCGGGTGGGCGTCTGTCCATGGTGGCTGCTCCGGCGCGGGACGTGGACCCCACTCTATAAATGTCTTAGTCCCCCCTCCTCGCGTCATAGGATAGTCTACCCTCGCCGCCGACCATGGCCTAGTAGTCCTCACCCAGAACCTCACTGGACTGAGGGGCAGCTCGGGACTGAGGGGCAGCTCGGGACTGAGGGGCAGCTCGGGACTGAGGGGAAGCTCGGACTGAGGGGAAGCTCGGCACTGGGAAGCTCGGGACTGAGAGGAAGCCCAGCACTGAGAGGAAGCCCAGCACTGAGAGAAAGCTCAGCCAGGTAGTTGGATCCGGCAGATCCTGGCTGGCTGGCGGTTCTGGCAGATCCTGGCTGACTGGCGGATCTGGAAGAGTCTGGTTGACAGGCGGATCTGGAAGAGTCTGGTTGACAGGCGGATCTGGAAGAGTCTGGTTGACAGGCGAATCTGGAAGAGTCTGGTTGACTGGCAGATCTGGAAGAGTCTGGCTGACTGGCAGATCTGGAAGAGTCTGGCTGACTGGTCGGATCCTGGCAGACTGACGGATATGGCTGCTCCATGCTGACTGGCGGCTTTGGCTGCTCCATGTAGACTGACAGCTCTGGCGGCTTCTTGCAGACTGGCAGCTCCTTGCAGACTGGCAGCTCTGGCTGCTTCATCCACACCTGGTTTAAAAAAACAGATAAAACAACACCTCACGGCACAACGCTTCTCCCCTATTTGACCTAGATCGTTTGTGTGTATGTATTGATATGTAGGCTACGTGTGCCTTTAAAAAAAATAATGTGTGTGTAGTTTTGTCCTTGAACTTTCTATTTGTGACGAACCTCGTCCTCCTCTTCTGAGGAGGCGTAGCGAGAAGGATCGGAGGACCAATTTGCAGGGTGGTAAGTGTCCATAATGTTTATTTTAATACATAAACTGAACACTACGAAATACAAATCAATAAACGTGAAATGAACGAAACAGTCCTGTGTGGTACGAACACTAACAAGGAAGACAAACACACACAACCCAAAAGTGAAACCCAGGCTACCTAAGTATGATTCTCAATCAGGGAAAACAATTGACAGCTGCCTCTGATTGAGAACCATACTGGGCCGAAGTCAAAAACCAACATAGAAAACCAAACATAGACTGCCCACCCAACTCGCATACTAAACAAAAAAGATAAAATAACAGAACTATGGTCAGAACGTGACACTATTAATGTTCTGTATTATGTCATGTTTTTTGTGGACCCAGGAAGAGTAGCTGCTGCTTTTGCAACAGCTAATGGGGATCTTAATAACAAATACTACATTTAAGAAACGTTTTTCAACAGAATTGGCTAAATGAATTCACTCCCGATCATACACAAACACAGTTCACTTTCATAGCGGCCACAAAACAGCATACTTACTCGTTGTATATATTATTCCATCTCACAACTATCCATGCACTCTCCTCCTCTCTCCTTTTCCCCTTCGCGTGTGGGCTTTAGTGCACAACACATAAGCTGTCCACTACACACAGCATACATCATTGTCACATCATAGTCAACATAGCATCCCTCTCTGTTTGAGTTGGGTTTTTGAGTTGGATAAACTAACTAGCTAAGAAAAAGTTAAAGTAAAAAAAATATATATAACCAAATATACTGTAGCTATCTCTCTCTCGCGTCTCCTTAATTTTGGAAGAAATTATTTATTTTTAAACTGTCTTTCTCTCTCTTTAAGTCAGCTCCTCACCACATATGATGCACTGTAGTTCTAGCTAGCTGTATGTTATGTCTTGAGTACTAGATTAATTCTCTGATCCTTTGATTGTGTGGACAACATGTCAGTTTGTGCTGCAAGAGCACAGACAGGTTGAAGGACGTCCTCCGGAAGTTGTCATAATTACTGTCTAAGTCTATGGAAGGGGGTGAGAACCATGAGCCTCCTAGGTTTTTCATTGAAATGAATGTAACCAGAGGAGGACAGCAGCTAGATGTCCTCCAACTATACCATGGTACTACCTTTGAGTGCTGCAGAGGCTACTGTAGACCTTCATTGCTAAACAGTGTGTTTTAATCAATTATTTGGTGATTTGAATATATTTAGTTTTTTTAATCTAAAAAGGATAACTTTTTAAAAGTTTCAGTTTTTTTATGAACTTCACTGATGATGGTCCTCCCTTTGCTCCTCTGAGGAGCCTCCACTGCTCTCTTCTCTTTCTTTCGTCCTCTGTGCTTCTCCCAGTCTGTGTGCAATTATCTCCTGATCCCTTGCACTCAGTGTGTCTCTGTGTTCCTTGCCTTACACAGCACCTGTGATGCATGACACACACGCCAACACACACAGCTACAAATAGATAGGTCTAGGAAACAGTTTGTGTCCTATCAGCTCAAAGACACCAGGGTGAGACATCACATTTGCGATAAAGAAAGATTTTCCAAAGATATAAAAAGGTTCATATATTCTCCAGCAACTTGGCTTCACCTAAAGCCAAACTGATTGAAAAATCTATCCTTTGTAAAAAGGCCATAAGACTAACATACCATTACAGGAAACACCTACAGCACACAATGTCACAGGAAGGCCAAAAAGATCATCAAGGACAACAATCACCTGAGCCACTGCCTGTTCACCCCGCTCTATCATCCAGAAGGTGAGGTCAGTACAGGTGCATCAAAGCTGGGACCGAGAGTCTTCCCGACAGCTTCTATCTCAAGGCCATCAGACTGTTAAACAGCCATCACTAACATTAAGTGGCTGCTGCCAACATACTGACTCAAATCTCGAGCAACTGTAATAATTAAAAATCGGATATAATAAATGTATCACTAGTCACTTTAAACAATGCCACTTTATATAATGTTTACATACCCTACATTTCTCATCTCATATGTATATACTGTACTCTGTACCATCTATTGCATCTTGCCTATGCTGTTAGGCCATCGCTCATCCATATATTTATATGTACATATTGTTATTCATTCCTTTACACTTGTGTGTCAAAGGTAGTTGTCGTGAAATTGTTAGATTACTTGTTACTTGTTAACATCTTCTAACCAGGGGCGGCAGGGTAGCCTAGTGGTTAGAGTGTTGGACTAGTGAAGTTCAAATGATTCATGAACTGATTGATACAAATACATTAGCTTACATTTTGCATCAATGTATTGATTAACCGGTCTCAGATGAGGATGGAGGATTGAATGGTATGACTGGTAAGACTCATTCATTTATTACCACCGGACTTTTCTCTCTATTTGCATTTTCTTCCCTTTAGGTACCCCTGGTCGTCACAGTAGGGTTAGGGTCACCCTGCGGTTATCCTGCCCTCCTCCACGAATAGTGACTACCTGCAGTTCACAGAACAACTCTGGAGTTACCCTACAAACTCATCACTAAGCTAAGAACCTTGGGACTGAACACCTCCCTGTGAAACTGGATCCTGGCCGCCCCAGATGGTGAGGGTAGGCAACAACACATCTGCCATGCTGGCCCTCAACATGGGGGCCCCTCAGAGGTGTGTGCTTGGTCCCCTCTTGTACTATCTGTTCACCCACGACTGCGTGGCCCTGCACAACTCCAACACCATCATTAAGTTTGCAGATGACATGACGATGGTAGGCCTGATCACCGACGACAATGAGCCTATAGGGAGAGAGGTCAGAGACCTGGTGCCAGGACAACAACTTCTCCCTCAACGTGATCAAGACAAAGGAGATGATCGTGGACTACAGGAAAAGGAGGGCCGAGCACACCCCCATTCACATCAAAAGGGCTATAGTGGAGCGGATTGAGTGCATCAAGTTCCTTAGTGTTCACATCCCTAAGGACCTATCATGGGCCAAACAAACTAAGACAGTTGTGAAGAGGGCACAACAATGCCTATTCCCCCAGGAGGCTGAAACGATTTGGCATGGGATCTCAGATCCTCAAAAAGTTATACAGCTGCACCATCGAGAGCATCCTGACTGTTTGCATCACCGCTTGGTATGGTAACTGCTTGGCATCCGATCGCAAGGCACTACATAAGGTAGTGCGTATGGGTCAGTACATCACTTGTGCCGAGCTTCCTGCCTGACCTCTATACCAAGCATTGTCAGAGGAAGGCACTAAAAATTGTCAAAGACTCCAGCCACCCAAGTCATAGACTGTTATTTCTGGTACCACACGGCAAGTGGTACCGGAGCGCCAAGTCTGGTACCAAAAGGCTCCTTAACAGCTTCTACCCCCAAGGTATAAAACTGCTGAGCAGTTCATCCAATGTCTACCTGCATTTTTTTACTATTATTTTTTCCACTGACTCTTGCACAGGCTTGATGTTCACACATACTAAACTACACTCCAAAACACACACGCATAAATGTTGATGCCACACACACACACACAGACACAGCTGCTACACCTGTTGTATACTGTGCATGTGACAAAAAAAAATGCTATTTGGAGACAACCATGTATCTCACATATGTCAGAGTCAAGGCCCGCGGGCCACATCCGGCCCGCGAGAAGGTTTTTTACGGCCCCTGGGATGATCTTGATTTATTATTAGAACCGGCCCGCAGACCGCAGCAAGCCGGCAGCCCGCAGATCTTTTACACGCACCAATACTACATTTCCCACAATGCAACGGTGACGCACCGAGCAGTAGGCTGCTTCATTTCAATATTTATTGGCACAGCAGTCGTCAGCATCACAGTAAAATTAACTTTCAGATACCCATCAAAAATGGCAAAACGGAAGGTGGACACTGAGAACCGGGGTTTCAAACAAGGTGGGAGTCGGAGTATATGTTCACGGAGGTAGCTGGAAAACCTGTGTGTCTTCTGTGTGGAGAAAGTGTGGCGGTACTGAAAGAGTATAATCTGAGACGACATTATGAAACGAAACACGCGGACAAAAACAAGAATATGGACATGGAACAAAGGCTACAAAAGGCAGAGGAATTAAAACGAGGCCTCAAATCTCGACAGGCTCTGTTCAAAAAAGCCAAATCACAAGGCCAGGCTGCTGTCAAGGCCAGTTTTATTTTGGCAGAAGAGATCGCTAAATCAGCCCGGCCATTTACGGAGGGGGATTTCATCAAAAACTGCATGATTAAAGTTTGTGACGAAGTTTGCCCAGAAAAAAGGCAACTCTTTTTAAATGTGAGTCTGAGCAGAAACACCATTGCCGAGAGAGTAGACCAGTTGTCCATCAATCTAAAAGAGCAGCTTGTGAAAAAGGGAAAAGATTTCATTGCATATTCCTTGGCTGTGGATGAGAGCACCGACATTTCTGACATTGCCCAGTTGTCAATTTTCATCCGCGGAGTGGACTCCAGCCTAAGCGTGACAGAGGAGTTTTTGGCTTTACGTCCTATGCATGGCACAACTACGGGGCATGATTTGTATGAAGAGGTGTCAAGATGTGTAAATGAGATGGAGCTGCCTTGGGAAAAACTCGTGGGTTTGAACCGACGGAGCACCTGCGATGTGTGGACACAGGAGCGGACTGGTGGCGAAGTACGGGAAAAGATGCAAGAGGAAAACGCGACAGGTGAGCTGACAGCTTATCATTGTATCATACACCAGGAAGCGTTGTGCGGTAAAGCCTTGAAAATGGAGCATGTAATGAGCATCATCACGCGCACAGTTAACTTTATCAGAGCCAAAGGTTTGAATCACCGCCAGTTCAAGGCATTTCTGACGGAGTTAGAAACGGAGCATGGTGATTTGCCTTATCACACAGAGGTGCGATGGCTAAGCCAGGGAAAGGTGCTTCAAAGATGTTTCGAGCTTCGTGAGGAGATTTGTCTGTTCTTGGACAGCAAAGGGAAAGACACAACACAACTCCGAGACTTAAATGTTTCTGTGTGAAATGGCTTTTCTGTGTGACATTACGAGTCATCTGAATGCAATGAACTTGCAGCTGCAGGGTCGGGATCATGTCATCTCTGATATGTACAGTACAGTGAAGGCATTTAAAACCAAACTGACTCTGTGGGAGACGCAGATGCGGAAAGAAAATTTGAGCCACTTTCCCAGCTGCCAGACCATGAAAGAGAAGCTCTCTACCAGTTTCCAGCGCACAGTTGGCTGATAAAATAGGTATGCTTGCCGCTGACTTTCGCGCCGATTTGCTGACTTTGAAGCACAAAAAGCAGGTTGGAACTGCTCGGTAACCCATTTGCTGTTGACGTGGAAAGCTCACCACCAAACCTCCAAATGGAGTTGATTGACCTCCAATGCAATGATGCACTGAGGGCAAAATATGCGGCAGTGGGTGCTGCGGAGTTCGCCCGTTTCCTCCCCGACACAATGCCCCAGCTGCGCATCCAGGCTTGTTGTCTATGTTTGGCAGCACATACCTGTGTGAACAACTTTTTCTTTGATGAACCTGAACAAAACATCACACAGAAGTCGACTTACTGCTGAACACCTCCACTCAATTCTGAGGATTTCCTCAGCTACTACACGAACATTGATGAACTTGTGGAAAAGATGGGACACCACCAAGTATCACCCTCAACCTCAAACAAGTGAACATTACTGTGCAATCACATATTTAGAGTTTTTACTCAGTTCAAGTTTAAAAGTTAAAGTTTAATATTTGTTTTCACTGCATGTTACTTCTCCTTAAACAAAGTGTTGTTTTTGATTAATAGATTTTTGCACTTTATTTTATTGTATTTCAATCCAATTATATTTTAAAAATATTTCAGTTGAGTGGATGATAGAAAATTGCTATTATTGTTTTTTTCTTTGAAGTAAATTTAGCCCACTTTTGCTAAAATAGAAAATATAGGCTACTGATGGTGCCTTGAATACCGGTTTCTTTCATTTAATGTTCATGTTATGGGGATTTTTATATAAAGGAAATTTGTCTTTTGTGTCTGTTGAAAATTAAAGATTACTGACAGAGCCATAAGAAAATATTGCTTTATTTATCTGATCATATTGGAATATATTTGTTAGGTTTTCAGTAGGTTCAATTAGGTTCACTAGACATCGGCTTGTAGCTAAATTTTTTATTTGGCCCTCCGTCCATTTGACTTTGACACCCCTGATGTATCTGAATGAAGCCAGCATTTTACTTTTGTGGCCTCTGATATATTAAACCTCTATACCTGTTCAACTGCAAGTGATGTAGCAAACCCTTGACTAAAGTTATGCATGGAATAATGACAAGGATGTGCAGTAAGCCAGGATTTATACTTTTGTTTATTTAAACATTGAATAGATATGATATATTGCGACTACTCCTGGTGGCAACACATGCCGGCAGAACCACTCTGTTGTCTGCCCCCAGCCCCAGCCACTCTCCTGGCAGGGAGACCCAGAAGCACCACTCTGATGTCTGGCCCCGGCCGCTCGCCACGCAGGGAAGAATTGTCTAAAAGAACAAAACAAATATCTGCCAAAGAACAATAGATAGCAAGCCATTCATGTTAGCCATCTGGTAACAGGTACTGTCTTTCCCAATACCATCATTGCCATTGCTCGTGTAATATGTGGAGCTGGGGAAATTTCCAAAAAATGCATGGGTAGGGTGAAAATATGACAGGGTGCAGGAAAACATCCTGGTCCCCAGGCGGTAATCCTCCTCTCTGACCAGGAGATGGTGGGATTATGGAGTTGGAGCCATGCTAGGCTGAGGATGACTGTGTATGGGTACGGTGATGATGGAGAAGGGAATGTTCTCCTGGTGCTTGGGTCCCACGCTTAGGGTGAATGATGCTGTGGCGTGAGTAATTGTGCCAGATCCCAATGGTTGCATATCCAGAAATGGACAGGAAGAGAAGAGGAGAGCGGGTATGAAGTTATGTTCAAGGAGGAGGCCAGGGCCTGGTCGATTTAAGTTCCCAGCAACAGAGTCCACTATAGCTGTAGAGACAACAGATGAGGGACAGCCAGCAAGTGAAATTGAAAGCAGAAAGGAAGGGTTTGGCGGAAAGTGATGATGGAATACTCACGCCTACCCTGGGAGACGGAAGGTCACGGGGCCGCCCCTCTGCTCTAGTGGACCCCGGTTAGGGCGAACCGGACACCGCTGAAGCTGCGGTCCCTCCTGGCCACAATGGGGACAGAGGTCCATCTGTCTCCGGCGACGCCGCTCTGCCGCGAAGAGGTGTGTGACCCCCATCTCCATGGGTTCAGGCTCTGCCTCAGGACAGTCAAAGGAGGGGGCCGAGTGGCACACCGACACTTCTGAAGAAGGTTATCTAGATGGATGGCCAACGAGATGAGAGCATCCAAGGATAGGTTGTCATCTGGACATGCCAACTCCGTCTGGACCTCCTCTCGCAGTCCACTGCAGAATAGAGTGCGGAGCGCCGGCTCATTCCATCCACTGGAGGCTGCCACAATCTAAAAAGTGAGGGCGTACTCCTCAGCAGTCTGGATTTGAAAAAGTTACCCACCCCCTTTTCTGCCCTCTGGAGGATGGTCAAAGACCGCCCTGAACAGAGCCATGAACCTCTCATAGGAACCCAAATCGTCTTCTCCACTCTCCCAGATGGCCGTAACCCACACCAACTCCCGTCCGTTCAGCAGGGTAATGACCGTGGCAACCATGGACCTCTCGATGGTGGGGGCTCCCGTCTGATAGGAAGCCACGGCATTTCTATGGAGTACCATCATCCTTCTTCCGGAAGGGAAAGCAGGGCATCGCTGACCTGGGCGGACGGCTGGGTAGCCTGGGGGACTGGCTCACAGTGACTACCCGTGGTAGGAGGCCCTCCATCAGAGTTATGGAGAACCTCGCTGGTGGTGTTGAGGTTGTGGAGAATGCAGAGGACCTCCTTCATGGTCGTACCCAGTAGAGCCAGCTGGTCGTGGTGTTGGTGGAGTAGATGACCCTGTTCCTTGACTGTCTGGAAGATGGTGTAATCATCTGCTGCTTCCATAATTTCTGAGGCAGTATTCTGCAACGTAGACACAGGGCATCAGGAAGCAGGTGCAGACGGTTATGAGTTTTTTTTTTACTCTGGTGGTCTCAGGAAGAAATGACATTTTACTGTACAAGACTGAGTAAAAATGTAGATGAAATTATAACAATTACAGATCAAATAGCCTAACCATGAAAATTGTTTATCTGTGGTTGTGCTTGTGGGAGGCTATAGTAGCTAGAGTTATTAGTCTACGTCACCTTGCATTTTTGTTGGCAAATGTTTTCACCACGGCCTATAGGCTTAGGTTGTGCGGCCGACTGTTTTCTATAGTGAATATTTTGAACCCAGTCTTTCCTGAGAAAGATAGACATCGAAGACAGGCGCTTGGCCCCCAGAGCTCGTGGACACCCCCCACCTTGCGGGGGCTGCACGGGTGTCCGGTACACCAGTGCTCTGTGTGTGTGGTTGTTTGTGCATGGCATGTGTGTGTCTTCCCTAATAAAACAGCAATACAAATATGGAACAGGTGCTCTTTTCCATTTTCCACCCCATTGTCATAAACATTCCAAGGGCTCTGTTTTCGGATGCTGCTAAAGAGGTGCAATGTCAAAAGCACTTTATTTTGCAATTTCATCATGGAAAAATTGGAACACCTACATTTTCCAGCCCTAACGCTAGGTTTGTCGATTTACATGTCTAACGTCAGGTAAATTGAGGTAGGATGGATGGCAATATTTATGGTGTGTCCTAAAAACAAGCCTAAAACAGAGCTACATAAAATTGTCAAATGGAAAGTGTAGACCCACAAAAAGCAGGTCTTAACGATAACACAGTTGATAATAACATGGATTTGAGAGCGGAAGCACAGCCTATCCAGCCATGACGCACAGTGCCCATGTAAGGAGATATGTGCCGATGAATCTCATATTTAGAAATATAAAAACACAAATGGTCCCCCCCCATTTCCTTATATTTGATTAGAAATCAAGCATAGCCTGCCCTCCCCCCTGGTTTAGTAGCATCGCATAGGTGTGTCTTTTTATCCTGGCCATAAGCCAGACGTAGCCTATGAAAAAAGTGGTTTTATAAGAAAGAGTGCTTTGAAGTACTGCAGGTTTTGTCCCTCATGCTTTTTTATTATTCACAAACCTGCATTTCGCTTGATCAAGTAAGCTATCCATCCCCATTTCAAAGAGCGGCCATTGTCCAATTACAAAAGAGACGCTCCTCCAAACTATAAAGGTGGATTTATTTTAGAATCTGCCTTGCATGTAAGCAACCATACAATTGACAGGAGCCTAGTATTTTTTGGGGATGTACAAATGTTATGCGTAAAGACATTTAGGCCGCCTAAAGGGAGAGCATACTAAAAAAGGAATTTCTCAAATCCGCTAATGAGAACCTTGACGAACTTGTACTTAGCCGGTGGGGATTCCGGTGGGGTGCCCCCACCCAGGCAGTGGCAGTGTTGGCAACACTAGCTGCAGTAACCCATGGGGGGTTCACACTCGGATATTCAGAGAGGGGGTATAATATTGTGACCCTGGTGGCACAAAATCAAAAGTCTGACTGCATGGAGATGCTTGGGAATATGGTCAATATGGGTGACCGTATTGTGGGTGTTTCAGGGAAAAGGTGTACATTTGACCTCCATCATCTAGAATGTGACAATGGTTAATAAAATCTGTCAATTTCAGCTCATTTTTTTGCACAGTCTTGCAGGCCTTATCATGCAGCTGCAATTAAGTGCATTTGTAAATCAAGACCTTTCTTGAGTTGGGCTCTGGGATGGTGCAACTGTTGAGCATGTGAGTTGATGGTTGTGTGGGGGGAAAGGGTTGAGTGTGTGTGTGGTTGTATGTGTGTATCCCACAACTGTTGCGAAGGAGTAAAAGATGTTATGGACAATAGAGGATGATCCACAGCTATATATTATACAAATCGAGGTGAGGGCGATGGAAATGCATTTGGCAGTTGATCTACTTCAATTCGGTAAATGGCACTGTGTGCTCTTTTCGAAGGATGCATCCCAGTCTGTTCAGGGCTATGGGATACGGGGGGTCGGAGGTGGTCTGTCGGGCATTGGGATGACAACCCAACCCGGGATGAGTTTACAGACATATATTTTGATAAATACACTGCTCAAAAAAAAGGGAACACTTAAACAACACAATGTAACTCCAAGTCAATCATACTTCTGTGAAATCAAACTGTCCACTTAGGAAGCAACACTGATTGACAATAAATTGCACATGCTGTTGTGCAAATGGAATAGACAACAGGTGGAAATTATAGGCAATTAGCAAGACACCCCCAATAAAGGACTGGTTCTGCAGGTGGTGACCACAGACCACTTCTCAGTTCCTATGCTTCTTGGCTGATGTTTTGGTCACTTTTGAATGCTGGCGGTGCTTTCACTCTAATGGTAGCATGAGACGGAGTCTACAACCCACACAAGTGGCTCAGGTAGTGCAGCTCATCCAGGATGGCACATCAATGCGAGCTGTGGCAAGAAGGTTTGCTGTGTCTGTCAGCGTAGTGTCCAGAGCATGGAGGCACTACCAGGAGACAGGCCAGTACATCAGGAGACGTAGAGGAGGCCATAGGAGGGCAACAACCCAGCAGCAGCACCGCTACCTCCGCCTTTGTGCATGTGTCTGCTCAAACGGTCAGAAACAGACTCCATGAGTGTGGTATAAGGGCCTGACGTCCACAGGTGGGGGTTGTGCTTACAGCCCAACATCCTGCTGGACGTTTGGCATTTGCCAGAGAACACCAAGATTGGCAAATTCGCCACTGGCGCACTGTGCTCTTCACAGATGAAAGCAGGTTCACACTGAGTACATGTGACAGACGTGACAGAGTCTGGAGATGCCATGGAGAACGTTATGCTGCATGCAACATCCTCCAGCATGACCGGTTTGGCGTTGGGTCAGTCATGGTGTGGGGTGGCATTTCTTTGTGGGGCCGCACAGCCCTCCATGCGCTCGCCAGAGGTAGCCTGACTGCCATTAGGTACCGAGATGATATCCTCAGACCCCTTGTGACACCATATGCTGGTGCGGTTGGCCCTGGGTTCCTCCTAATGCAAGACAATGCTAGACCTCATGTGGCTGGAGTGTGGAAACAGTTCCTGCAAGAGGAAGGCATTGATGCTATGGACTGGCCCGCCCGTTCCTCAGACCTGAATCCAATTGAGCACATCTGGGACATCATGTCTCGCTCCATCCACCAACACCACGTTGCACCACAGACTGTCCAGGAGTTGGCCGATGCTTTGGTCCAGGTCTGGGAGGAGATCCCTCAGGAGACCATCCGCCACCTCATCAGGAGCATGCCCAGGCGTTGTAGGGAGGTCATACAGGCACGTGGAGGCCACACACACTACTGAGCCTCATTTTGACTTGTGTGACTCCAAATCCAGACCTCGATGGTTTGATAAATCTGATTTCCATTGATAATTTTTGTGTGATTTTGTTGTTAGCACATTTAACTATGTAAAGAAAAAAGTATTTAATAATAATATTTCATTCATTCAGATCTTGGATGTGTTATTTTAATGTTCCCTTTATTCTTTTGAGCAGTGTAGATTTGAAAGTTGTCTCATTATGGTAAGTGGTGAAATAAGTGTAGCCAGTTACAATTGTAATGGCCTAGCAGATAATAAGAAAAGACGATCCGTATTTACCTGGCTAAAAGAGAAGGAATATGATATCAATTGGAGATAATATACGACAAGTACTGGGAACAATAGAATACTATGAAATATCGGGGACACAAGGCCTGGCTTTCATAGCTGATTTTGAAAAGGCTTTTGATAAAGTTTATATATAAATGCCTACAATATTTCAATTTTGGGGAATCTCTTACAAAATGGGTTAAAGTTATGTATAGTAACCCTAGGTGTAAAATAGTAAATAATGGCTGCATCTCAGAAGGTTTTGAACTCTCTAGAGGAGTAAAACAAGGTTACCCACTATAGGCATATATATTTATTATTGCCATCGAAATGTTAGCTGTTAAGATTAGATCAAACAATAATATTAAGGGATTAGAAATCCGTGGCTTAGAAACTAAGGTGTCATTGTACGCTGATGATTCATGTTTTCTTTTAAAACCACAATTATTGTCTCTCCATGGCCTCATAGAGGATCTAGATACTTTTGCTATTCTCTCTGGATAAAAACCAAATATTACGTATTGGATCACAAAAAAATGCACATTTTACATTACCATGTAGTTATGTCACACATGCAGCTAACACAGACACATGGAAATGTCTGCTCTACCCAAAATTACAACCGATTAATTGCAGCATTACCGCAAAAATGGAAGAGGTAAGTAGAAGGGGAAAAAAGTAAGGAACTTGTATGTCGGCCCTCTATTAAAGAATATAAATGGTTAAAGAAAAGTGTGATAAATAAAAACATATACCAATTTAATTTAAGGACCAAAACAATGACAGCTGTGCCATATAAATTGCAAAATAGGAAGAGATTTTCGATATACCCATTCCATGGCACATGGTTTATGAATTGATATGCAAAACAAACGTCAAATTTTTAAATTTAAATTACGATACAAAATTATTGCAACTAATAGAATGTTATATATATGGGGGATACAATCTTCCCAGCTCTGCAGATTCTGCTGTGAGGAGGCAGAGTCATTAGATCATTTATTTTGGTATTGTACATATGTAGCTCATTTTTGGTCACAGGTCCAGGAATGGCTGAAGAATTGCAACATTTGCCTAGAACTAATGCTGCAGACAGCAATACTGGGTGATTTGAAAAGCCATAGTCAATCAATCAATAATATAAAAATTATTTTAGCCAAAAAAAATGTTTAAGTTTACAATCTGTAGAAGCTATGTGAATAGAACGTTTCAATTAGTTTGTGAAACATCATAGCACAGTTCAAAAATATATGGCAAATAGAAATCCAAAATGGATGATGTTGAGAGATAGATGGGAGAGGTTGAATGGAGCTGAAGGGTGGGACTAATAGCAAGATAAACCATGTAAAACATACGGGATCTGTAAAATGTATATAGGTTCAGAACCTTTGTGAAATAGCACAGTTACAAATAGAAATCAAACTGGATGGACATCAGAAAAAGAGGAAGGACTAAAAACAAACAAACTATTGTAAAATTGACTGTGTCTGTAAAATGTGTATAAGATGTATAAATTGAAGGTAAAAGCCGAAGTGTTTATTAGTTTACTCCAGTTGAGGGATCGGTGGTAGGGTTTGCGGGGAATAATAATAAAGGTATATTCTTTTTTTTAAGTATGTATGTCTATATAGGTATGTTTATGTATACATGTGTATATGTATGCATTTACACCTAGGTGTTCACATAGTGCCATGGAACGAGTGAAGCGATGAATGATATTATGCTTCTGACCCGATCGTATTTTAAACAAGTTGTTACATTTTTATTGGAATTATACACTGTATTTTTAGGCCTTAACAGTAGCTTAGTGAATTTTATCCTGCTTATTGACTATGTTTTTATTTTTATTTAACCTGCCAAGTCAGTTAAGAACAAATTCTTATTTACAATGATGGCTTACCCTGGCCAAACCCTAACCCGTATGATGCTGGGCCAATTGTGCACCGTCATAATGGACTCCCAATCACGGTCGGTTGTGAAACAGCCTGGAATCGACCCAGGGTCTGTAGTGACGCCTCTAGCACTGAGATGCAGTGCCTTAGACCGCTGCATCACTCGGGAGTTTAGCATGTCCATTTCCAGACTTGAATGTATAAGGCATAAACCTATATCAGTGTGATTGTTATAGCCTGTTTAACAATGTATATCCCTTATTCATAAGAACAATGCGGATTGCAAACATATTTAGCAAATATGTTCAGTCTAGCATTTGAATTCAAGTTGTTGACAATGCAATACATAAAATACTGTAAATACACAACTTAGGATGTCATCAGTGGATTGAACTGTTGTGATCTCAGGGAGTGAGCTTGGAAGGTCCAACCAACGTCTCTTTGAGGCAACCACACAGTCTACTACTGTGAGTGCAGGAAAGGCTTGAGACAATGCACCTAGGACAATGTTGACATCCTTTGCGATAGTGCACCTTGAAGTCGAACTGCTGTAAATGCAGGGTCCAACAATCTCAATGAAGTCTTCGACCAGGTAAGAGCATTCGACCCAGGTAAGAGCATTCGACCAGGTAAGAGCAATGACCAGGTAAGAGCATTGTGATCAGCGAAAACATTGCAACGTTCGCACTCCAGTTAATGTCTCCACTTCTTAAAAGACCAGAAAACATCCAGACACTCTTTCTCTGATGTTGAATAGATGAGCTCTGGCCCCTTGAGGGCTCTGGAGGCAGGGACAGACTGGGAATTAAAAATGGCCCTGGGCTTTTTGACTCAGACCGGCCCACCAAAACACCCCCAGCGATACACAACCCACGCCACACTTTATGTAAACAAGATTTTCTGAGCAATATTAATAACAATAATTTTTGTAAAATATATGTAAAATAGAACAAGGGGAAGGTGTTGCTCTTAGGAGGAGGCTGGCTAGAATGAGAACATATTGGCACAATGGCACTGGCAGCAAGGTGGCAAAAATCTCTGGAACCATCTGACCAGTAGAATAGATAATACAGGAAGAAATTTGTTGGTGAAAAGACTGGTGAGTAGGCAAGTCATAGAATAAAATTAAAATAAACACATTTCCTACCTCCTTAAATTAGCAATTTCTGCAGCAGCTCACTTCTCTCAGCAAAGCCATCTATAACCAGGTCACTGTCCAGGGCCATTAAAACATCTCACTCAGTAGCCATGAGCATAAAAGCCTCACGGTGCTGTTGAGATAGAACGCTCCTGAGCCTACTCTTGATGAATTTCAGAGTAGAGAAGCACTGCTCGCAAGCTACCTGGGTTACTGACAGGGAAAGTAGGAACTTGTAAGGCTCAGGATGTGGTATGCATCGGTCAATAGGTTGTACTGACTAAGATTACGGTAGCAACACAGTGGACAGCCTTTGCTAGATGAACAGCTCTTGTTCACCATCTCCACCTTCATCTTAATTTCCTTCAGGTCCATTATCCTCCATAGTCCTGGTTGTGTATTCTTCAAATCCCGATTGTTTTAACCTAATCCACTGTTCTGCCAGACTCATGAGCTCACTCTGTACATTGTCCACCATTGCTCTGCTGTCAAATTTGATCAAACATTTGCTTCGTTCTTGAAGGGCTGCATGTGGAAGGCAACTGGCACTGGATGTTAGCTGACTAAATTTTTTAGGGTCCAGAAGAGCCATGTCGGTATATAAAGTGCCATTTCTCAGAAATTGCCGATGGATGCTATCTATAACTGTATCCATCATTTTGGATTATGGACACCAATCCAGTATGCACTCTCTGCCCCAGTAAAAGTCTCATCTCTTGCCATCTCTCCAGGCATGGATTTCTTCTTTCAGGTCCTTCTTTCGGTGGCAGAGTGGTCTCTAACTCCGGCTCTGTTTCCTCATCCCTTTCCTGCAACTTCCTGTTGGCCCACTGAACAAATGTGTCTGCAGCTGCCTTGACTTTTTCAAAATCTCCTCTGTAAATACAACCATACGATGTGCAGACAGAATGTCAATTCCACTTGTTTGAAGATATTTTTAGACTGGTGAGGTGGCGTGAAATATACTGAGGAATACCTGAGCTGTAAGTATTGTTTCATACTTCAGCAACCCATCAATGTGTTCTTGTGCCTTGACCCGTGCAGTAGTTTTGATGTGTTTTCTGATCTTGTATGGTTGAAAGAGTGAGAAGGACATCAACATACAGACCCTCATCTGGATTTCTGTCTTTAGCCCACCAGCGTATCTCTCCAAATGGAGGAAAACGTCTGTGTCTTGAGTCCTTGCTCTCCTTTTCTCAAATATTCATCCTCTGGTTGGATTCACAGAAGAACACATCTATGTTGTTAATGATAGAAAAAAAGTGACCCACTTGCCAAGGCACTCTCTGTTGTGTTTGTCAAAACAGGTTCAAAATGTGTGCATAGCACCACACATGCACTTGAGTGGGGGACCTTTGCAGAGAGAAGCCTTTATACTGGCCTTGCATACTGGAGGCTCCATCATTCGAATTGCCAAAGCACTTGCTGATGTCAAGCTTCATATTTTCCAGTACTTCACTCAGTTCCTGGACAAAGTATTGTCCAGTAGATGCCTTGCATTTCACCACAGCCACAAGCTTCTCATGGATGACGTTCGTCACATATTTGACTGTGACAGAGCATTGGTCTTGTGTTGTAATGTTCTGCGGTAGTGTCAATCTGAACTGAAATCATACCAGCTTCCTGGATTTCACTTGCTATGGTGGCCTGCATTGTGTGTTGGATGGTGGTAATGACGTTATCGATGGTAGTCTTTGATAATAGAGTGATTAGAGAGCCTCTGCCCCCTCTTGACCCAGACTCAAGCAGTTTCTGGGTTCTCTCTATACAGGCAGTGAGATGCTCTGTCATACACAGGTCGTACTTACCCAGCAGAATGATAATCTCTAAAAAGTTGACATGGCCAATGCTTCTGTCATCTAGCGTATAAGCTGCTTCAGACTGCATGCCTCTGTAGCTCAAACCCCTCTTGCCTATGACTTTAACAACATCTATAATGCGCTCTAGCACTTGCCTTGTTCTGCTCACTTGCTCTCTATGAGCAGACATCTGACTGCCGATGAGCAGGCTCTCAATGTTACCTTTGGAGGACCTTAGAAAGTAGGCCTAACCTCTATGCATAACCAACCTCTATGCATAATGCTCTTCTTATGCTCTTCCACTCTCTGATGGATCTGCTTCCAGACTGCCATTCCATTCATGAAAGGGCTGTTCTCTGTGGGCTTTACAAATGCCATCCACATGAAGCAGAATAAAGCATGGTTCTCTTCACTGTATGACAGCCACTTCGTGTTGGTCCCACCTTTACAAAAGAAAACCTTCTGCACCACAGACTTTTCATACTTTTGTTGGGGGTGGAAACTAAAAAACATATTTAGGTCCCATGACTTCGGGCCTCTTAAAATAATAAAAAATTGGGGTGGCATTCCTGGTTCTGGCTCAATCTATATCTGTTCACTGCAGATGCACTATCCCCAACCTGGATGAGTAATTAGTATAAATGTTTATATTAGTATAATGTTATAAAATGAAATAAAAAGTACAATGATAATATAATAGTATAATGTTAGTATAATATTAATATATTAATTATATAATGTTTGTATATTCATATCATTTCATACAATAGTATACTATATTCCACTAGCATAATATCCATTCCAATTGGACAATACAGCAGTTTAAGAAATAAACAACCCACATTTATCATTTTTGTAGGTTTTGTGCCTTCATTAAATCCTTGTACAAGTAAAATGGTCTACATTGGTTGTTAGTCTCTAATTTCTTAATGTTAAGTACTAACTTGTCAATAATCATAACCATTCATGGATAACAATGAGTTAAACATTTAGAAAGTTGGCTGAAGCACATCAACCTTTTTTTAATGTCCTGCCCCATCCAGGCTGTGATTGGCCGGTTCATGAAAAGTGACATTGACAAGCGCTTGTTTCAACAAAAGGCACCTGATACAGCTAAACAGACAGCTATCCAAACCCAAACATTGCTTATCTTATCCATATTGTCTTCTGTCTAACCGCTTCAGCAGCAAAACCTTGACTAACAGTTGTACTGGTATCGCTGGGCTTAATGGGCTGCTCTCTCTGCTCTCTCTCTCCTCTCTGCTGCCAGTGCCTTCAGGCTCACTAGGCTGATATGATTGACTGGTAATGGCGACAAATGAATCATTTGTTATTTTAAAACATTTGGCTGCATCAGCCTCAAGGGACTTCATGTTTTTTCTCTTTTTGTTTGTCCATCTTGCTCCACTCCACTATTTATCCAAATGTCACCACTTAACAGAGATGGGAAAGGGTCGGGCCCCAGGTAAAGTTAGAATGGACTGGACCAAAAGTAATTGGATGGGAGAGAGTGGCTGACAGATGTAATGCCCAACCGCAGTGGCAGTGGGCCCGTTAGCCCATTCGCCTGGGCCAGTCAGACACACAGCACTTGGTTATTTTTATTTAAGCGGGGGCTGGGGCTATTTATATTTTGCATTGCACCGGCCCCAATTGTCCAGCGGCCCACCGGGAAAACTCCCGGTGCTCCGTCATTGTCTGGAGGTGAAAGCGATGATTCTTGATGGACCTGGACAAGGACAGCACCTAGCCCAATGTAACTGGCATCAGTGGCACCTGGGAGGAGAGAGAAGGGTCGGGTTGAGCCAAGACTGGGGGGCTTAGTAGAGCTTGCTTCAACTTGTCCATGGTCTGTTGACATTCTGGTTATTAAGGGGAGCTGCAATATCGTCAAAGTTAGGCATGAAGTACTTCAGTGCCTTTAGGTCATTGGGAGGAGCATAGACGACCTCGGCAGTAGCCTTCTTTGGATCGATTTGTACACCTTCTCCTGACACGACCCAATAATTCAATTTGAGACTGAATGAAGTTGCACGTCTAAGTTTAGTGTTAAGTTGGCTGCCTGCAACTTGGCACACAAAGCCCTGAGATCCTCCAGATGTTTTTCCAGACTGGAGGGGAAAACGATGATATCATCGAATGGTACACAACGCATGTTTGACCTTTCAACTCGCCCAGCACACTCTCCATCAGGCTTTGGAATGTGCCACCGTCCTTCCTCAGACCAAACGGCATTGACCGAAACTGATATAGACCACTAGGGGTGATGACAGCAGTCTTCTACTTGCTTTCAGCCGGGAATGGCTACATGCCAATATCTAGACTTAAGTCTAGGGAGATGAAGCAAAAGGCGCCGTGTAGCAACTCTAGGATCTCATGCACCAGTAGGCATCGTCCAAGATTTCGGAGTTGACACCCCTGTAACCGGAGCGAAACCGTTGTGTTCCATATAGCTTTGGTACGACAACAACTGGAGAGGCCCAGGCAGATGCAGATGATACAAGGATGTCATCTTTGAGAATTTTCCAACATGTTAGTCTATTATCTTTTTTACAGGGTGAAACCCTGTATCCTATGCAGCAGACTGGTGTCTCATTTGTAGTGATGATGAGTCGAATTGCTACTAATTATATCAGTTTTCAAATTATGGTTTGAGTTGTATAATACATTCATGTGTTTTGCTCTGAGCCCAAATGTATCCTCACAGATTATTCCTTTGTATACTTTTTACCACCTGTGCATGCCTTGCGTGCTGGTTTAATTAACCCCAGACAACTCACAACATATTATTTTGGGGGATTGAAGTAGTTCACATGAAGGAGAAATCACCATATGCTTGCATAGAATTAGGTTGCAAAGAAACATTCCATGTAAATCAGATTTTGGGAAATAGCATTTTCATAATGTTTTACGAATGTTTAAGACATTTCACCCCTTCATGTTCAGGACTGTGAAGAGTGACATCATAACATCATTAACTATTGCGTGTGTGTGTGCATGTGTACGTATCAATCAATCAAGCAAATGTATTTATAAAGCCCTTTTTACATTAGCCGATGTCACAAAGTGCTATACAGAAACCCAGCCTAAAACCCCAAAAAGCAAGCAATGCAGATGTAGAAGCACGGTGGCTAGGAAAAACTCCCTAGAAATGCAGGAACCTAGGAAGAAACTGAGAGAGGAACCAGGCTCTGAGGGGTGGCCAGTCCTCTTGGCCAGTTGAGATTCTAACAGTACATGGGCAAGATGTTCAAACAACAAAAATAATCACAGTTGTTGTAGAGGGTGCAACAGGTCAGCACCTCAGGAGTAAATGTAAGTTGTATTTTCATATCCGAGCATTCAGAGTTAAGAGACAGCAGGTGCGGTTAGAGAGAGATAGAGAGAGTCAAAAACATCAGGTTCCATAGCCTCAGGTAGAACTGTTAAAATTGGAGCAGCAGCACGACCAGGTGGATTGGGGACAGCAAGGAGTCATCAGGCCAGGTAGTCCTGAGTTATGGTCCCAGGGCTCAGGTCCTCTGGAAGGGGAGGGAGAGGGAGAGAATTAGAGGGAGCATACTTTAATTCACACAAGACACTGGATAAGACAGGAAAAATACTCTAGACGTAATAGACTGACCCTAGCCCACTGACACATAAACTATTGCAGCATAAATATTGGAGGCTGAGACAGGAGGAGTCAGGAGACACCGTGGCCTTTGCCAAAGCACAGCCCCCACACCAGGATATCTTCAAACCGCCAACTTACTACCCGTAGACAAGGCTGAGTATAGTCCACCAAGATCTGCGCCACAGCACGAACCCGAGGGGGGCGCCAAACCCGGACAGGAAGATCACGTCAGTGATTCAACTCACTCAAGTGACACACCCCTCTTAGTGACGTGATGGAAGAGCATCAGTAAGCCAGTGACTCAGCCCCCGTAATAGGATTAGAGGCATAGAATCCCGGTGGAAAGAGGAGAACCGGCCTGGCAGAGACAGAAAGGGTGAATCGTTGCTCCAGTGCCTTTCCGTTCACCTTCACACACCCCTAGGCCAGACTACACTCAATCACTACTGAAGAGATGAGTCTTCAATAAAGATTTAAAGGTTGAGACCGAGTCTGCGCCTCTCACATGGATAGGCAGACCATTCCATAAAAATTGAGCTCTATAGGAGAAAGCCATGCCTCCCGCTGTTTGCTTAGAAAATCTAGGGACAGTAAGGAGGCCTATGTCATGTGACCGTAGCATATGTGTAGGTACCGAAGAGATAGGTAGGAGCAAGTCCATTTAATGCTTTGTAGGTTAACAGTAATACCTTGATCACCCTAGCCTTTACAGGAAGCCAGTGTAGAGAGGATAGCACTGATAAAATGTTTTGGTTCTAGTCAACAATCTAACAGCCATGTTTAGCACTAACTGAAGTTTATTTAGTGCTTTTTCCGGGTGGCCGGAAAGTAGAGCATTGTAGTAGTCTAATCTAGAAGTGACAAAAGCATGGATTAACTTATTTTCTGCATCATCTTTGGACAGAACGTTTCTGATTTTTGCAATATTATGAAGATGGAAAAAAGCTGTCCTTGAAATAGTCTTGATATGTTCGTCAAAAGAGAGATCAGGGTCCAGAGTAACGCCAAGGTCCTTCACAGTTTTATTTGGGGCGATTGTACAACCATCAAGATTAATTGTCAGATCCAGCAGAAGATATCTTTGTTTCTTGGGACCTAGAACTAGTATCTCTATTTTTTCTGACTTTAAAAGTAAAAACATTTCCGCCATCCACTTCCTTTTGTCTGAAACACAGGCTTCCAGGGAAGGCAATTTTGGGGCTTCACCATGTTTCATCGAAATGTACAGCTGTGTATCATCTGTATAACAGTGAAAGTTAACATTATGTTTCTAAATGACATCACCAAGAGGTTAAACATATAGTAAAAACAATAGTGGTCCTAAAACGGAGCCTTGAGGAACAACACCAAATTGTACAGTTGACCATGCACAGAGACAAACATATCTTTCTGACATCAATACCAGGCCAGAACCTGTCAGTGTAGACCAATTTGGGTATCCAATCTCTCCAAATGAATGTGGTGATCGATGGTGTCAAAAGCAGCACTAAGGTCTAGGGGCACGAGGACAGATGCAGAGCCTTGGTTTGACGCCATTAAAAGGTCATTTCCCACCTTCATGGGTGCAGTCTCAGTGCTATGATGGTGTCTAAAACCAGACTGAAGCGTTCCGTATACATTGTCTGTCTTCAGGAAGGCAGTGAGTTGCTGTGCAAAATCTTTTCTAAAAATGTTGAGAGGAATGGGAGATTCGATATTGGCCGATAGTTTTTTATATTTTCTGGGTGAAGGTTTGGCTTTCTCAAGAGAGGCTTTATTACTGCCACTTTTAGTGAGTTTGCTAGACGTCCGGTGGATAGGGAGCCATTTACTATGTTCAACATAGGAGGGCCAAGCACAGGAAGCAGCTCTTTCCGTAGTTAGTTGGAATAGGGTCCAGTATGCAGCCTGAAGGCTTAGAGGACATTACTATTTTCATGAATGTGTCCCTTGATCCTAGCTCCTGGCAGTGTTGTGTTGACTCGGGACAACTGAGCTTTGGAGAAATACGCAGATTGAAAGAGGAGTCCGTAATTTGCTTTCTAATGATCATGATCTTTTCTTCAAAGAAGTTCATGAATTTATCACTGCCAAAGCCATCTTCTCTTGGGGAATGGTTTTTAGTTAGCTTTGTGACAGTATCAAAACATTTTTGGGATTGATCTTATTCTCCTCAATAATTAAGTTGGAAAAATAGGATGATCGAGCAGCAGTGAGGGCTCTTCGATATTGTACGGTACAGTCTTTCCAAGATAGTCGAAAGACTTCCAGTTTGGTGGAGCGCCATTTCCATTACAATTTTCTGGAAGCTTGCTTCAGGGACTTGGGTATTTTCTGTATACCTGGGAGCTAGTTTCTTATGACAAATGTTTTTTTTGTTTTTAGGGGTCAGACGGCATCTAGGATATTACACAAGGTTAAATTTAGTCCTCAGTTAGATGGTTAACCAATTTTTGTACTCTGACATCCTTGGGTGTGTAGAGGAAGTCTGGAAGGGCATCTAGGAATCTTTGGGTTGTCCAATAATTTATAGCACGGCTTTTGATGATCCTTGGTTAGGGTCTAAGCAGATTATTTGTTACGATTGCAAACGTAATAAATGGGTGGTCCGACAGTCCAGGATTATGAGGAAGAACATTAAGATCCACAAAACTAGGTCCAGAGTATGACTGTCAGTAGGTCCGGAGACATGTTGGACAAAACCCATTGAGTCGATGATGGCTCCGAAAGCCTTTTGGTGTGGGTCTGTGGACTTGTGAATATTAGTCACCAAAAATGTGACTATTATCTGCCATGACTACAAGGTCCGATGGGAAATCAGGGAACTCAGTGAGGAACGCCGAATATGACCCAGGAGGCCTGTACGTAGCTATAAAAAGTGAATGAGTAGGCTGTGTAGATGTCATAACTAGATGCTCAAAAGACAAAAATGCAGTCTTTTTTTGGGATATTGAAATTTGCTATCGTAAATGTTAGCAACACCTCCGCCTTTACAGGATGTGCGGGGGATATGGGCACTAGTGTAACCAGGAGGAGAGGCCTCACAGTAAATTCATCAGGCTTAAGCCATGTTTCAGTCAGGCCAATCACATCAAGATTATAATCAGTGATTAGTTCATTGACTATTACTGCCTTGGAAATGAGGGATCTAACATTAAGTAGCCCTATTTTGAGTTGTGAGAGATCACAATCTCTTTCAATAATGACAGGAATGGAGGAGGTCTTTATTCCAGTGAAAATGTGTGTGTGTGGGTGTTGGGGGTGCTGGGTGTTAGGTGTATGCTCCCTCCCTGGCGTCAGCCAGTCTGTCTGGTTCGTGAAGGTTGACATTGGGGACATTTCAGCTAAGTCACCCGTAATACAAGTCAGTATTAGACGTCCATCCATGTCTGAAGAGGTTGTGAGATGACGTGGATACCGGCCACTAGGGGCAACAGTGAGCACAGTTAACTTCAAGTAGGTTTTGGTTTTGCTAGGGTGTTGTGGAGAGGGATGGAGGCTGGTCATAAGCAGCTGCCTCTGTTTGAATCCAGCTATAGAATGTTTTTTTATTTTTTTATTTTTTAAGCCTATCCCAAACCTTAACCCTTACCTTAACCTTTCAGAGTTAATGCCTAAACTTAACCCTAACCTTAAAAATGCAGAATTAATGCCTGAAATGAACTTAAACCCTTCAAAATGTTACGTTTGGAACAACTTTGAAATGTGATGTTTGAGAAGCAGGGATGAACGTCTAATTCTGACGTGAGACTGTGAGAGCTTGTTGGACATTTGGCTGATGAAGGCTGTCAGCTTGGTGTGCTTGTGTGTGTGTGAATGCGTGTGTGCATGTCAGCCTAATACGGAAGAAGAACTAGGAGACTCTTCTTCAGCTATTCTATCAGAATACAAGTAAAGTGTGAGCTATCACTGCCAGCTGTTGACATGTGTGCTTGTGTTTGTTTGTGCACAAGGCTGTCAGCCGGGAATGGGTTCACATTGTGTGTGTCTGTATGTGTGTGTTTGTGCGTGCATGCGTGAGTGAGTGAGTGCATGTTTAATGGCCTGTCCCATTATAAATATAACCCGTTCAAAAGCGGCAGCATGTCTATGTATTGCCGTGGTAATTAGTAAAGTGGATGGCTCTGTTTTTTGGACCTGGCTATCAACAGGGATGATGAGCTGGGAGACTGCTGCATTCATTCTATCAGAACAGAAGTAAAGTGTGAGTTATCACTGCCAGCTGTCCAGAAGAGTGTGTGTGTGTGTGTGAATGTGTGTGTGCGTGCCTGTTTGTCCACAAAGCTGTCAGCCTTGTGTGTGTTCACATTGTGTGTGTCCGTGCGTGCGTGCGTGCGTATGATTAATGGGCCGGCCCATATACAGTGCAATCGGAAAGTATTCAAACCCCTTGACTTTTTCCACATTTTGTTACATTACAACTTTATTCTAAAACTGATAAAATGTTTTTCCCCTCATCAATCTATACACAATACCCAATAATGACAATGCAAAAACAGGTTTTTAATTTATTTTAATTTTATATATTACTAGTAAAAAACTGAAACATCAAATTTACATAAGTATTCAGACCCTTTACTCAGTACTTTGTTGAAGCACCTGTGGCAATGATTACAGCCTTGAGTATTCTTGGGTATGACGCTACAAGCTTGGCACATCTGTATTTGGGGAGTTTCTTCCATTCTTCTCTGCAGATCCTCTCAAGCTCTGGAAGGTTGGATGGGGAGTGTTGCTGCACAGCTATTTTCAGGTCTCTCCAGAGATATTTGATTGGGTTCAAGTTCGGGCTCTGGCTGGGCCACTCAAGGACATTCAGAGACTTGTCCAGAAGCCACTCATGCATTGTCTTGGCTGTGTGCTTAGGGTTGTTGTCCTTTTGGAAGGTGAACCTTCGCCCCAGTCTGAGATCCTAGGGCTCTGGAGCAGGTTTTCATCAAGGATCTCTCTGCACTTTGCTCAATTCATCTTTCCCTCGATCCTGACTAGTCTCCCAGTCCTTGCCGCTGAAAAACATGCCCACAGCATGATGCTGCCACCACCATGCTTCAGTGTAGCGATCATGCCAGGTTTCCTCCAGACGTGAGGTTTGGCATTCAGGCCAAAGATTTCAATCTTGGGTTCATCAGACCAGACAATATTGTGGCCAAGGCCCTTTCCCCCCCGACTCAGTTTGGCCAAGCAGCCAGCTCTAGGAAATGTCTGGCCTCATCACCTGGCCTATGCCATCCCTACGGTGAAGAATTGTTGTGCCAGCATCATGCTGCAGGGACTGCAAGAGTAGTCAGGTTTGAGGGAAAGACGAATGAAGCAAAGTACAGAGAGATCCTTGATGAAAGATGTTGGTAATAATGTTTATCCCACATCTTTCACCTAGGGATGAAAAACAAGCTTTGCTTGATTTACAATCCGATGCATCAAGTCCTTACCCTCCCTGCTGATAAGGCTGGTCCGGTTGTACTCATGGATAGGACAGTTTATGTAAATTCGTGTCATAGACAACTGCTTGACAACACCTTTTACAGGAAACTCAGAAGTGACCTCACTTCCTTATTTCAAAATACTATCTTTACTGTCATAGATGGAAATTTAAGTTCTGCTCAAACAACCATGAAATAATGACTTTTTGGCTATTCAACACCCTAAAATTGTCACTTTCTTTACTTTGCCGAAATTACACAAGAACGTTACAAAACCTCCAGGGTGCCCTATTGTAGCAGGCACTGTTGCAGGAACAACCCCTTTATCGACTTTAGTTGACTCCTTTATTAGACCACTCACAGAACAGCTCCCCTCCTTTGTAAAGGCCACCAGCAGTATGATCTCTATCATTGAATCTCTTGATCCTCTCCCTGAGAATACATTGTTAGTTACTTTTTAAGTTGTTATACAAGAATATTCCACACGAGCTGTATGGAAGCCACGGAACATTTTCTTCTGCAACGTGACCCCAATGAACTACCTTCCAGTGCATGTATTATTGCAATAACTATTATATTTTTCTAAATGATTTCTTTATCCTGACAAAGGTTACTGCTTTGGGATAGCCTATGGCTCCTAACTATGCTAATTTGTATGTGGGTTACATGGAGAAACAGTACATTCTCAATCCTCTCAAAAATGTTTTCTTGCCTAACAATATTATTTGGGAACGGTACACTGATATTTTTGTTTTATGGATGGGTGAAGCAAAACAGCTCCAGGCATTCCATGCTTTTCTTAAATCTTGTTCTGAACACCTGAGATTTACTACGCCATCTGACACACGTCAAATCAGTTTCCATGATATTCTGATTTTATGTTTGGATCATGTTCTATACACTGATCTTTACAGGAAACCTACTGATCGTAACAGTTTGTTTAGGGATGGTAGCTGTCCCCCGCTTCCTTTGTAAAACAGTTTGGCCTGTCGAATCAAAATCATTTCCAAAAAGACTATCCGACTTCGACAGGAGAGGGGACACAAAAATGGGCAGATTAATACTGCCATTGAGAAAATCCCAAACAAATCAAGACATGATCTCTTTCAAGGACAATAAGCATTCTTGAATTCTTACTACGCGCTATTCAAAGTGCTCTGAACAAATGTTGGCACATTCTAAGATCCAATGACATTATCAGTATTGTGTTTTTGGACCCTCCTTTAGTAGGATTCTCGTGGGGCAGAAATCTCAGACATCAATTGGTAAACTTACCACCCCAACCCCCTTCACAACATTTATTTGCACCTCTACCTGTCACGTCTTTTCAAAATCGAACCCAGAAGCAGACCATGACAAGGAGAGTAGGAAGAAGGTGAGTATTTATTTGCAAGAGAATGTGAATGGGTAGATATATCCAGGTGGCGTAGCGGGCAGCGGTGGTGAGTTGATGGGAGTATATAGGTGGATCCAATGGGGTAGCGGAATCCTCCGACGACCAGGCGGGAATGGGGTAAATGATCCGGGTGAGTAACTGAAGACAGAACAAACGGAGGTAAGTTTAAGGCAAGCAATATGTAAAAAACAACTAAACAAATTCTATCCAACTTGAGGCTGATACTATGGCACAACATACTGTTCATGGCTAACGATCCGGCAGGGAATGGATGTCAGGTCCGGGCTTATGAAGAGGAGAGATGATGATCAGGACCAGGTGTGCAGATAGCTGATGGGATACAGGTGCGGGTAATCAGAACTCCCAACTGGCTACCTTGCCCGGCAACCAGACAGGGTGCGTTCCAGGACGCTGGAAAAAACACTCCAGGACAGAACACAGGCAAAAAACAGACTCAGGAAATGGGATTCGTGACACTACCGGATGGAAACAACAAATGTAATGGATGTGCTCAGTGCAATGGCACTTACAAATGTAGATCATTCAAACATCCTCAAACAGGGAAATAGATCCCAATCAAAGGTGTTATCACGTGCTCCAACAAGGCAGTTACAGTGCCTTGCAAAAGTATTCGGCCCACTTGAACTTTGCAACCTTTTGCCACATTTCAGGCTTCAAACATAAAGATATAAAACTGTATTTTTTTTGTGAAAAATCAACAACAAGTGGGACACAATCATGAAGTGGAACGACATTTATTGGATATTTCAAACTTTTTTAACAAATCAAAAACTGAAAAATTGGGCGTGCAAAATTATTCAGCCCCCTTAAGTTAATACTTTGTAGCGCCACCTTTTGCTGCGATTACAGCTGTAAGTCGCTTGGGGTATGTCTCTATCAGTTTTGCACATCGAGAGACATTTTTTCCCATTACTCCTTGCAAAACAGCTCGAGCTCAGTGAGGTTGAATGGAGAGCATTTGTGAACAGCAGTTTTCAGTTCTTTCTACAGATTCTCGATTGGATTCAGGTCTGGACTTTGACTTGGCCATTCTAACACCTGGATATGTTTATTTTTGAACCATTCCATTGTAGATTTTGCTTTATGTTTTTGATCATTGTCTTGTTGGAAGACAAATCTCCGTCCCAGTCTCAGGTCTTTTGCAGACTCCATCAGGTTTTCTCCCAGAATTGTCCTGTATTTGGCTCCATCCATCTTCCCATCAATTTTAACCATCTTCCCTGTCCCTGCTGAATGGTGATGCTGCCACCACCATGTTTGCCAAAAAGTTCAATTTTGGTTTCATCTGACCAGAGCACCTTCTTTCACATGTTTGGTGTGTCTCCCCGGTGGCTTGTGGCAAACTTTAAACAACACTTTTTATGGATATCTTTAAGAAATGGCTTTCTTCTTGCCACTCATCCATAAAGGCCAGATTTGTGCAATATACGACGGATTGTTGTCCTATGGACAGAGTCTCCCACCTCAGCTGTAGATCTCTGCAGTTCATCCAGAGTGATCATGGGCCTCTTGGCTGCATCTCTGATCAGTCTTCTCCTTGTATGAGCTGAAAGTTTAGAGGGACGGCCAGGTCTTGGTAGATTTGCAGTGGTCTGATTCTCCTTCCATTTCAATATTATCGCTTGCATAGTGCTCCTTGGGATGTTTAAAGCTTGGGAATTTTTTTTGTATCCATATCCGGCTTTAAACTTCTTCACAACAGTATCTCGGACCTGCCTGGTGTGTTCCTTGTTCTTCATGATGCTCTGCGCTTTTAATGGACCTCTGAGACTATCACAGTGCAGGTGCATTTATACAGAGACTTGATTACACACAGGTGGATTGTATTTATCATCATTAGTCATTTAGTTCAACATTGGATCATTCAGAGATCCTCACTGAACTTCTGGAGAGAGTTTGCTGCACTGAAAGTAAAGGGGCTGAATAATTTTGCACGCTCAATTTTTCCGTTTTTTAATTTGTTAAAAAAGTTTGAAATATCCAATAAATGTCGTTCCACTTCATGATTGTGTCCCACTTGTTGTTGATTCTTCACAAAAAATACAGTTTTATATCTTTATGCTTGAAGCCTGAAATGTGGCAAAAGGTCGCAAAGTTCAAGGGGGCCGAATACTTTTGCAAGGCACTGTATTTATCTTATAATTTGTTCTTGAGGTAAAAATGATCTGGGTAAAACAAAGTGTCAAAAAAGGAGCATCGTAGCACCATTAGGTGCTAAAACTCCACAAACTCAGTTGCGGCCCACTTTTTGGGAGTGAACCACTCTATTTTGAACACGTCACCCTCCTTAGGAGAGGGGTTGACCGTGGCAATTTATTCTTAAAACGAGAGGCTGCCTGGATCTTTAATTTAATAACATTTGCTTCCTTCGGTCTCAGCATAGACTTTGATCTGAAGCCATTCTTCTGATTATTGGGATTTTGCTATTCATTGTAATTGCTTGTAGGCCAATGTAGCCAAACTGTATCTATGATCATATGTTATCCATTCATGCTTTTTATATGTTCTATTCATATCTGTAAATCAACCAATGACATCAAGCCAGACCCAGCCGTGAGTACAGACACCTTTAAACTATATAAATTGGACTTGAACCCGATCAAATATCTCTGGAGAGACCTGAAAATAGCTGTGGAGCGACCCTGCCCATCCAACCTGACAGAGCTTGAGAGGATCTGCAGAGAAGAATTGGAAAAACTCCCCAAATACAGGTGTGCCAAGCTTGTAATGTCATATCCAAGAAGACTCGAGGCTGTAATTGCTGCCAAAGGTGCTTCAACAAAGTACTGAGTAAAGGGTCTGAATACTTCTGTAAATGTGATAATTCCAGGGGTTTTTAATTATAAATTAGCAGCAAAAAAAATTGAACCGTGTTTTTGTTTTACAATATGGGGTATTGTGTATTGTTTAATGACAAGGAAAAAAACATTTAAGCCATTTTAGAATAAGGTTGTAACGTAACAAAATGCGGAAAAAGTCAAGGGGTCTGAATACTTTCTGAATGCACAGTAGGCCTTCAGACAGCATGGAACAAAGGGGGGGGGGGGTCGTTCATAACTCTGATGCAGTTGTCATGTCAACACATCCATCAATGCTGCTGTGAACCGTATCACAAGAGACATGCCAAACGGGAGATGTATACAATTATTGCCATCATTGATGCATTTTAAATGTTGCTTGAGTTGCTTTGTGCATCACCAAATTGGTTGAGATGATTTTACTGCAAAACTTCCCACTGCATCCAAGTTTCTTGACATAGGCGTTTCAAAGAGCTGTCAGTCAAGGCAAATTCATGAATATAAACTCCCTGCCTACTCAGCCTGTCTTTTCAAACTTCCTGGTAGTTAGCCATGAGAGAAATATTTATCTTTTGAGCATTGCTATCCCCCAAAAAATATTATGTGTGATATTTTAGTCACTATTTTACATGGGAATCAGAATTACTTTTCGGGACCTTAAAAGGGAACGTTCAGCCAAATTACAATTTCACTCTCCCTTTAATGGCTCTGCAAATCTGTTGTTTCGCAAAATACAAAACATTGCAGTGTGACTTCCTCTCAGTCAAGTGGATGAATAAAGAAACAGGCAGGGTGTGTGACAGATATTCAGCAAATATTGGAGGATAAATTAAAGTTGATACCACGATGAAGGTTATGAGGCAGAAGTTTTTTTAACAATAAACAACCATTTTATTCCTATCACCTTTCATTACCCTCCAATATGTGCATGATTACATGCAGAGAGAGCGAGAGAGAGAGAGAGAGAGAGAGAGAGAGAGAGAGAGAGAGAGAGAGAGACAGCAGCACTGATATTCTTCTCTGAGCGTTGTGTCAACATAGAATATCTAGGGAGACTCAGTGAGCCAGTGAATATGTACCTGGGGGATTGAAATACTGCATTATGTCTGGAAGGCATGATGTATCTGTCTGGGATTTAGCAGTCTGTGCACTCTTTTACGTCCTGGGTTTTCACCCATGAAAAACCAGGGCAACCTATTCCCTATATAATGCACTGAGCGAGAGATGTGAATAACTAGATCTCTCTCAGCAGCAGCAGCAGCAGCAGCAGCAGCAGGTCCTATTAATAGGTTCTGTGATCCCTGTCTGGTTATTGTTGGCTGATTAGATTTTCTCTGGATGTGTGTGTGGCTGTAGGTGAACACTATTACAGAACACTTTCACATTCTAATACAAAACCCTGTCACGCCACTCCCTTGTGTGTGTTTGTGTGTAATATAGCCTTCTGTCACACTAGAACCACTGTAGACATGTAATCATGTCTAATAAATGTACAAAACCCTTTCCACAGAGAATTCATCTTAAACCTACAGTGGGGAGAAAAAGTATTTAGTCAGCCACCAATTGTTCAAGTTCACCCACTTAAAAAGATGAGAGAGGCCTGTAATTTTTATCATTGGTACACTTCAACTATGTAAGACAAAATTAGAACAAAAAAATCCAGAAAATCACATTGTAGGATTTTTAATGAATTTATTTGCAAATTATGGTGGAAAATAAGTATTTGGTCACCAACAAACAAGCAAGATTTCTGGTTCTCACAGACCTGTAACTTCTTCTTTAAGAGGCTCCTCTGTCCTCCACTCGTTACCTGTATTAATGGCACCTGTTTGAACTTGTTATCAGTATAAAAGACACCTGTCCACGACCTCAAACAGTCAGACTCCAAACTCCACTATGGCCAAGACCAAAGAGCTGTCAAAGGACACCAGAAACAAAATTGTAGACCTGCACCAGGCTGGGAAGACTGAATCTGCAATAGGTAAGCAGCTTGGTTTGAAGAAATCAACTGTGGGAGCAATTATTAGGACATGGAAGACATACAAGACCACTGATAATCTCCCTCGATCTGGGGCTTCACGCAAGATCTCACCCCGTGGGGTCAAAATGATCACAAGAACGGTGAGCAAAAATTCCAGAACCACACGGGGGGACCTAGTGAATGACCTGCAGAGAGCTGGGACCAAAGTAACAAAGCCAACCATCAGTAACACACTACACCGTCAGGGACTCAAATCCTGCAGTGTCAGATGTGTCCCCCTGCTTAAGCCAGTACATGTCCAGGCCCGTCTGAAGTTTGCTAGAGAGCATTTGGATGATCCAGAAGAAGATTGGGAGAATGTCATATGGTCAGATGAAACCAAAATATAAGATACCTACTGTGAAGCATGGGGGTGGAAACATCATGCTTTGGGGCTGTTTTTCTGCAAAGGGACCAGGACGACTGATCCGTGTAAAGGAAAGAATGAATGGGGCCATGTATCGTGAAATTTTGAGGTCAAGGTCCTGGAGTGGCCTAGCCAGTCTCCAGATCTCAACCCCATAGAAAATCTTTGGAGGGAGTTGAAAGTCCGTGTTGCCCAGCAACAGCCCCAAAACATCACTGCTCTAGAGGAGATCTGCATGGAGGAATGGGCCAAAATACCAGCAACAGTGTGTGAAAACCTTGTGAAGACTTAGACGTTTGACCTCTTATTGCTAATAAAGGGTGTATAACAAAGTATTGAGAAACTTTTGTTATTGACCAAATACTTATTTTCCACCATAATTTGCAAATAAATTCATGAAAAATCCTACAATGTGATTTTCTGGATTTTTTTTCTAATTTGTCTGTCATAGTTGAAGTGTATCTATGATGAAAATTACAGGCCTCTCATCTTTTTAGGTGGGAGAACTTGCACAATTGGTGGCTGACTAAATACTTTTTTGCCCTAGCTATATATTCATGACTCTGACTAAATATAGACTGCCTGGAGCTTTTTGAGGTAACAGACGTTGACGTTCAAATTTTCCCCAAAATCCACTGAGAAGTACAATACAGTATGACAAGCAGGAGTTGAAATTCCAATTTTTAGATGGAGTGTTTTGAAACCTAGCATTTGTATATCAATTTAGTTGATATCCCTCTTAGCGATCCACACAGTATGGATAGAAACAATCTCTCTTCGTCCAATCCTTTGTTCACTTCTTCTCCTCCTCACGAGGCAGGTTTCCATTGACCCAGGTTTATTCCGGAAAAAAAACAATGTCACAACAAATATCATTGCGACATGTGTTATGTAAACGGCAGATATAGGAGACATTTTCTAAAGATCGACAGGGGTAGATTTTTCTTTTGTCTAACTTTCTTTATTGCGACCAATTATGACGGAATGGTGTTTGGCGAATAAATGATCATTGCCAAATCATTTTGAAGGTACACGAGGCACGTGATGTCACTGCGGAACTGTAAAGCGTTTAATTATAAATGTCTATTGCTTGTAAAATCAATTTTCTCAACTATACAATTAATGTTTATTTGCAGGACAAGGTTGCCTTAAATGTGTCGCTTTGATTTTCTGATTGGCTGGAAAGTTTCACCATCCAATTACTTCAGATCTACAGGAGTGCAAAGTTCCACCAAGCTAACATATAGAAATGTTTTCAAATGGTCATACCATGGATCATTTAGCGATTTGATTTAGAATTTTAGGACCTCTGTAGGTATAAAAAAATACATCTTTAAAAAAGTATTTGATAAAGTACAGAAAGTATAGGAAATATATACTTTTTTGGGGGACACATACAGTGCCTTCAGAAAGTATTCACACCTCTTGACTTTTTCCACGTTTTGTTGTGTTACAGCCTGAATTTAAAATGGATTAATTAGAGATATTTTGTCACTGGCCTACACACAATACCCCATAATGTCAAAGTGGAATTCTGTTTTTTGAAATGTTTCCATATTGATTCAAATGTAAAAGCGGATATGTCTCTGTGTACAATAATAGTGTGTAACATGATTTTTGAATGGCTACCTCATCTCTGTACCCCACTCATACAATTATCTGTAAGGTCCCTCAGTTGAGCAGTGAATTTAGAACACAGATTCAATCATAGAGAGCAAGGGAGGTTTTTCCCATGCCTCGCAAAGAAGGGCACCTATTGGTAGATGGGTAAAAATTTGAGCATGGTGAAGTTATTAATTACACTTTGGATGGTGTATCAATACAAACAGTCACTGCAAAGATACAGGCATCCTACCTAACTCAGTTGCCGGTGAGGAAAGAAACCACTCAGGGATTTCACAATGAGGCCAATGATGACTTTAAAATAGTTACAGAGTTTAATGGCTGTGATAGGAGAAAACTGAGGATGGATCAACAACATTGTAGTTCCTCCATAATAATAACTTAATTGACAGAGCGAAAAGAAGGAAGCCTGTACAGAATTAAAATATTCCCGTTTGCAACAAGGCACTAAAGTAAAGTGTTATGTTTGGGGCATATCCAATAAAATACTTTGAGTGCCACTCTCCATATTTTCAAACATAGTGGTGAATGCATCATGTTATGGTTATGCTTGTAATCATAGAGGACTGGGGAGTTTTTCAGGATAAAACATGTACGTAATGGAGCTAAGAACAGGCAAAATCTTAGGGGAAAATATGTATTCCCTCTGCATTCCACCAGAAACTTTCAGCAGGCCAACAACCTAAAACACAAGGTAAAATCTACACTTAAGTTGCTTACCAAGAACACAGTTCCTGAGTGGCCGAGTTACAAGATCTGACAAGATCTGAAAATGTTTGTCTAGCCTGATGGGGCTATGGGAAATACTGCCCCCATTGGATGATTTTTGTGCCCAAAGTAAACTAAAAAAAAACTGTCAAAAATTGCTAATATATGCATATAATAATTATTATTGAATAGAAAACACTCTAAAGCTTCTAAAACCGTTCGAATTATGTCTGTATGTAAAGCAGAACTCACAGGGCAGCCATTCTCCCAAACTCTCTCTCTCTCCTAAGAAAGTTGCTCCAACTTTGACGTCATCGCCCACACCCTTCCCAACCAGCTATGGATCTGGGAACAGTTTCTATTTCTTCAGCGCGCTCTCCTCTTTCAATGAGACGTGGAACAGAGAAAATAGCACGAGCTTTGACTGCTTGGCGGGCAAAATACTGAGGTGTCACGAGTTTTCAGGAGCGCCCTCTGTGAAAAGGGACTTTTTTTCCAGTCTGGCTGAAGAGAGTTCGTTATGTTTGATTTAATCGCCAATTGTTTTGTACGTTAAAAACATCCTAAAGCTTGATTCTGCACTTAGTTTGACCAGTTTAGTCGACATATAATATATAAATTTGAAGTTTTGATGCGCAATTTTTGTGATCAGAAGTCCTTTTTGGGGTAATTCACCTGAAGATGTTAGCTTTTGCTAATACAAAGACACACCAACAGCAACCAAACGTTATATTAGGTAAGTATAACTCCTTCCACGGCATTCTTGTTGAAGACCATCAAAGGTAAGGGAATATTTATGTTATAAAATTGTATTTTTGTCGAATCCAACATAGTAGAGAAATAATGCTAATGGCTGAGCGCCGACTCAGATTATTGAATAGTGAACAAATTCTGTAACGTTAAAAATAAATGTAACACAGCGTTTGCATTAAGAAGAAGTGTATCTTTCTAAATATATGTAGAACATGTATATTTAGTCAAAGTTTATGATGTTTATTGCTGTTATCTGGCGTTAGCTGCCGGAGATATTTATAATTCCTCCGGTCATTTCTGCTGCATTTTTTGAACATGGCTCAATGTAAATGGAGATTTATGGATATAAATTGCATATTATTGAAAAAAACATAAATGTACTGTGTAACATGTGCTATTACTGTCATCTGATGAAGATTTTCAAAAGGTTAGTGAATTATTTTTCTTTTAATCCTGCGTTTGTGATTGTGCTATTTTGCATAGCCATGTGGCTACATATTGTATGTTTCCCTAGTGGTGGTTTAACATAAATATGTGCTATGTTTTCGCTGTAAAACATTTTAAAATTCTGACATGCTGGGTAGATGAACAAGGTGTTTATCTTTCATTTAAGCTATTGGACTTGTTAATGTGTGGAGGTTAAATATTTTTAAGAATATTTTTGCTTTCCCTGCGCCACCGTTTGGGCTGAAGGGGGGGGGGTTCCTAGTTTGGAACCCGTAGCCCCATATGGCTAGCAATGATCAGCAATCAATTTGACAGAGCTTGAAGAATGTTGAAAAGAAGAATTGGCAAATGTTGCACAATCCAGGTGCGGAAAGCTCTTAGAAAGACCCAGAAAAACTCACAGCTGTAATCGCTTCCAAAGATGCTTCTACAAAGTATTGACTCAGGGGTCATACTCAGAGATATTTATGCAATCCATTTTCAACAAATTAGCAAACATTTCTAAAAACATGTTTTCACTTTTTCATTCTGGGGTATTGTGTGTAGATCAGTGAGAGAAAAAAATATTGAATCCATTTTGAATTCATACTGTTACACAACAAAATGTGGAATAAGGCATTTTCCCTTTTTTTGTTTGCACAAAACTACTTCCATCATTTTTTAAAACCGGGTTACCTTCAGATGAGTCCCATGACACTTGTGGGGGTCGTAAAGCAAAACAGAGAACACCGTGTTCGTGAGAGTTTCTCCTTTCCATAGTGGCGTCACATTATACTCAACAAAAATATAAATGCAAGATGCAACAATTTCAATGATTTTACTAGGTTACAGTTCATATAAGGAAATCAGTCATTGTATACAAATGAATTAGGCCCTAATCTATGGATTTCATATGACTGGGCAGGGGCGCAGCCATGGGTGTGCCTGGGAGGGCATAGGCCCACCCACTGGGGAGCCTGGCCCAGCCAATCAGAATGAGTTATTCCCACACAAAAGGGCTTTATTACAAAAGTTCCCATTGAAAATAAGAATCTGTTCTTAACTTACTTGCCTAGTTAAATAAAAAATACAAAAATTACAAAAATCAATACTCTTCAGTTTCATCAGCTGTATGGTTGGATTGTCTCAGACAATCCCGCAGGTGAAGGAGGCGGATGTGGAGGTCCTGGGCTGGCGTGGTTGTGAGTCCGTTTGGACATACTTCCAAATGATTTAAAACATGCCCCCATTGTGCTTTTTGACCTTGTGTTTTTTCCCTTGTTCCCCATTATTATTTGCACCTGTTGTTTCCCAGTTATTTAAACCCTTACATTGGAGGAGGCTTATGGCAGAGAAATTAACATTAATTAATTATGATTAGTTATACACAATTATTTGGATCCAACTCTGGTGGACATTCCTGCAGTCAGCATGTTCCCCATTATTATTTCAAATGCACACTCTCTGTGTTTGTATGTTCAAAACTTGACACTTGTGGAATGTTTTTTGTTTTTGTTTTTGGCAGGCTTTTTTTGCTATACCTACCACCTTGTGGATTTGCCTTTTTGTATTGACAAAGCCTTGCCTCATCTTCTGGGTTCTTGTCCCCAGTTTCTCAGGAGCACCTGTAACCGGGTAACACCATGCTGTTTAATCAGCATTGTGTTGTGTGACAAATATTGTCCCCAGCAGGAGCACCCACACCTTGATATGCCACACCTGTCAGGTGGATGGATTATCTTGGCAAAGAAGAAACGCTCAATAACAGGGATGTAAACAAGTTTGTGCACAACATTTGAGAGAAATATATTTTTTGTGCGTATGAAAAATTCATGGATCTTTTATTTCAGCTTATGAAACATGGGACCAACACTTTACATGTTGCGCTTATAATTTTGTTCAGTATATTGTTTGTAGGCGAAACCGTTGGGACGCTACAAATGTTTTCATGAGAAGACCAATATTCGGAATTTCTCCTCATCTGACAAACAGCGCTGATATCTCTAGTTTAAATGTATAAAGTTTGATGGGGATTGTTGTATTATGTTAATTCGATTGATGCATAGACTCTTAGGGGTGAAATGGGAACACACCCTAGTAGGCAAATGTCACGTATATTATTCTATGCAAACTTTCTAAATTTAAAAAGAAACATCACCGGACAAGTTAATGGAAACATATTGTGTTATGTTCCTCTTTCCCTATATCGCTCACTCTTCTTCTCCTTATTCCTTTCTTTCTTACACTTCTCTCTCTTCCTTCCAGTCTCCCCCCTCTACTTTTTCTCTTCTCCTCTTCTCTTCTCTTCCTCTCATTCTCTGTTCTGTCTCTTCTGTCCCACTGTGAGAGTAATTAATCGTGTCCCTCAGAGATCTGTCTGCTGCCCTACGGCTCTCCTCCGCCATCTGCATCTCTTGTTGTCTTTCTCCCTCCGCCTTTCTCGCTCATCCCCTCTCTCGCTCAGTAGTCTGCAACACTCACAGACAAGAGTAACTCGTAAAAATCTGTGGCCATATCCATTGATATCTAATGAAACCGGGTCGTGTTCATTAGGCACCAAATGGAATAAAAATTGACTGAATCAATTAAGGACCTGGTCCAATAAGAAATGTTCATGTATATGATATTTATGTTTCCCTGCATGCCCTAATGAACACCACCCAGTTGTGGGTAATGTAAGATAAAATATTGAACAAATGCCTGTCCAACAGAAGTGATGAATGTCAAAGTGGAAATGTGTATTGTGAAAACAAATGGGGCAGTAAAATGTATCTGCTTTTTTGGGGAAATATAGATCAGTGAGAAACATAGTTTGACCAAAAGGCACTAAGTGGGGCTAAACTACATCCCTACAATGATGCTCTTTACCCATTTTCATAACCAACAAACTTAAATACTTGTGATTTCAGCGATTCAGAAGCTCAGTAATTGCCGCAGAAAGAGGACTTGTCACGCTGTGTAACAAACAACATCTATTCAAACAAGAAGAGGAGAGCAGGGAGCAGCACACACACACAGTCGTGCCATTCAGCCGATGAGTTTTCCGCATTCATATTTTAGACTATTACATAATTTCCATTTCAGGGAACATTTATTCTGAATGTTTTTATAAGTAATTCTATATTTTTGATCGGAGTGTATTTCATGAAGCTACCATGCTTAGCCATGTGTTAAGCTCAGAGATAAGACAAGATTGAGAAGGAGAGCGGTGGATGGAAGGTTAAAGCTACTTTATATAATGTTAGTTTTTGTGGCCTTTGACTATGATCCGAGGGGAACGGAAACAGCGTTGATTCAACCAGTTTTTGCCCGGTGGGAAAGGCCTGGGCCAATCCGAGCTGTGCTTGCTTCAATAGCACCCCAGAAATATTAAAAGCATAGTAAAAATTGTATTAATAGACCGGGCATTTATTTGCTTAAAGAAAGACTGATCACGCCGATTGGCAAGTGTTTTTTTTTGCTCATTAGGAAAACAAGATTTCAGTCTTGGAAGTGTGTTTCCTGACCCATTCCGTGTTTGGTTAAGGATGTTTGTCTCTGTTTCACTTCCTAAAAATCCCCAGAATTTTTATTTAACCTTTATGTAACTAGGCAAGTCAGTTAAGAACAAATTCTTATTTACAATAACTGCCTACCCCGGGCAAACCCTCCCCTAATGTAATAGTGCCTGTGTGTAGCTGGTGTAGAGGAGTCAGGCACAGGACAGCAGATATGAGTAATAAACGCAATTTACTCAAATATTCACAAATACAACACAATAAATCGAGCCCACAAATAACGGACCGTATTACAAACAAACAATCACTCACAAACAACCATGGGAGAACAGAGGGTCAAATAATGAACAAGTAATTGGGGGATTGAAACCAGGTGTGTAAGACAAGGACAAGAAAAATGGAAAATGAAAAGTGGATCGGCGATGGCTAGATGGCGTGACAACTAACCTGGAAGACACTAAGCCAATTATGCGCCGCCCTACGGCACTCCAGATCACAGCCAGTTGTGAAAGGCCCAGGACTGACCCAGGATATGTAGTGATGCCTCTAGCACTGGGATGCATGTGCCACTCGGGAGCATGAATCTAAGATAGCTCAATAAATCTGTAAATTATTTTTATGTTTTTGCCAAGAATGTTTTAGTTGCAAAATGTTACATATAAGGTGTTTGGTGCAGTATTTTTCAAATTAAAAAATGTGCGACTTGTTGTTGTCTTACGTAAACAAAGTTGGAGCTGCTGGGCACGTCTGTCTCACTGTCTATGTCAGTGGGTAAATTGACATTGTCAAATCATAACACAACCTTAATTTACCAGTTGTGAAGCACGGATGCTCCAAACTCCGTTTTAGATGAGACTGACTTTATGACCAATATTATTATTTACACTCTGTAGTCAATTTGGACACTAAAAACACTTTTTTCTAAGGGATTCATTCATTGCTTTTTAAACAACAGGTGGAGACAGGCGTCAATTTCCTTACTGCACACAGCTTTTGCTCATTTGCATAGTTAATTGTTTCGTTCATTTACACACTGTCACATTTATTTTGTCTTAGTATGCAAAAAATAATAATAATAACTTGACAGAATAATTATTCACCCCATTGACTGGGCATTTTTGGCAGCTCTTATTTTCGCCACTAGTGGGCATTTAGACGGTTTATGAGGAAGTTGTTTACTAGCAGTTCTCAGCTGTTAGCGGCCAATGGCTAGCAGTTTCTTTCTGGCGATAGAAAATGGTCATTACTGAATTATTTAATGTAACAAATCAAACATTCAAACTTGTAAGTAATTCATGGTAACCTCGAAGACAATTCATTTAGATCCAGCGTTTATTTGATTAAGGCATTTATTTGCTGAAATGTGTTGCATTGCCCTGCTATTAAAAGGGACATGCAACTATTTGAGACTAAGTTTAATTAAAGTTTTACTGTACTTTCATTAAAAGCAGAGGAGATGAAGATAACCCTGTGGATCATGACACTCCTATCCAGACTGCTTCTGAAACGTAGGCCTAAGTACCACACAAACCAACGCACACAGGCACACACACACATACCTTTCAAAATCATGCAACCTTTCAAAACCATCTCATTCCCCAGTTAATCTCCTCTTGAGGCCAGAGTCACCAGCATAATATGCACTTGTAAAATATAAAGGAAATGACCACACACTGCGGACATGTCTCCAGAGATTTCATTTGATAAGGTCAATTAGTAGTCGAGTTGCTGGAAATGTGGGTAACTTTGATTGCGATGTTAATCAATGAGATTTCAACCTTTATTCACCCACTCAGAGTGACAGTGTGTTGAATTCCCAATGCGTTATTATGCTGCTTTCAACTATCTAAAAGCACAACAGAATTTCAATTAGATGATAACATTTTGGTTTAGTTGTCATGTAATTGTGTTATCATTTCACTTTCAACCATTCAAAATCCATCTACGGACTGAACATACTGTCCTGTAACCCGCCTCCACCCAATGTGGTGCGAATCTGCTATTGTTTACACTTTAGAACCGGAACCCCCATCAGGAGCTAGCCAGCTAACTAGCTACTAGCTGGCAGTCAGTTAGCCACTGCTAGCGGTCATCACCGTTAACTCGGACATCAGCCAGCCTCAGCCCGGTCAATTCCTGCCATTCTGCACAGCGTGATATCAACCCAGAGCATATTGGACTGATTTTTCTCCTCCACATCTCCACCTCTCTGGATTCCTACCGCAAGCTCTAAAACTTTACACCGGATCATAGGCCCATCTCCCGGCTAACCAAAAAGGTGCATCAGCCAATTCTTGGGCTACAACCTATTCTGCCAATTGGCCTGAGCCCCTTTACTGCTGACAAGGATCCCCGCCGATCCATCACAACGGGTCTGCTGACGTAAACGTCCGAGGGGGTTTCAACAGGCTATTCCGTTGCGACGTCCCCCAAAGGCCCATCTGCTAGCCTGCTTGCCCCGGCCCACTAGCTGTCTGAATCGCCAGAGTCTCCAGCTTGCCTAGCTAGTCACTGGACCCTATGTTCACTTGGCTCCACATGCCTCTCCCTAATGTCAATATGCCTTGTCTATTGCTGTTTTGGTTAGTGACACATGCAGTGACCTCACCTGGCTTAAATGGTACCTCGAGAGACAAAACCTTTCTCATCATCACTCAATGCCTAGTTTTACCTTCACAGTATTCACATCCTACCATACCCTTGTCTGTACAAATCTGCTCCTTTTACTCTCTGTTCTGAACTCACTAGATGACCAGTTCTTATAGCCTTTAGCCGTACCCTTATCCTACTCCTCTGTTCCTCTGGTGATGTAGACGTTAACCCTGCATCCCCTACCTCCACTCCCATTCCCCAGGAGCTCTCATTTGTTGATTTCTCTAACCGTAAAAGCCTTGGTTTCATGCATGTTAACATTAGAAGCCTCCTCCTAAGTTGTTTTATTCACTGCTTTAGCACACACTGTCAACCTGGATGTCCTAGCCATGTCTGAATCCTGGCTTGGGAAGGCCACCAAAAATACTGACATTTCCATCCCTAACTAGAACATTTCCCAGCAAGATATAACTGCCGAAGAGGGTGGAGTTGCAATCTACTGCAGAGATAGCCTGCAGAGTTTGTCATACTATCCAGGTCTGTGCCCAAAAATACAAGCTTCTACTTTTAAAAATTCACCTTTCCAGAAACAAGTCTCTCACCGTTGCCACTTGTTATAGATCCCCTTCAGCCCCCAGCAATGCCCTGGGCACCATATGTGAATTGATTGCCCCCATCTATCTTCAGAGTTCGTACTGTTAGGTGATCTAAACTGGGACATGCTTAACACCCCGGTCGTCCTACAATATAAGCTAGAAGCCCTCAATTTCACACAAATTATCAAGGAACCTACCAGGTCCAACCCTAAATCCATAACCATGGGCACCCTCTTAGATATCATCTTGACCAACTTGCCCTCTAAATACACCTCTGCTGTCTTCAACCAGGATCTCAGTGATCATTGCCTCATTGCCTGCGTGCGTAATGGGTCCACGGTCAAACGACCACCTCTCATCACTGTCAAACGCTCCCTAAAACACTTAATTGAGCAGGCCTTTCTAATCCAGGTATCTCATCCTAATCCAGGATCCAGGATCTAATCCAGGATCTCATCCTGTCAGTAGAGGATGCCTGGTTGCTCTTTAAAAGTGCTTTCCTCACCATCTTGAATAAGCATGCCCCGTTCAAAAAATGTAGAACTAAGAACATATACAGCCCTTGGTTCACCCCAGACTTGACTGCCCTTGACCAGCACAAAAACATCCTGTAGTGTTCTGCATTAGCATCGAATAGCCCCCACGATATGCAACTTTACAGGGAAATCAGGAACCAATATACTCAGTCAGTTAGGAAAGCTAAGGCTAGCTTTTTCAAACAGAAATTTGCATCCTGTAGCACTAATTCCAAAATGTTTAGGGACACTGTAAAGTCCATAGAGAATAAGAGCACCTCCTCCCAGCTGCCCACCACTCTAACTTCTCCACTATGCAGGGCCTGTTGTCCGGACCTCTGGCAGTCTCTGGGGGTGCCACAGGGTTCAATTCTCAGGCCGACTCTTTTTTTGTATATATCAATGATGTCGCTCTTGCTGCTGGTGATTCTCTTATCCACCTCTACGCAGACGACACCCTTCTGTATACATCTGGCCCTTCTTTGGACACTGTGCAAACAAACCTCCAAATGAGATTCAATACCATACAACACTCCTTCCGAGGCTTCCAACTGCTTTTAAATGCAAATAAAACTAAGTGCATACTCTTCAACCGATTGTTGCCCGCACCCTCCTGCCTAGCATCACTACTCTGGACGGTTCTGACTTTGTAGTTTTTCACATATTCTAATATCTAGGTGTCTGGTTAGACTGTAACTCTCCTTCCAGACTCACATATCTTTATATTTGAAGCCTGAAATGTGGCAAAAGGTCGCAAAGTTGAAGGGGGCCGAATACTTTCGCAAGGCACTGTATATTGGTCATGGCTTCCGAGTGGCGCAGCGGTCCAAGACACTGCATCTCGGTGCAAGAGGCTTTTCTTCAGTCCGTGGTTCGAATTGAGGTTGTATCACATCCGACCATTATTGGGAGTGCCATAGGGCGGCGCACAATTGGCACAGCATCATCCGGGTTTGGCCGAGTTAGACCTTCATTGTAAATACGAATTTGTTCTTACCTGAGTTCCCTAGTTAAATAGAGGTTCAATTTTAAAAAACAACTTGCGTCAACCGCAGGTCAATCAGTAGGATGTGAACAGTGGCTGGTGCTGAAAATATAGCTAACTTGTTATGCAAGAGTTGCACACCAACAGATGGAGAAAACCTACACCAGTCGAGCAGTTCATTTCAACAATAATCTTCATTTTAATTTGACTTTACAACCAACAAGAGGGCTTAATTGGAGTCTATTTCTTCGGGGCCTAGACCTATATAAAATAACTTACCGGGCTGACGTAGGCTGTGAGGCTTAACAGATTAATAAAAGTAGGATTTTTCATTAGTGTCATGTCTTATTATGTCTGTTCCTGTCCTTTCTCTTCACTCTGTCTCTCTCTGCTGGTCTTATTAGGTTACCTTCTTTTTCTCTCCTTCTCCAGCTGTTCCTCATCTCCCCTAATTAGCTCGTTCACCCTTTCCCCACCTGTTCCCTTTTTTCCCTCTGATTAGGTCTCTATTTCTCTCTCTGTTCCTGCTACTTTCGGTGTCAGATTCTCGTTTGTGTTTCTCATGCCAGAAGCATGCTATCGTCTCGTTTGCTTCCTCCTAGTCCTATCCTGTCGGAGTCTGCCTGGCAGGTGCATCCTGTACTCTACTAACTATCTTTTGTTTGCACCGTGTCCAGTTCATCATATGCTACGTGTGATCAGCTACCACCGTTCCTCTGTGACCCGCACCGACCCAGAGCGACCTGCAGCCTGTCGCCGCTACCCAGCTATTCATCAGAGGGACTTTATGTTTCATTTGTCACCCTCTCTGCGGGTATTCTATTGTGCCATTGACAACGTCGGAAGAGGATCTATGCCATTCCTGTTTTTTCATTAAAAGAACTCTGTTTCTGTTAAACCGCTTTTGGGTCTTCACTCAAGTACATAACAATTAGGACTACTTACAATTGCAACTGGTCAAAAAAGTAGCATCCTACATAAAACAGTCATTTAAAGAAAAAAAAGTATGCACGTTCGAACTAAAACAACGTAACTAATAATGAAAAGCGCACATTTGTAAATCCCAAACTCTAAAAGTAATTGGAAAGAGAGATACAAATTATGTGTGACACAATAAAGAATGTAAACAAGATGCTGTGTTTTTATTTACAGTAGTGATAGACAACAGGAGGCATTTTGAAAAGTTGTTTTTCACAACTGTATTAGGTGTGGCCCATCATGCAAATGTTTCCTATTAGCAGGACAATAGTCTTTTTCTAACCCGGCTACTGTTGTGAAAAACCCTCAACTTGCAATGTATTGCATGATTCGGTACTAAAAAGTGTTACATTTCTAACTCAAAAGAGCAGTACAGTATATCTTCAGCAACATCTTTATGCCCTCGTTAATGAAATAAAATAACGAGAAAAAAGACATTCAAATGCGGATTTTTATATAAACTACATTTTCGTCGCACTTCCACCCAGCTCCACGCCCACAGGGAAAACCTTGCTGAGATGTTCAATGTATTTGTTGCATTTTTATATCATTAATTTCTTTAGCCAAAACATCTTGATGGCCTTGACCAGTTCATCTGTGCTTGTCAGCTTGGCAGAGTTACGGATGAATGTTTTCAGTTGATGCCAAACTAGTTCAATCGGGTTTAAATCAGGAGACCTACATATACAGATGAAAAATATATCTACAGATATACTGCAGGCCTTCCGAAGGTGTTGTAGGTCTTTTATTTATACATTTTTATTTTACCTTATCCCTGTTGCTTTGTAAATAGCCAAACTTACCATCAAAAATTAAATATGGACCTGGTCCCTGGCGAGGAATTGCCCCCCACTGTTACGTTCGTTGGATGAATTAGACCAAGGTGCAGCGTGGTAGGCGAACATCTTACTTTATTTAAAATGAACACCGAAAAAACAACAAAATTCAAAACGAACGTAAAGTTTTGCAGGCTACACAGCACCTACACAAAATCAAAAAAGGCTGTCCAAGTATGATCCCCAATCTGAGACAACGATAGACAGCTGCCTCTGATTGGGAACCATACCAGGCCAAACAAAGAAATAGGAAAACTAGAATGCCCACCCAAATCACACCCCGACCTAACCTAATAGAGAAATAAAAAGGCTCTCTAAGGTCAGGGCGTGACACCCACACATGAGTCTGTGCTTGGGACTTGGCTTGCTTGATCGTCTTCCTTTTTTCTGTAGCAATTTTGAGCAAATTGCTCAAGGGCCACGGTTGATTCGTCTATGAAGATGACATTATTCAATGTCTCGCCAGCTTTGATCCATGCCTGGGCCTGCATGGCGCAAAGTTATTTGTTTGTCAGACGAATCATTTGGTCGAAACTACGGAACAGTACAAAACAAGCGAACACACATGGTTAATGTTCTGATCATTTAAAAATATATATATATATATATAAATATATAACATTTCTTACAGAGCCTTTCCATAAGTCCACGCAAGTTTATTCAACTGTCTCCTGACTATATTTAGAGCGATGTTGATGTCGTGCTGGGATGCCAGCAGATTACAGATTGCCTTTGCCAATCGCTCATCATCTTCATGAATACAAGCAAGTGATGTCTGCTAAATAATACATTTAGGTTTCTCCGGAAATAAATAATTCTAAATAACAAACTGGCTTTATTTACAAATTAGTGAGAATGTCTCACTCCATGTTCAAGTATTGTCTTTTTCTCGCTCACTCTAGGTTAAATGAAAATGAAATCACCAAAATATTGTTACTTTTTAAACAAAGCGATTATTATTATTATTATTAATTAATTTAGAATTATAGAAAAGCCCCTTAGATATTCTCACAGATCCTAACGGAAAATGGCCCCTTAGATATTAATTTAGAGTCCTCCAATCCTCTAAATGTAATTATTGGCGGAGAGTCACGCCTGTCATGACTTCCACCGAAGTCGTCTTCTCTCCTTGTTCGGGCTGCGTTCGGCGATCGACGTCACAGGCTTTCTAGCCATCGCCGCTCCATCTCTCATATATCCATTTGTTTTGTCTTGTTCCATTACACACCTGGTTTTCATTCCATAATTACTGCATGTATTTAGTCCTCTGCTCCCCACCATGTCTTTGTGTGTAATTGTTTATTGTTATGTGGATTTTGTCAGGCGCTATACTTTTGCTAAATTCCATGTTTTTGGCACGTTATTGTTCTTATGTGCTGTCATTTTTGTACCAGAATTAAAGTGGGCCTGTTTATTACACTCTGCTCTCCTGCACCTGACTTCGCCTCCAGTACACACCCCTGACAATGTCATTAAAAATATATATTTTTCGATATACTATAGGCCCACCACAGGCAAAATTAGTCTCACAAGTGTTGAGTAACGTGCTGTTAAAAATGGTGTAGGTCTTACTTATTTCAAGAGCATATTGAAGTTAGAAGCAAAAGCCTACAACTATCTTAGCACCTTTTCGTGCTGCTCTGAGGCAAGCATGGGGACTGGTCTTGAAAAATCAGTGAGATTTTTATTTTCACTTAATCTCCGTTTGGGTATTTGTTAGACAACATTTAGAAAATTAGGGCGCATACATGTTATGCTCTTATTGTAACGTTTATTTAACTAGTCAAGTCAGTTAAGAACAAATTCTTATTTACAAGGACATTCTATTCCTTCCTCGTGCCCTGCGGGAATTCTTTAAATAGCCCAGTACTGTACTGCCGACTGTCACGTTGTACAGCGGCACATTTTCCATTCCATCCTAATGGTAAACCAGAGGGTTTTTCATTTTTCTTGGAATAGAAAAAAGATCATATGAATCAAATTAATTAAGCAAGTACCAGTCAAAAGTTTGGAAACACCTACACATTCCAGGATATTTCTTTATTTGTACATTGTAGAATAATAGTGAAGACATCACAACTAGGAAATAACACTTGTCTCCCACGTGCCCCACATTTTGTAGTACAGACATGGCCTGCTCTCCCTTATATAAAGAATTAGGAACTTTCCCATGTTTACTACAGTATGTATTGTAGACTGCACAGTAGCCTAATAAACAAATAAACACTTTTCATTAATAAAAAATGATAAAAAAATACCCTTTCAAAATGCACGTGTTTTAAATTTATTTATTTATTTTTCACCCCTTTTTCATGGTATCTTGGCAGTAGTTACAGTCTTGTCTCATCGCTGAAACTCCCATACGTACTTGGGAGAGGCGAAGGTCAAGAGCCATGCGTCCCCCGAAACACAACCCAAACTAGCCGCACTGCTTCTTGACACAATGCACAGCCAGCCGCACCAATGTGTCGGAGGAAACACCGTACACCTGGCGACCTGGTCAGCGTGCACTGCGCCCGGCCTGCCACAGGAGTCGCTAGTGCACAAGTAGACAAGGATATCCCTGCCGGCCAAACCCTCCTTAACCCGGACGACGCTGGGCCAATTGTGCGTCGCCCCATGGCCTCCCGGTCGCGGCTCTAACACACAAATCTGGGCTCAAACCCACAATCTCTGGTGGCACAGCATTCTGTGGCACGTCATTTAATTGTCAGCCATTTTTTTCTGTTACTGCAAGTTATTGCTAGTTTGACCATCAGAGTGCATCTTTGAGAAGCATTTGATAGTATTCCATATTGGCATTACTAGAGAATCTAAAACCTTTTTTGTAATAACACAGTATATGGCACTTTTTTGCCCCACTGTGAACAGACATTTTCAGTGATTAAATATAAGTTAAGGCACAGATCATCTCTTACTGACTCTCACCTCTCAGCAATCGTGAGCATAGCGACGTCAGAAACTACACCTGACTTCACTGATCTAGTCAATGCCAATCAGATACTTCACTCCTCACACAGATTGAGTAGTTTAAATGTAATGTTGAGCTCTCTCTCTATCTTGTGTTTTTGTGCATACCGGTTAACAAGAGTTATGTGAGTGTACGATAACTTTTTCTTCTGTATAGTTTTACTTTTCCCTCCGTATAGTTCATTGCATGTTTAACAATGAAATTGCCTACCAAAAGGAAAACATGGATGTGGTTTATTTCTGTGGTTGTTAAAAAAGTAAAATAAGTAGCATATCTGGATGTGATTTAGAGTAGATACAGTATATCTGTCAACACAGTCATGCACATGATGTATAATCCTGTAATATGATTCTGTCTCACGATGGAAAAAATATATTCTAATGTGGCCCTCCATGGAAAAGAATTGCCCAGGCCTGGAGTGAACGGTCTGAGTACTTGTGTAAATATCATATTTCAGTTTTTAATTATTTATATAAATGTACAAACATTTTTAAAAAATCTGTTTTTGCTTCGTCATATTGTGTGGAGAATGATGAGGGGGGAAAAACATTTAATCAATTTTAGAATAAGGTTGTAACGTAACAAATAACAAAAACAAATAAACATACGGTTTAACCAGCTTTACATGAATATGCTGTATTCTAGTCATGGCTCATCTTATATAACTACAGCTGTACACACATTTTATGTTCATATACTGTCCATACCAGGTGTCTCCAACCGGTGGATCGCAAGTGACCAGTAGCTCGCAGCACACCTATGAGTAGAGTAGCTCACAAATAATTCTGAAAGTGCATTCAAATTTTCAGTGTTAAAAAATCTCACAATTATAAGACACCGCAAGCTCCCAGCTACTATCTAATCAATGTAACATTGAAATAATCCCATCCCTGGTTAGCCACTATTGGCTTAAAAAGCCAAACCTATTGCCCCGGTCTGTCTGTGTGGTGCGCATGCTTGTTGCTCACTCCGTGTGTAGCCAGTTGATGTGATAACAGTCCTGAGGGTTGACAGGGAGACTTTCCCCTTTATTTAACCAGGTAGGCTAGTTGAGAACAAGATCTGATTTGCAACGGCGAACTGGCCAAGATAAAGCAAAGCAGTGCGACACATACAACAACACAGAGTTACATATGGAACAAACATACAGTAGAAAAAGTCTATATACAGAATGTGCAGATGAGGTAGGATAAGGGAGGTAAGGCAATAAATAGGCCACAGTGGGGAAGTAATTACAACATAGAAATTAAACACTGGAATGGTAGATGTGCAGAAGATGAATGTGCAAGTAGAGATACTGGGGTGCAAAGGAGCAAGATAAATAAATAAATACAGTATGGCGATGACATAGTTGGATGGGCTATTTACAGAGGGGCTATGTACAGGTGCAGTGATCTGTGAGCTGCTCTGACAGCTGGTGCTTAAAGCTAGTGAGGGAGATATGAGTCTCCAGATTCAGTGAGTTTTGCAGTTCTTTCCAGTCATTGGCAGCAGAGAACAGGAAGGAAAGGTGGCCAAAGGAAGAATTGGCTTTGGGATGACCAGTGTTTAACTGGAGCGCGTGCTACCTGCTGGAGCGCGTGCTACGGGTGGGTGCTGCTATGGTGACCAGTGAGCTGAGATACGGCGGGGCATTACCAAGCAAAGACTTGTAGATAACGTGGAGCAAGTAGGTTTGGTGACAAGTTTGAAGCGAGGGCCAGCCAACGAGAGTGTACAGGTCGCAGTGGTGGGTAGTATATGGGGAGTTGGTGACTAAATGGATGGCACTGTGATAGACTGCATCCATTTTTTTTGAGTAGAGTGTTGGAGACTATTTTGTAAATGACATCGCTGAAGTCAAGGATCGGTAGGATGGTCAGTTTTACGAGGGTATGTTTGGCAGAATGAGTGAAGGATGCTTTGTTGCGATATAGGATTCTATTTCGAAATAGGATTCAAGAAAATTCTAGATTTAATTTTGGATTGGAGATGCTTAATGTGAGTCTGGAAGGAGAGTTTACTGTCTAACCAGACACCTAGGGATTTGTAGTTGTCCACATATTCTAAGTCAGATCCGTCCAGAGTAGTTTTGCTGGACAGGCGGGCAGGTGTGGGCAGCGATAAGTAGAAGAGCATGTACTTAGTTTTACTTGCATTTAAGTGCAGTTGGAGGCCACGAAGGAGAGTTGTATGACATTGAAGCTCGTCTGGAGGTTAGTTAACACAGTGTCCAAAGAAGGGCCAGAGGTATACAGAATGTTGTCGTCTGCGTAGAGGTGGATCAGAGAATCACCAGCAGCAAGAGCAACATCATTGATGTATACAGATAAGAGAGTCGGCCTGATAATTGAACCCTGTGGCACCCTCATAGAGACTGCCATAGGTCCGGACAATAGGCCCTCCGATTTGACACACTGAACTCTATCTGAGAAGTAGTTCATCAACCAGGGGAGGCAATCATTTGACAAACCAAGGCTGTTGAATCTGCCCATAAGAATGTGGTGATTGACATAGTCGAAAGCCTTGGCCAGGTTGATGAATACGGCTGCACAGTAATGTCTCTTATCGAAGGCGGTTATGATATCGTTTAGGACCTTGAGCGTGGCTGAGGTGCACCCATGACCAGCTCTGAAACCAGATTGCATAGCGGAGAAGGTACGGTGGGATTCGATATGGTCGGTGATCTGTTTGTTAACTTGGCATTCAAAGATTTTACAAAGGCAGGGCAGGATAGATGTAGGTCTGTAGCAGTTTGGGTCTAGAGTGTCTCGCCCTTTGAAGAGAGGGATGACCGCGGCAGTCTTTGGGAATCTCATTTCCAATCTTTGGGAATCTCAGACCATACGAAAGAGAGGTTGAACAAGCTAGTAATAGGGGTTGCAACAATTTCGTCAGATAACTTTAGAAAGAGAGGGTCCAGATTGTCTAGCCCAGCTGATTTGTCAGGGTCCAGCTTTTGCAGCTTTTTCAGAACATCAGCTATCTGGATTTGGGTGAAGGAGAGTTGAAATTAGCCATAGAAATTCTCAATTATAGTGGATTTATCGGTGGTGACAGTGTTTTCTAGCCTCAGTGTAGTGAGCAGCTGGGAGGACGTGCTCTTCTCCATGAACTTTACAGTGTCCCAGAACTTTTTTGAGTTTGTGCTACAGGATGCAAATTTCTGCTTGGAAAAGCTAGCCTTAGCTTTCCTAACTGCCTATGTATGTTGGTTTCTAACTTCCCTGAAAAGTTTCATATCACGGGGGCTATTCGATGAAGAACGCTAATGAAGAAAGCCACAGGATGTTTTTGTGCTGGTCAAGGGCAGTCAGTTCTGGATTTCTAAATTTCTACATTTTTTGAATGGGGCATGCTTATTTAAGATGGTGAGGAATGCACTTTTAAAGACCAGGCATCCTTTACTGACGGGACGAGGTCAATATCCTTCCGTGTTTGCGGATTTGGTGTTGTATCTGGTGGGTGAATGCATCAAGCTAAGATTGTAGGATGGCCGTGGTGTTAAGCATGTCCCAGTTTAGGTCACCTATAAGCACGAGCTCGGCTGGGCGGCAATCATTTCACATATGGTGTCCAGGGCACAGCTGGGGGCAGAGGGTGGTCTATAGCAAGTGGCAACAGTGAGAGATTTGTTTCTGGAAAGGTGGGTTTTTAAAATAGAAGCTCGAATTGTTTGGACACATACCTGGATAGTAAGACAGATCTCTGCAGTATATTGCAACATGGCCCCCTTTGGCAGTTCTATATTGTCGGAAATGTTGTAGTTAGGGATGGAAATGTCAGTGTTTTTGGTGGTCTTCCTCAGCCATGATTCAGACATGGCTAGGACATCCGGCTTGGCAGAGTGTGCTAAGGCAGTGAATAAAACAAACTTAGGGGGAGGCTTCTAATGTTAACATGCATGAAACCAAGGCTGATACAGTTACAGAAGTCAACAAATGAGAGCACCTGGGGAGTAGGTGTTGAGCTAGGCACTGCAGGGCCTGGATTGACCTCTACATCACCAGAGGAACAGAGGAGGAGTAGGATAAGGGTACGGCTAAAGGCTATCAGAACTGGCCATCTAGTACGTTCAGAACAGAGAGTAAAAGGAGCAGGTTTCTGGGTGCGATAGAATAGATTCAAGGCATAATGTACAGACAAAGGTATGGTAGATTGTGGGTACATTGGAGGTAAACCTAGTATTGATGAGAGAGATATTGTCCCTAGAGACGTTTAAACCAGGTGATGTCACTGCATATGTGGGAGGTGGAACTAAATGGCTGGCATATTGAGCAGGCTCGAGGCTCTACAGTGAAATAAGACAATAATCACTAACCAGGACAGTAATGGATAAGGCATATTGATATTAGGGAGAGGCATGCGTAGCCGGGTGATCATATGGGTCCAGTGAGTGGTTGGGCTGGCTGGAGACATGGCAATTCAGACAGCTAGCGGACCAGGGCTAGCAAACTAGCAGAAGGGCCTTAGAGGGATGTCGCGACGGAGGAAAGTCTGTTTTAGCCTCTGCATGTGGTAACGTCGATAGATCAGTCGTGATGGATTAGTATGGTTCCGAGTAGCAGAGGCGTCCAAGTCCAATTGGCCAGCCCCCCCAATTTACCTGATTGAGATATGTTCATTTGTTGTGAGTGTAACTCAGTTTTTGTGGCAGGAGGTTGGGAAGTTGGGCCTTCGGGAGAGGGAGTCCTTGCTAGATGCGGGAGCGGTACAGTTTTTTGACCATACAGACATACAGACATAATATGTGTTTTCCATATCAAGTATTCTATGCTTTAAGTTTATTGGAGAATCATTTATTTGTTTGATATAAGAAGAATAAACATTTTTGTTGCACCATATCCCTGGATGTCATTGAATGTTTGGCCGTTTGGAAACCTTGAGTGTGGACTGTATATGCGTACCAAACAACCCCGCTTCAGGCTTGGGCAGTGGTTATGGTAAAGACAAAGAGGCATGCGTAGCCGGGTGATCATATGGGTCCATTGAGTTGTTGGGTTGGCTGGAGACATGGCAATTCAGACAGCTAGCAGGCCGAGGCTAGAAAACTAGCAGAAGGGCCTTAGAGGGATGTCGCAACGGAGGAAAGTCTGTTTTAGCCTCCGCATGTGGTAATGTCGATAGACCATTCGTGATGGATATGTATATGGCAAAATAGGCATAGTGGCCCAAGAAATTGGCTGATGGATCAGCTAACAATCCAATATGCTCTAGACAGCTAGCGGGCCGCGGATAGCAGGCTAGCAGATGGGCTTTCAGGGGACGTCGCAACATAGGGGCCAGTTGAGTACCCCCTCAAGCAGATTACGTCGTAGTCCAGTCGTGAAGGATCGGAGGGGTTTCGTGCCCCGTACCGGCAGTAGAAGGGGTCCTGGTATTGTAGCCTAGGAGTGGCTGATGGGCTTCTTCAGCTAGCCGGGAGAATGGGCATAGCATGGGCTATCTCTAGGCTAATTGCTGCTTGTTTCGGAACAAATGTTAGCCAGGAGTAGTCACTCAGATAGCAGCTAGCTAGCTGTGATGATCCAGGTGAAAAGGTTCAGAGCTTGCTGTAAGAATCTGGGGATATGGAGAGAAAATAGGTCTGGTATGCTCTGGTTTGAGTTGCGTAGTTCAAACTGGCGAGAGCTTTCCGAGCTAAAGGTTAGCTGAAGACAGCTAGCAGTGATTAGTTGACTACTGGTGGCTAGTAGCTAGTGAGCTGGCTAGCTTCTGTTGGGGGATTCCAGTTCTGAGGTAGTTTAAATGTCTAACTTGGGTCAAATGTTTTGGGTAGCCTTCCACAAGCTTCCCACAATATTTTGGGAAGTTAATTTTGGCCCATTCCTCCTGACAGAGCTGGTGTAGCTGAGTCAGGTTTGTAGGCCTCCTTGCTCACACACGCTTTTTCAGTTCTGCCCACACATTTTCTATTGGATTGAGGTCAGGGCACTGTGATGGACACTCCAATACTTTGACTTTGTTGTCCTTAAGCCATTTTGCCACAACTTTGGAAGAATGCTTGGGGTCAATGTCCAGTTGGACGACCCATTTGCGACCAAGCTTTAACCTCTAGCGTCGAGCAATCCCGTATCCGGGAGCGTAATCATAGCCTCAAGCTCATTAGCATAACGCAACTATTCATGAAAATCGCAAATGAAATGAAATAAATATATTGTCTCACAAGCTTAGCCTTTTGTTAACAACACTGTCATCTCAGATTTTCAAAACATGCTTTTCAACCATAGCTACACAAGCATTTGTGTAAGAGTATTGATAGCTAGCATAGCATTAAGCCTAGCATTCAGCAGGCAACATTTTCACAAAAACAAGAAAAGCATTAAAATAAAATCATTTACCTTTGAAGAACTTCGGATGTTTTCAATGATGAGACTCAGTTAGATAGCAAATGTTCAGTTTTTCCAAAAAGATTATTTGTGTAGGAGAAATCGTTCCATTTTGTTCATCACGTTTGGCGAAGAAAACCCCCAGAAAATTCAGTCATTACAACGCCAAACTTTTTTCCAAATTAACTCCATAATATCTACAGAAACATGGCAAACGTTGTTTAGAATCAATCCTCAAGGTGTTTTTCACATATCTATTCGATGATAAATCATTCGTGGCAGTTGCCTTTCTCCTCTGAACCAAATGGAAAAGTGGACGCAGCTGGAGATTGCGCAATGATTTCGACGGAGGACACCAAGCGGACACCTGGTAAATGTAGTCTCTTATGGTCAATCTTCCAATGATATGCCTACAAATACGTCACAATGCTGCAGACACCTTGGGGAAATGGCAGAAAGTGTAGGCTCATTCCTGGCGCATTCACAGCCATATAAGGAGACATTGGAACACAGAGCATTCAAAAACTGGGGCATTTCCTGTATGAAATTTCATCTTGGTTTCGCCTGTAGCATTAGTTCTGTGGCACTCACAGACAATATCTTTGCAATTTTGGAAATGTCAGAGTGTTGTCTTTCCAAAACTGTCAGTTATATGCATAGTCGAGCATCTTTTCGTGACAAAATATCTTGTTTAAAACAGGAACGTTTTTTTATCCAAAAATTAAAAGAGCGCCCCCTATATCGATGAAGTTAATTTCCTGACTGATATCTTGAGATGTTGCTTCAATAACAACATGACTGTTATTAACTTCTGACCCATTGGAATTGAGATACAGTGAATTATAAGTGAAATAATCTATCTGTATACAATTTTTGGAAAAATTACTTGTTTCATGCACAAAGTAGACATCCTAACCAACTTGACAAAACAACAGTTAGTTAAGATATTTGTGGAGTGGTTGAACAACGAGTTTTAGTGACTCCAACCTAAGTGAATGTAAACTCCCGACTTCAACTGTATATGTATAGATATATATGTATATGTATATGTATGTGTATGTGTATGTGTATGTGTATGTGTGTATATATATATATATATACAGTGCCTTGCGAAAGTATTCGGCCACCTTGAACTTTGCGACCTTTTGCCCCATTTCAGGCTTCAAACATAAAGATATAAACTGTATTTTTTTGTTAAGAATCAACAACAAGTGGGACACAATCATGAAGTGGAACGACATTTATTGGATATTTCAAACTTTTTTAACATTTGGTTTGGTTTTGGGGAGTTATTTTGTTGTACTATTAAAACTCTTTATATGAATGGGAAAAGTTCAATTAAGTTAATTAAAGCAAATTTATTCAGCCTCTTTACTTTCAGTGCAGCAAACTCTCTCCAGAAGTTCAGTGAGCATCTCTGAATGATCCAATGTTGACCTAAATGACTAATGATGATAAATGCAATCCACCTGTGTGTAATCAAGTCTCCGTATAAATGCACCTGCACTGTGATAGTCTCAGAGGTCAGTTAAAAGCGCAGAGAGCATCATGAAGAACAAGGAACACACCAGGCAGGTCCGAGATACTGTTGTGAAGAAGTTTAAAGCCGGATTTGGATACAAAAAGATTTCCCAAGCTTTAAACATCCCAAGGAGCACTGTGCAAGCGATAATATTGAAATGGAAGGAGTATCAGACCACTGCAAATCAACCAAGACCTGGCAGCCAAGAGGCCCATGATCACTCTGGATGAACTGCATAGATCTACAGCTGAGGTGGGAGACTCTGTCCATAGGACAACAATCAGTCGTATATTGCACAAATCTGTCCTTTATGGAAGAGTGGCAAGAAGAAAGCCATTTCTTAAAGATATCCATAAAAAGTGTCGTTTAAAGTTTGCCGCAAGCCACCTGGGAGACACACCAAACATGTGGAAGAAGGTGCTCTGGTCAGATGAAACCAAAATTGAACTTTTTGGCAACAATGCAAAACATTATGTTTGGCGTAAAAGCAACACAGCTCATCACCCTGAACACACCATACCCACTGTCAAACGTGGTGGTGACAGCATCATGGTTTGGGCCTGCTTTTCTTCAGCAGGGACAGGGAAGATGGTTAAAATTGATGGGAAGATGGATGGAGCCAAATACAGGACCATTCTGGAAGAAAACCTGATGGAGTCTGCAAAAGACCTGAGACTGGGACGGAGATTTGTCTTCCAACAAGACAATGATCCAAAACATAAAGCAAAATCTACAATGGAATGGTTCAAAAATAAACATATCCAGGTTTTAGAATGGTCAAGTCAAAGTCCAGACCTGAATCCAATCGAGAATCTGTGGAAAGAACTGAAAACTGCTGTTCACAAATGCTCTCCATCCAACCTCACTGAGCTCGAGCTGTTTTGCAAAGAGGAATGGGAAAAAATGTCAGTCTCTCGATGTGTAAAACTGATAGAGACATACCCCAAGCGACTTACAGCTGTAATCGCAGCAAAAGGTGGCGCTACAAAGTATTAACTTAAGGGGGCTGAATAATTTTGCACGTCCAATTTTACAGTTTTTGATTTGATTTTTTTTGAATATCCAACAAATGTCGTTCCACTTCATGATTGTGTCCCAGTTGTTGTTGATTCTTCACAAAAAAATACAGTTTTATATCTTTATGTTTGAAGCCTGAAATGTGGCAAAAGGTCGCAAAGTTCAAGGGGCCGAATACATTCGCAAGGCACTGTATATATATTTTTATTTTTTTATTTTTTGGGACGGACTCTAACATTGCTCGTTGTGATATTTCTTAATTTTGTTCTTTTTACTTTTTGGATTATGTGCGTATTGTTTGTATTGCTAGGTATTATCACTGCATTTCGCTGCACCTGCATCTGTGTACTCGACCAATAAACTTTAATTTGATATGAGAAGCAGAGAGCTCCAAAGTTCCCACTGGGGTATTGTTCTGATTAAGGGCCTCAGTGAGCATTAATCAATCAGTTTCTTCATCCCAGAAACTCTACATCATGCCATGTCATCCACTTAAAAGTGGAATTGTGTACTGTGTGTGTGTGTGTGTGCGCGTGTATGGTCCACTTGAGACTGACATTTACCCTGGGCGGATGATGCAATTATAAACTAATGAAGTGTCATCGGTTTTACTCATGTGGATCGTGTCCTTGATCACCAGTGTAAATGAGAATAGATTCCTAATCTATTTTGTGAACTGAAGCAGGCTCTCCTGCCCTATGTCTAGCTCCGAGCACATACACACTCAAACATGCACGCGCGCGCAAATGCATGCATTTAGTTATTATCCTAAACCCCTATTGCAAATTTGGGGTACTATCCAGAAACCAAGCTATTATTCTAACCTGACCACGGATACCCCACAAAGATAGACAGTGCATTAATATTGCACTAAGACCTTCAGTGAAGCGGAGGTTTCACTCTGTCACCAACTAGCCGCTCAATGCTGGATACACACACACTCTGACATCTCTACCCAAAGGATAATAAAGACACTTCACACACCATCAGTAGCTGTGTCAATCACACACACACACACACACACACACACACACACACACACACACACACACACACACACACACCATTAGTGGCAGTCTAGACAGCCTTCTCACCACCTGGCCAAAAACAGACCTGGCAGAGCATAGACACAGATGGCTTTACCATATACCCCTCGGCACTATACACACACAGATAGACATAGACACACACACACGCGCACACACACAGTAATGAGATTCCCACCCATCACTCAGTGAGACCATTAGACCATCAGGTTGTAGGAGGACTAGTGTTGAGGCGCGGTCTGTAAGATCAATATACTAGACACTAGCTCAGGTTGTTCATTGGAAAAGAAAGGCCATCCGTCGTTATAACACAGAGAACACTGACACAGCATGAATACAGCGCTTTCACAATGTCACTGCAATGTATGTGGGTGTCTGGGATTAACCCATCCCATTCCAATATTTTCCCCCTAAACTGTAACGACCAGAGCATTACCTATCCCAAGAGTCCAACTGGCCACAGCTTCAGCAGGGGCGACAGGAGAGCGAAAGAGAGAGAGAGAAAGGGACTGATGGAGAGAATGAGAGAGTGAGATGCAAAGAAAATATGTGAAAGAAGTGATAAGAGTGACAACGAATGAGAAGCTCCAAACACACACACACACATTCAAAACAAGGCACAGGGTACCGTAAGCACAGGCAAAAAAACAATTATTTAATACAGAGAAAGAGTGAATCTTTGTAAAATAAATGTATGTGTAATATTCACAGCTTTCTGGGAGTTCAGCACCGTTTGCTTTGTTTGGAGGATTATCACATTCCACTTCTATGATGGAGGAGGGTCATATTCACTTATGGTGAGGGGTTTAAGGTAAGCTTGGCTGAGCCGCACTCTATCGATTCCTACACAATTACCAGACTGACAACACACACATACACACACCCACAGGAAATAGAGTGAGGAGCAGATTCGCTCCGCAAATTAATCAGATTTATAGTGTTGTCCTGGCTGAAATAGATTCACTGGGGCACACCTGCACAAGCGCGCATGCACACTCACGCGCACACACACAGGTCAGGCAGGTATTACATAATAAACAGTCTAAAGCATCATATAACTTAAGAGAGATTGAAGTGCCCTCCACAACACCTCTCCATTCTGCAGAAGAAATATGGAGAGGATGAATGGATAGAGAGAGAGGAGAGGATGATGCAGGATAAGGGAGTTTCTAGGGAGTTTTTCCTAGCCACCGTGCTTCTACACCTGCATTGCTTGCTGTTTGGGGTTTTAGGCTGGGTTTCTGTACAGCACTTTGAGATATCAGCTGATGTACGAAGGGCTATATAAATAAATTTGATTTGATTTGATTTGATAAATATTCTAATGCGGAACCTACCATTCCTCCGTGGGCCCTAGATTAACACACATCACCTCAGTTTGTTTGCCTCGTGAATGTGTTGGATTTGAGAAACGGTTGGACTCTTATTCAGGGACCTGTGTCATACTGCAGTCACACATCTTGGCAGAACAGATCAACTATGTCGTGTATACAGTACTCTGCTGTCCACCAAGGCTCTTAAACTGGAAAGCAGGTGTCAATTTTAAAATGGATTAGCCTAAGCATTCAAATACCGCCGTCATCACCATACAGCACTTTTCAACCCACCACTTTCATGGTTTCCCACTTTCCTTTCTCATTGTGTCTACCCGGAGGGCCTGGAGAAGACATGACATGCAGAAGAGGGAGGGGGTATACAGTGGGGCAAAAAAGCATTTAGTCAGCCACCAATTGTGCAAGTTCTCACCACTTAAAAAGATGAGAGAGGCCTGTAATTTTCATCATAGGTACACTTCAACTATGAAAGACAAAATTAGGGGGAAAAAAATCCAGAAAATCACATTGTAGGATTTTTAATGAATTTATTTGCAAATTATGGTGGAAAATAAGTATTTGGTCAATAACAAAAGTGTATCTCAATACTTTGTTATATGACCTTTGTTGGCAATGACAGAGGTCAAACGTTTTCTGTAAGTCTTCACAAGGTTTTCACACACTGTTGCTGGTATTTTGGCCCATTCCTCCATGCAGATCTCCTCTAGAGCAGTGATGTTTTGGGGCTGTTGCTGGGCAACACGGACTTTCAACTCCCTCCAAAGATTTTCTATGGGGTTAAGACCTGGAGACTGGCTAGGCCACTCCAGGACCTTGAAATGCTTCTTACAAAGCCACTCCTTCATTGCCCGGGTGGTGTGTTTGAGATCATTGTCATGCTGAAAGACCCAGCCACGTTTCATCTTCAATGCCCTTGCTGATGGAAGGAGGTTTTCACTCAAAATCCCACGATACATGGCCCCATTCATTCTTTCCTTTACACGGATCAGTCATCCTGGTCCCTTTGCAGAAAAACAGCCCCAAAGCATGATGTTTCCACCCCCATGCTTCACAGTAGGTATGGTGTTCTTTGGATGCAACTCAGCATTCTTTGTCCTCCAAACACAACGAGTTGAGTTTTTACCAAAAAGTTATATTTTGGTTTCATCTGACCATATGACATTCTCCCGATCTTCTTCTGGATCATCCAAATGCTCTCTAGCAAACTTCAGACGGGCCTGGAGATGTACTGGCTTAAGCAGGGGGACACGTCTGGCACTGCAGGATTTGAGTCCCTGGCGGCGTAGTGTGTTACTGATGGTAGGCTTTGTTACTTTGGTTCCAGCTCTCTGCAGGTAATTCACTAGGTCCCCCCGTGTGGTTCTGGGATTTTTGCTCACCGTTCTTGTGATCATTTTGACCCCACATGGTGAGAGCTTGCGTGGAGCCCCAGATCAAGGGAGATTATCAGTGGTCTTGTATGTCTTCCAATTCCTAATAATTGCTCCCACAGTTGATTTCTTCAAACCAAGCTGCTTACCTACTGCAGATTCAGTCTTCCCAGCCTGGTGCAGGTCTACAATTTTGTTTCTGGTGTCCTTTGACAGCTCTTTGGTCTTGGCCATAGTGGAGTTTGGCGTGTGACTGTTTGAGGTTGTGGACAGGTGTCTTTTATACTGATAACAAGTTCAAACAGGTGCCATTAATACAGGTAACGAGTGGAGGACAGAGGAGCCTCTTAAATAAGAAGTTACAGGTCTGTGAGAGCCAGAAATCTTGCTTGTTTGTAGGTGACCAAATACTTATTTTCCACCATAATTTGCAAATAAATTCATTAATAATCCTACAATGTGATTTTCTGGATTGTTTTTGTTATCCTTTTGTCTTACATAGTTGAAGTGTACCTATGATGAAAATTACAGGCCTCTACCATCTTTTTAAGTGGGAGAACATAAATGACTAAATACTTTTTCCCCCACTGTATTCTTTGCCAGACAGCAACGTCCTTAGAATTGACCCCAGGACTCTACCAGATGGACAAATGAACACGTGGAATGAGGAGAAGAGAGAGGGGGGAGTGAAGAGACAAAGGAGAAAAGTGCTGAATTTGAAAGAGAGTGAAGGATGAAGAGCTGGAGGGATGGAGGGCAGAGATCTTGCCTGGGGTGGAAGGAAGAAGAGGGGAAGAGATAGAGACGGGACTTAAGGGAAAGGAGGGGAATCCCTCCCTTCTTTCTAAAAGACCAGTGGGATGATTCCCATTCCAGAAATGATGAAAGAACGAGAGGAATCCAAAATGAGAGGAGAGTACTGTTACAATAATGTAAAGAAGGAGGGCACGGATGAAGAGTCGCAGAAAGAGGGAAGGTTACAGTTGCCTTCATAAACAAGAGTCCCACATGCACACACACTCACTTTCCACCGTACCCAGATAGAGAGAGCGAGAGTAAGAGAGAGAGAGGTCACGCAGAACCATTTGGGGTTAATTTAGTTTCTCCCCTAAAACATGTAAGAAGAAATACCATTCTAGGATCAGAGACATAAGCAGGGGAACAATTTCCTTGTGGCATTTAATCCCTCAAAATAAACATGCTCAGTGGCCTTTGGATAGCGGCTGGTGACCTGCCTGCTCTAACCTTTCACGAGAGGAACCAATGAATCAAAGCATTTTGTACTGTGGGGACTGGGAAAACTGTTACACTGTGCTGTAAGGATCTAAGAGTGGAGAGGGATTCAAATAGGGAATTCAAACAGATCTGTGGTCTCTCTTTCTCTGATTTGTCTTCCTCTCTCCTCCACAGCCTCTCCCACACTCTATTCCATTATCTGTCTATCCCTCTCTGTCTTTCTTTTCCCTCTATGCCCTGCCAGTCTCTGAGCAGGTGTATGTGGGGGTTTGATTGTTCCAGTCAGAGCACTGGAGTATCTCTTTCTGTCTACCTCACTCTCCTATGTCTTTCCCTCTAACCCCTCTTGGAGTGTCTCTCTCAGGGGATCATGCAGGATCTTCAGTCAACACAGCCCTCCTCTGAACTGACCGAGTTAGAACCCTGATCCACCCTGTGAGGGAGGAAGGGATGGAGGAAGGTAAAAAAAGATGAGGATGAAATGGAGGTGAACAAGCTGCTCTTGTTTGCTTTCGTTCAGCGTCTCTCGGTTAAACTCACACACACACACACACACACACACACACACACACACACACACACACACACACACACACACACACACACACAGCAAAATGCCCCTGAGGCGATACTTGTTTTGGAAAGAAGTGCTTTTCTAGCTTAACAGTACAATTTGTACTTGGACATTCCATCATATGCCTACTATAGAACATCCATCATTATTCAACCGGTCCCATTGCTCTCTCTCTGTCAGGTCAAACTACAGTGATTTCAGAGTCATCTATCTGGGCACACACTGGTTGAATCAACATTGTTTTTCGTGTCATTTCAATTGAATTACGTTGAACCAACATGTAATAGATGTAGAATTGACATCTGTGCCCAGTGGGATACAGATGACACACTCATACATGTCTCATAGGTCAAAGTAAAAGTAAATCCGGATACTCAAATTAGTATGATATTGTGGGGTTCTTGCTTGAAATACACTTATTTAATGTTGCCATACTAGAACTTATTGACTACTTTACATGTATAAGGAATGTTGGGGTCAATGGCAGGGGTGTAATAACTAGGTGTATGGAAAGTAACTGAGTGAGGAAGGGGGAGTGCAAAAAGTTTACATTCTGTCAAAACATGGTATTGTTAAATCTCATGGCTCCTAAAGAGGGAGGGAAAGGGCAACAGTCTGGTTTTAGTCACTGATAAGGTAGAACAGTCGTGTGTTGGGGAGGAGTGACGAATTTGGCCCTTCATCAGGTCAGATGAAGTGAGAAGGAACAGTCCTATCCCACACACATACAGTTGAAGTCGGATGTTTACATACACCTTAGCCAAATACATTTAAACTCAGTTTTTCACAATTGCTGACATTTAATCCTAGTAAAATAATCCTGTCTTAAGTCAGTTGGGGTGGCAGGTAGCCTAGTGGTTAGCACGATGAACTTGTAACCAAAAGGTTGCAAGATTGAATCCCTGAGCAGACAAGGTAAAAATCTGTCGTTCTGCCCCTGAACAAGGCAGTTAACCCACCGTTCCTAGGCCGTCATTGAAAATAAGAATTTGTTCTTAACTGACATGCCTAGCTAAATAAAGGTAAAAATATATATTGTGGCAAACCTCTTCAATGTTAGGAGCGTTTGTCACAAACTAAGTGGCAAACTGTCACCAAATCACCCAAGAATGAGAGTTCTTTCGAACAGGACAGCACTTGTGTGTTTGTTTCTTCGTCCTGGTCCACCCAGGCCGTAGGCGAGGTCAAGGATAGCAGGGTTCGGTACACGAATCGGGTTCTCGGTAGGTCCAGGTCCAAACGCCAACAGGTAAGTCCAAAACAATCCAGCTCATACACGGTAAATCCAGCCAATCTCTATTGTCTCTTTCTCTAGTTTTGGTGGTCGGCCATTTTGTGATCTGTAGTTCTGACAGGGGTGGCCATTTTAGTGATCGGGCAGAGCCTGTTTATTAGTTCTGCTCTCACATATCTGCCATTTACCACTCGACCCCCTTCTTTGCCACACATCTCTCCCCCTAGATCCGACCCCCTAGGTCGGGCTACCGCAGCAAAATATGCGTGCATGCGGGATAACCCATCCACGTTTCCCATTTCCTTCCCTGCTCTGTGTTTCAAGTCAAAATGAAACGGTTGGAGACTCAAAAACCACCGCATCACCCGAGCGTTCTTCTCTTTAGCCCTATGCATCCAGGTGAGTGGGGCATGGTCACTGATGAGGGTGAAGTGGCGCCCCAGCAGGTAGTATTTCAGGCTTTCTAGAGCCCACTTTACTGCCAGCGCCTCTTTCTCAACGACTGAGTAGTTGGTTTCCCGTTGGTTCCAGCTTCCTGCTTAAAAACAGGATGGGGTGTTCCACCCCTTCTACCTCTTGGGATAGCACTGCTCCCAAGCCGACCTCTGAGGCATCCGTCTGAACCATAAACTCTCTCTCAAAGTCTGGTACCACCAGCACTGGTTTACAGCAGAGAGCCTCCTGTAATGTCCTAAATGCTTTGGTGGCCCTTTCATCCCATTTGACCATGTTTGGCCCTCTGGCTCTAGTCATGTCGGCAAGTGGAGCGGCCACTGTGGCATAACTTGGGATGAACTTCCGGTAGTAACCCGTCAGCCCTAGGATGGCTACGAACCTGCTTCTTATTTACTGGTTTCGGCCATTCTCTAATTGCCTTCACCTTCTTATGTTGGGGTTTGATTAACCCTCTTCCCACAGTGTATCCTAGATACTCTGTTTCCTCTAACCCCACATAACACTTGGCAGGGTTTGCCGTGAGCCCTGCCTTTCTAAGGGCGTCTAACACCGCCTGTACCCGGGGTAAGTGGGATTCCCAATCTGGGCTGTAGATCCCCACGTCATCTAAATAAGCTGCGGCATATGCTTTGTGCGGTTTTAGGACTTTGTCCATGAGCCGTTGAAAGGTGGCTGGGGCCCCGTGTAAGCCGAATGGCATGACGGTGTATTGAAACAAACCGTCAGGTGTTGCAAAGGCTGTCTTTTCTTTGGCCCTGGGGGTCAGAGGAATTTGCCAGTACCCTTTTGTCAGATCAAGAGTCGTAATGTACCGAGCATTACCAATTTTCTCCAGTAGTTCATCTACTCGGGCCATGCGGTAGGCATCAAACTTGGAGATTTCATTTACCTTCCGAAAGTCGTTACAGAACCGCAAAGACCCATCGGGCTTGGAGACCATCACAATTGGGCTAGACCACTCACTATGTGACTCTTCGATCACTCCAGCTGTCAACATTTTCTCCTCCTCTGCTCTAATCGCGGCCCGTCGAGCCTCGGGGACCCGATAAGGCCTCATACTCACTTTTCTCCCTGGTAGGGAAACGATATCATGAGCCGTAACCTCAGTTCGGCCAGATACCTCTGAAAACACATCTCTGTTCTTCTGGATCAGGGTCTTTACTTCCTGTACTTGTGCTGGGGACAGAGTGGGTGAGATATTTACTTCGGCTGTCTCCTGAGTGTGTGTGGGCTATGTGACCATTAGTGTTTCTCTCTCTCTCCATGATTTTAACAGATTTATGTGATAAATCTGTTCCTGGGGCCGTCGACCTGGCTGTCGGATCCGATAATTGACTTCTCCTATTCTCTCCAGTACTTCATATGGTCCTTTCCATGTGGCCAGTAGTTTACACTCTACCGTGGGGATCAGCACTAACACCTTATCTCCCGGTTGAAATTCCCTCAGGGTAGCCTGCCGGTTATAAGTGTGCCGCTGGTGCTCCTGTGCTTGTCTCATGTGCTCTCTGACGATGGGCATGACTGTGGCTATCCTGTCTTGCATTGCCGTGACGTGCTCTATGACACTAATATACGGGGTGGATTGGTGCTCCCAGGTTTCCCGGGCGATGTCTAAGATTCCCCGGGGATGCCTCCCATATAACAGCTCAAAGGGAGAAATCCCCAGCGAGGCTTGAGGAACCTCTCTAATGGCAAACATCAGATACGGCAACATGCAATCCCAGTTCTTCCCATCCTTATCGATTACCTTCCTGAGCATTGACTTCATGGTCCGGTTGAATCTCTCGACCAGCCCGTCCGTCTGAGGATGGTAAACCGATGTCCTCAACTGTTTCATCTGCCACAGTTTACAAAGGTCTGCCATAATTCGGGACATAAAGGGGGTCCCCTGGTCGGTAAGGATCTCCTTTGGAACCCCTACCCTGGTGAACAAGAGCACTAATTCCTTTGCAATATTCTTGGAAGCCATCGTCCGAAGGGGAATGGCTTCTGGGTATCGAGTGGCATAATCTAGAATGACCAGAATGTATTGGTGCCCTCTGGCGGATTTGGGTAGTGGGCCCACTAAATCCATCGCTATCCTCTCAAATGGTGTTTCGATTATGGGGAGTGGCACTAACGGGCTTCTAACAGCTGGTCGGGGAGCTGTTAACTGGCACTCCGGGCACTCTCCACAATGCCGAGCCACTTCAGCTTGAATTCCTGGCCAGTAAAACCTCCTTACAATCCGGTCTCGGGTTTTATCGATACCAAGGTGTCCACCCAGAATGTGCCCATGAGCTAGATCCAGTACTGTCCTCCGGTACCGAGTGGGAACCAACAACTGTTCCACCACATCAACCCCTATTTTTGAGACTCTGTACAGCAAACCCTTTTTCATGATGAAGTGGGGAAAACTATTAGGCATCATACCAACATTTATGGGAGTACCATCTACGACCTGCACATCTGCTCTGGCTTGCTGCAGGGTTGGATCCTGGTTTTGGGCCGTCCCAAAATTAGTCAAGGAACCTGCCAGGTCTGCGGGTTCTAGATCGTCGTCCTCTGGATTCAGACCGACCCCAGTCCCACTAGTACCGGGCTGTTCGTTATCAGCGAGGTTTGCCACTTCATCATCCTCCTCCCCTACTAGCACTTGTGATGTTGTCCCCTGGGAGACCTCTTTTCCTGGCTTTGGTTGAAGGCCCCATGCTTCTTCCTGCTTGGTCAGGGTTGTTGGCTTCTTAAATATGCCATTCTTGTGGCCTAACTTTGCAAAGTTAGGAAAGTCTCTACCCAATATTACATCATATGGCATCTTTGGGACCACACCGACCTCATAATCCAGCAGACCGTCCTCTGTTTGTATGCTCACTAAGGCCGTGGGGTACAGACGGGTATCCCCATGAATGCATGTAACACTGATATCCTGTCTTGTATCCAGTTTATGATTCGGCACTAGGCTTGCAACGACCAGGGTTAGCATACTGCCGGAATCCAGCAGTGCTTCAACCTCTTTCCCTTCAACCTTCACCCTGCACATATGTTTGTTTCTTGATCTTTCAAGTACAGTGGTTACAACAGGACATGCATACCGTATATCATCTTCATTTTCACCGAGGTTACATTGCATTGGCTCTTCTTTAATAGGGCAGTAGGCTGCAATATGTCCTGGTTGATTACACTTGTAACAGATAATAGGGGTTCGGGGGGAAGACCCCCTTGACACCCAGTCCCGGTTTCCGTTTTTTCCCTTAGTGTCTCGGCCTGATTCTGATTCTTTCCTCATGGCCCCACGCTGCTCTCTTCCCCCTCTATATGCTGGGACAGCCTCACCCTGTCCGCTGGTTTGACCATGCCTGGGGAACGGGAATCTTTCCTCCTGTGCCTGCTCAGCTGTTCCTGCCATACAATACCGTTCAACCAGGCCCACGAGATGGTCGGTGGAAAGTACCTCGTTCTGGCCAACCCATCGTCTCACTTCTTGGGGTAGACCTCGCTGAAACTGGTTGAGTACGATGGTCTCGACGATCTCGGCGGATGACCGGGTCTCTGGTCGCAATTTTTCCGTGCCAGGTGAATCAAGTCGAACATCTGTGTTCGTGGGGGTTGTCCCGGTCGGTAGGACCACTGGTGGAAGCGGTGTGCCCTCACAGTATTGGTCACTCCCAGTCTAGTCAGGATCTCTCCCTTTAGTTTATCGTAATCCTGTGCATCTTTCAACTCCAGGTCGAAAATACGCTTTTTGAGCGTCCCCTGCCAGGTATGGTGCCAGAAGCCCTGCCCATTCTTCTTTTGGCCACATCTCCCTGTCTGCCGTCCTTTCGAAGGTGGTAAGATATGCTTCCACATCATCCTGCGCTGTCATTTTTTGAAGAAAATGATTGGCCCTTCTCTGGGTATTTGCAGCTGGTAATTGAGCCCCAATTTGGTCCGCTAGACCCTTTAGGCCTTCTCTTAACTCCCGGGAGTTTCTCTCTTACTCTTCTCTGAGCAGCTGGTTGGTGCGGTGCTGGACCTGTAACGTGTCCTGATACATTCGCATTGCATCCTGGTGAGTTATTTGTTGAGCTCTAGTTGCCTCTTTTTGGGCGGCCGCCGCTTGTAACAGGGCCTGTATGGCTCCCTCCATACTCATTTTCCTGAGAAACTGTCCTAACCAAACAAAGCCACAAAAAAAAACCTGACTCCCCTTTGGAGTGCTAACTGAACATTTTTTTCTTTTTCTTCTACCTAACCAGTGGTATGGTTAGTCCATGCCCGCATCCTCCACCACGTGTGGCAAACCTCTTCAAGGTTAGGAGCGTTTGTCACAAACTAAGTGGTAAACTGTCACCAAATCACCCAAGAATGAGAGTTCTTTCGAACAGGACAGTACCTGTGTGTTTGTTTCTTCGTCCTGGTCCACCCAGGCCGTAGGCGAGGTCAAGGATAGCAGGGTTCGGTACACGAATCGGGTTCTCGGTACATCCAGGTCCAAACGCCAACAGGTAAGTCCAAAACAGTCCAGCTCATACACGGTAAATCCAGCCAATCTCTATTGTCTCTTTCTCTATTGTTCATAGATCCTTCCAGCACTCTCTTCTTCTCTTCCTGGTTTTTCTTGACCCTTTATCTGTGGGTTGGCTCCACCTTCTGAGGGTTCCCCTTGCTTCTGGGACTTGTAGTTTTGGTGGTCGGCCATTTTGTGATCTGTAGTTCTGACAGGGGTGGCCATTTTAGTGATCGGGCAGAGCCTGTTTATTAGTTCTGCTCTCACATATCTGCCATTTACCACTCGACCCCCTTCTTTGCCACAATATATATATATACTTTTTTAAGATGTGAAATGTCAGAATAATAGTAGAGAGAATTATTTATTTCAGCTTTTATTGTATTACATACACTCAATTAGTATTTTGTAGCATTGCTTTTAAATTGTTTAACTTGGGTCAAATATTTCAGGTAGCCTTCCACAAGCTTCCCACAATAAGTTGGGTGAATTTTGGCCCATTCATCCTGACAGAGCTGGTGTAACGGAGTCAGGTTTGTAGGACTCCTTGCTCACACACCTTTTCAGTTCTGACCCCAAAATTTCTATACGATTGAGGTCAGGGCTTTGTGATGGCCACTCAAATAACTTGACTTTGTTGTCCTCAAGACATTTTGCCACAACTTTGGAAAAATGTTTGAGGTCATTGTCCATTTGGAAGACCCATTGGAACCAAGCTTTAACTTCCTGACTGATGTCTTGAGATGTTGCTTTAATATATCCACATAATTTTCCTACCTCATGATGACATATATTTTGTGAAGTGCACCAGTCCGTCCTGCAGCAAAGCACCCCTACAACATGATGCTGCCACTCAAATCAAATCAAATGTATTTATATAGACCTTCGTTACATCAGCTGATATCTCAAAGTGCTGTACAGAAACCCAGCCTAAAACCCTAAACAGCAAGCAATGCAGGTGTAGAAGCACGTTGGCTAGGAAAAACTCCATAGAAAGGCCAAAACCTAGGAAGAAACCTAGAGAGGAACCAGGCTATGTGGGGTGGCCAGTCCTCTTCTGGCTGTGATGGGTGGAGATTATAACATAACATGGCCAAGATGTTCAAATGTTCATAAATGACCAGCATGGTCGAATAATAATAAGGCAGAACAGTTGAAACTGGAGCAGCAGCCTGGTCAGGTGGACTGGGGACAGCAAGGAGTCATCATGTCAGGTAGTCCTGGGACATGGTCCTAGGGCTCAGGTCAGTTGAAACTGGAGCACCAGCACGGCCAGGTGGACTGGGGACAGCAAGGAGTCATCATGTCAGGTAGTCCTGGGGCATGGTCCTAGGGCTCAGGTCCCCCGAGAGAGAGAAAGAAAGAGAAAAGGAGAGAATTAGAGAACGCACACTTAGATTCACACAGGACACCGAATAGGACAGGAGAAGTACTCCAGATATAACAAACTGACCCTAGCCCCCCGACACATAAACTACTGCAGCATAAACACTGGAGGCTGAGACAGGAGGGGTCAGGAGACACTGTGGCCCCATCCGAGGACACCCCCAGACAGGGCCAAACAGGAAGGATATAACCCCACCCACTTTACCAAAGCACAGCGCCCACATCACTAGAGGGATATCTTCAACCACCAAATTACCATCCTGAGACAAGGCTGAGTATAGCCCACAAAGATCTCCGCCACGGCACAACCCAAGTGGGGGCGCTAACCCAGACAGGATGACCACATCAGTGAATCAACCCACTCAGGTGACGCACCCCTTCCAGGGACGGCATGAGAGAGCCCCAGTAAGCCAGTGACTCAGCCCCTGTAATAGGGTTAGAGGCAGAGAAACCCAGTGGAAAGAGGGGAACCGGCCAGGCAGAGACAGCAAGGGCGGTTCGTTGCTCCAGAGCCTTTCCGTTCACCTTCCCACTCCTGGGACAGACTACACTCAATCATATGACCCACTGAAGAGATGAGTCTTCAGTAAAGACTTAAAGGTTAAGACCGAGTTTGCGTCTCTGACATGGGTAGGCTGACCGTTCCATAAAAATGGAGCTCTATAGGAGAAAGCCCTACCTCCAGCTGTTTGCTTTGAAATTCTAGGGACAATTAGGAGGCCTGCGTCTTGTGACCGTAGCGTACGTGTAGGTATGTACGGCAGGACCAAATCAGAGAGATAGGTAGGAGCAAGCCCATGTAATGCTTTGTAGGTTAGCAGTAAAACCTTGAAATCAGCCCTTGCTTTGACAGGAAGCCAGTGTAGAGAGGCTAGCACTGGAGTAATATGATCAAATATTTGGGTTCTAGTCAGGATTCTAGCAGCCGTATTTAGCACTAACTGAAGCCTCATGGTTGGAATGGTGTTCTTCGGCTTGCAAGCCTCCCCCTCTTTCCTCCAAACGTAAAGATGGTCATTATGGCCAATCAGTTCTATTTTTGTTTCATCAGACCAGAGGACATTTCTCCAAAAAGTATGATCTTTGTACCCATGTGCAGTTGTGAACCGTAGTCTGTTTTTTTATGGTGGTTTTGGAGCAGTGGCTTCTTCCTGAGTGGCTTTTCAGGTTATGTCGATATAGGACTCGTTTTACTGTATATATATATACTTTTGTACCTGTTTGTTCCAGCATCTTCATAAGGTTCTTTGCTGTTGTTCTGGGATTGATTTGAACTTTTCGCACCAAAGTACGTTCATCTCTAGGAGACAGAACACATCTCCTTCCTGAGTGATATGACGGCTGTGTGGTCCCATGGTGTTAATACTTGTGTACTATAGTTTGTAAAGATGAACGTGGTACCTTCAGGTGTTTGGAAATTGCTCCCAAGGATGAACCTTTTTTTCTGAGGTCCTGGCTGATTTCTTTTGATTTTCCCATGATGTCAAGCAAAGAGGCATTGAGTTTGAAGGTAGGCCTTGAAATACATCCACTGGTTCAACTCCAATTGACTCAAATAATGTCAATTAGCCTATCAGAAGCCATGACATAATTTCTGGAATTTCCCAAGCTGTTTAAAGGCACAGACTAAGTTGACTATGTAAACTTCGGACCCCCTGGAATTGTGATACAGTGAATTATAAGTGAAATAATCTGTCTGTAAACAATTGTAGGAAAAATGACATGTGTCATGTACAAAGTAGATGTCCTCACCAACTTGACAAAACTATAGTTTGTTAACAAGAAATTTGTGGAGTGGTTGTAAAGTGTATGTAAACTTCCGACTTCAATTGCATACTTCCACGCCCACAAAGGTTATAGCATCATGCAATGTCATGAATACACCAGTGAGAAAACCAATTTAGTTTCTGACTAGCAACAGAGATGTATTGGCTGTCTAGATATGCAAGGAGTTGACTTCGCCTTGTAGGAGGCTATACATAGATGTGCTTGTGTAAACATGCATTTGACTTTGCAGCTGTATGACCCAGTAGGTGAATAAACTTGGTTTGAGCTTTTCCTAGTTGTCCATGAGTTTTTACTCTGTTTGTTCAGAACCTGACAATATGTTACATTTGGTATGATTACATAAGACAGAGGGTTACTTAAAGCAAAAACTAAAGTATGGTGGTTGGTTGGGGTGGATGGATGGGTTAGCATATGAGCATATAAGGTCTAGCAACCCAAAGTTTGTGAGTTTGAATCTCATCACGGACAACTTTAGCATTTAACCAATTAGCAACATTTCAACTACTTACCACTTTTAAACTACTTAGCATGTTAGCTAACCCTTCCTCTGACCCTAAACTTTACCCTTGTAGGTAACGCTTCCCCTAACCTTAACCCTTTAACCTAACTCATAAACTGTTTCTTTATTTATATAAAAAAAATATATATATTGCAGTATCTCCAACCTGCCTTACAACTGCAGAACATGTGTAATCACACCAGCCCAGGACCTCCACATCCAGCTTCTTCACCTGATCATCTGAGACCAGCCACACGGACAGCTGATGGAACTGAGGAGTATTTCTGTCTGTAATAAAGCCCTTTTGTGGGGAGAACTCATTCTGATTGGCTGGTCCGGGCTCCCCAGTGGGTGGGCCTGGCTCCGAAGTATGTGGGCCTATGCCCTCCTAGGCCTACCGATGGTTGCGCCCCTGCCAGTCATGTGAAATCCATAGATTATGGCCTAATTTATTTATTTACATTAACTGATTCCCTTATATAAATCATTAATTGTTGCATGTTGCGCTTATATTTTTGTCCACTACATTTTGTTTTTATTATACAGTACCAGTCAAAAGTTTGGACATACCTACTCATTCAAGTTTTTTATTTATTTTTGTACTATTTTCTACATTGTTGAATAATAGTTAAGAGATTAAATGCAATTACATAGTAACCAAAAATGTGTTAAACAAATGTAAATATATTTTATATTTGAGATTCTTCAAAGTAGCCACCCTTTGCCTTGATGACAGCTTTGCACACTCTTGGCATTCTCTCAACCAGCTTCACCTGGAATGCTTTTCCAACAGTCTTGAAGGAGTTCCCACATATGCTGAGCACTTGCTGGCTGCTTTTTCTTCACTCTGCAGTCCAACTCATCCCAAACCATCTCAATTGGGTTGAGGTGATTGTGATTGTCGAGGTGTGTGATTGTGGAGGCCAGGTCATCTGATGCAGCACTCCATCACTTTCCTTATTGGTCAAATAGCCCTTACTCAGCCTGATGGTGTCTTGGGTCATTGTCCTGTTGAAAAACAAAAAAGATGGGAAGGCGTATCGCTGCAGAATGCTGTGGTAGCCATGCTGGTTAAGTGTGCCTTCAATTCTAAATAAGTCACTGAGTGTCACCAGCGAAGCACCCCACACAGCAAAGCATCCTCCTCCATGCTTCACAGTAGGAACCACACATGTGGAGATCATCCGTTCACCTACTCTGCGTCTCCCAAAGATCTGGTGGTTGGAACCAAAAATCTTACATTTGGACTCATCAGACCAAAGTATATATTTCCACCTGTCTAATGTCCATTGCTCGTGTTTCTTGGCCCAAGCAAGTCTCTGATTCTTATTGGTGTCCTTTAATAGTGGTTTCTTCGCAGCAATTTGACCATGAAGGCCTGATTCACCCAGTCTCCTCTGAGCCGTTGATGTTGAGATGTGTCTGTTACTTGAACTCTGTGAAGCATTTATTTGGGCTGCCATTTCTGAGCCTGGTAACTCTAATGAACTTATCCTCTGCAGCAGAGGTAACTCTGGGTCTTCCTTTCCTGTGGCGGTCCTCATGAGAGCCTGTTTCATCATAGCACTTGATGGTTTTTGCGACTGCAAAGTCCTTGAAATTTTCCGGATTGACTGAACTTCATGTCTTAAAGTAATAATGTACTGTTGTTTCTCTTTGCTTACTTGAGCTGTTCTTGCCATAATATGGACTTGGCCTTTATGTCACAACACAACTGATTGACTCAAATGCATTAAGAAGGAAATAAATTCCACAAACTTTTAACAAGGCACACCTGTTAAGCAGACTGTGTTTGTCTATTGTTGTGACTTAGATGAAGATCAACTTTTATAACAAATATATGCAGAAATCCCAGTAATTCCTAAGGGTTCACATACTTTTTCTTGCCACTTTATATGTAGTAGAAATTGATGGGTTAGAATAATCCTACATAACCAACCCAGAAAGTCAAATGTAACATCCATATATGGCCAGCTATGTAAATGATTTATACTGCAATAGATGTTGTTCAATTGGTAACATACATTTTTGTCTTCTTCTAATGCCTCTTAAGGGAAAAATAATCTAAAAGTAACGGAATGTAATCAGATTACGTTACTGAGTTTGGGTAATCCAAAAGTTACGTTACTAATTACAATTTCGGAGAGGCAATTAGTAACTGTAACGCAATACATTTAGAAAGGTAACCTACCCAAACCTGGAAGCATGGTGCTGGCTACGTCATGCTGTGGGGATGTTTTTCAATGGCAGGGACTGGGAGACTAGTCAGGATCGAGGCAAAGATGAGCATAGCAAAGTACAGAGAGATCCTTTATGAAATCCTACTCCAGAGCCCTCAGGACCTCAGACTGGGGCGAAGGTTGACCTTCCAACAGAACAGCGACCCTAAGCACACAGCCAAGACAACGCAAGAGTGGCGTCGGAACAAGTCTCTGAATGTCCTTGAGTGGTCCAGCTAGAGCCCAGACTTGAACCATATCGAACATCTCTGGACAATATGTTTAGAATTGTATATATTATTTTATCAGTTACAATAGGCCAACATAGCCAAAATATTGATCAGCATGAGAAATAAAGGTGATAAATAATGGTGAGATCATTTGATACAAAAAATAGAGCCATAAGCCTAATATAGGGACCCGGACAGCCTACAGTGTGCAGGACCCATTGATTCTTACAAATTATAACACTTTACTCATCTCCGAATGCAACAAAAAAAAGTAACAAAATGTCATATCACGTAAAAGATAATTACTTAGGATTTAGGAAATGCAACCAACTACAGAAATTGATTGGGAGGGGAGCGGGAGAGGAGGGGGACACATGGACCCCGCTTCAATCAAGCAGGCTTCAGTCACACACTTGGGTTCAGTCACCCCCACAATTGAAGTGGGAGACAAATCCAGCTATGGCCTTCTCCTTGTCAGGCCTCTCACACTGGGCAGACAGGTGATAGACAGCTCGCACAGCTTCCCCACACACAGTGCTGGATCAAGGGTGACCTTGTTAAAGAGAAGATCCAGGAGCCTGCCTACATAGCCTTTAGTGTTTTTGGAAAAGGAAATGTTAATTAAATGGGTAGTGAATTTAATTTGCTGTTCTGAATTATGATGCTATCAATTCATTGATGCTGTGATCTACTCATTCTACGATGTGTTTTTTAAGTACTCAGTTTGAAATATGGTCACACACTTATTTGGTTGAGAAACTTTTCAATGTTTGTATTTGGAATTTTGTGTGCATGAAATGCTCAGTTGATGCAGATTTGAAACAATAACTATGACTTTGTTATGGGGACGCTGAGAGTCGAGAAGCATGTGCAGGTGAAACTTTTAATGAACAACAAACATGGAAAAGAGACAACATAACAGTAGCATCTACGCATAAACACATGAACAATACTGACTGGGGAAAGAACCTAATGGAGTGCCGGATATAGGGGAGGTAATAAGTTAGGTGAGCAGGCTGGTCCGGGCTACATAAGTGGAAATCACGGATGATGTTGGGATCTAGAATGTCCTCCACCGGAACCCAACACCGCTCCTCTGTGCCATACCCTCCCAGTCCATCAGGTACTGGAGCCGACCTCCACAACGTCGGGAGTCCAGTAGAGATCTAACGGTATATGCCGGACCCCCCTCAATGTCCGGGGGGGGGGGGCAGAGGGGTGTCGTAGGGTGCAGCATCAGCTAGGGGACCAGGAACCACCAGCCTGAGAAGGGAGACATGAAAGAAGGCGAGAAACAATAGTCACTGGGAAGCTGTAACCTATACGCCACCTCGTTGACCCTCCGGAGAACCTTGAATGGCCCCACAAACCAGGGGCTCAGTTTCTTTCAGGGCAGGTGGAGTTGAAGGTTCCTGGTAGAGAGCCAGACATGGGGGTCACACTGCGGTGGCGGTCTGCCTGCTCCATTTGATGGTGGACAGCGCGCTGGAGATTCACGTGAGCGCCGGTCCACACTTCTTCTGTGAGCCTGAACCACTCATCACCTGCAGGAGCTTCGCTCTGGCCCGGGGTCCACGGAGCCAGGTCCCGGCTGAAAACCCAAAACACACTTGAAGCGGGTCAACCCAGTTTAGGAGTGTTGTAGCAAGCTCTGGGCATATTCTGCCCATGGAAGGAATCAAGCCCACTCTCCCTGCCTGTCCTGACAGTGACTCATCAGGAACCTCCCCAGCTCCTGGTTCATCCTCTCCACCTGCCCGTTTGACTGAGGCCTATACCCGGAAGTGAGGGGGACCGTGACCCGAACTTCTCCATAAAGGCTCTCCATACCCCTGATGTGAATTGGGGGCTACGGTCGGAGACGATATCCTCCGGAAAGCCATAATGCCAGAAGACCTGCTGGATAGTGACTCAATGACCTGAAAGACCAGAAAGAGAGATTAAACAACAGGATTTTGAAAATCTATCCACAACCACCAAAATGGTGGTGAAACAATCAGAGGAGGGGAGATCAGTAACAAAGTCAATGGATAGATTGGACAAGGGACGCTGAGGCACGGGAAGGAGTTTCCCTGCTGGAGCGTTCCGGGGGGATTTGGTTTGGGCACATACGGAACAAGAGTTGACATAGCGAGTGATGTCCTGCGCCAAGTTAGGCCACCAGTACTTCTCAGAGATCGATTGGGTAGTGCAAGAAATACCTGGATCCAGTTACGACAACAGTGTGCCCAGGCCAGCAGCCGATCCCTTATCTCTGTGGGAACGTAGATGCGCTTGGGAGGACAGTTAATGGGTGCTCCAGTGGGTGAACCAGGGTGCATTTTTTTGTGCGCTCCCTAGTGGGATTGTGTTCACACCAGTCCAAACTATCCGAAATAAGGGGGTAAACACAGCAGAGTTTGGAAAAACCACACCAAACCAATTTGGTTTGAAAGCCCCCTAAAGTGAGTTCTTTATCTTATTCCTGATTTATTTCCATTCTCCCTCTTGCAGTAAATCTAGAAATGGACCGCTGAACAGCGACCAGGGGGTTGGTGGTTTAAATCCAAAGTGCCGTTCTCTTCCATTGAACAAGGCACGACTCCAGGTGCACCGTATTGTGGCTGACCCTTTGCTTCCAACTTTGCAATTGGTCTGTTTGTTTTATCAATCAGAGACAAATCTCCAGTTCAATGATTAAACTGTAAAGCACTTTTCTAGTATCTATGTCAGCTACAGTAATTCCATAATTCTTACACTGTCAAAGTCTGCTCTCAATTTAATTCGATACTGTATATATATATATATTTCTATTACTTTTTTTGCTCACTTAACTAATTACTTTTTCTATTGTTGACACCAGACAAGACAGAGACAGCCACAGAAGAATAGGTCATGGAGAGAGACAGCAGACAAGACACAGAGACCGCAACAGAAGGATACGTGATGGAGAGAGAAACTCCACACAAGACAGAGACAGCAACAGAAGAATAGGATAAGACGGAGAGAGACACCAGAAGAACAGAACACGCCATAACAGAAGAAACAAAGGAGACAATAACATAGAATTCTAAAAGACAGCAACAGAAGAGGGCAGACGAGACAGACGACAAAGAGAAAGCGATGGAGAGAGGCAGAGGAGGAGTGAGCACACAGTAGACTGTATCACTTAAAGCTGCTCTATTGATTTGAATTACTGCAGAGAGAGAGAGAGAGAGAGTGTGTGTGTGTGTGTGTGTGTGTGTGTGTGTGTGTGTGTGTGTGTGTGTGTGTGTGTGTGTGTGTGTGTGTGTGTGTGTGTGTGTGTGTGTGTGTGCATGTGTGTGTGTGTTTGTTTGTGAGAGAGATAGAGAGGGATGGTCAGAGAGGCTCATTGGACAGGTCAGAGTCTATGTTTGAAGTTATTGAGCGGTTTTTGGCAATACACTGTAGCTTAGCAATCCTTTGACATTACTGTTACACCAAAAACACCTAATTTCTAATGAGATTTTAGGATTGTTAGATGGAGCTGAAAAGTCCCCCCCCCCAAAATATATTGGCAAAAAATATTTGCCAAAACTCAGAGCCACCATACAGTATATAGTGGTTGCTCAACTAAAAGTTTTGTGATTATGCTGCGGGACATAGAGGTAATTTGTGGTTTAGTACAGTACCCTGCGTCATTACTTCATTGATCCAGACCAGTGCAAGGGGGAGTTAGAGCACTGATTATGTTTTTGGGTCCCAAGGCGCTACTATGTCTCTAACAGACACTTATTTTTGTGTTACTACTCCTCAGTATTACTTACTAAAATTGACGTTACACTAAGGTTTTTATTCTAAGAAAAACTTAGACTACAATTAGGGTGTGGAAATGTTGGGATTATTTTGTTCTTACTGTAGTACTGTAGTACTGTAGCCTACTCCCGACCATGTTGCACACTGCCCGAGTGGCGCAGTGGTCTAAGACACTGCATCCAGTGCAATCTGCAATACCTGTGCCAGCCACGACCGGGAGACCCATGAGGTGATTAGAGGCTTTTGATTTCTTTCCTTCTAAAAACAGAAATAAATAATTCTCAATAACAAACTGGCTTTATTTACAAATTAGTAACAATGTCTCACCCCATGTTCAAGAAAGGCCTTTTTCCTCGATCACTTTACACAACGTGTCTAGCAGGGCAATATATATATGCCATATTGGTCATGGCTCCCGAGTGGCGCACAATGGGATTGCCTTGCAGTTCTCCAGCTTAATTCACTGAGATAGCGGTAGGCGCACAAGATTCAAGGCAGGAGGGAAGGGGGCACGGGATGAGCCACAGAGCAGCGCACAGAAGATGGACCTAGCCCATGGGGAAGGGAGGAGGAGGAAGGGGGAGCAACACTTTAAGAGGTATTGCATTAATAATGGAGCTGACTAGGAAAACGTTTCTACTGTTCTTAGCGCCTGTCTGCGTGTTCAAACTAAAACAATGTAACTAATAATGGCGCGAAAAACGCCCCTTAGATATGAATTCGGAGGGCCGAAATGATCCAATATTAGAACATTAGACCTCTCACTAAAGGCGTCAGTCAAAAGTTATACTTAAATCCAAACTAGATTTAATGAAAAAGTACATGAAAAGCGCACATTTGTAAATCCTAAACTAAAAGTAATTGGAAAGGTAGATACAAATTATTTGTAACATTGTGGTTACAATAAAGAATGGAAACAGGATGTAAACGAAATGCTGTGTTTTTATTTACAGTAGTGATGGACCTCTGGAGGCATTTTGAAAACAGGTTTTCAAACCCTTGTTTTTCACAAGTGTTCCCATAGTACTGTAGCAGGTGTATCCGTATCTGTAGGTGTGAACATCCCCCAACTTGCAATGTATTCAATGACATTGCGACCAAAGAGAACAGATGAAATGGACATCGTTTTCATCAAGCCAACTTCTTTCTATGGTGCTACCTATTCCAGGGTTAGGATTTTCAAGAGGACTTGAGAATGAAACGGAGATGAGAGGATCAGCAAAACTAAAGGTATTTTGGTTTCAGTGCACTTTAAAAAAAATGTAAATAGTAATAAAAATGATTATTACATTAAAAAATAATAATAATTGTGTATTAAAAATGTGAATGTGTTTTTGCAGAGCATACTGTACAATCATGTCGACAACCATCTGTGGAGATCAAGTGGACAAATGTCTGGACAACGGGCTGCACCGAAAAAACGCATGGTTGCCAAGAAAGCCATTAGTTTTGCTAGATTCTTATCTTGTGTATGCAGCATTTGTGTGTTGGAGTCACTTTTAATGATTTTTTGATCTATCATTTCTATCATAGGTCACTGTAATCGATGGGGGCTCAGGGCAGGACCATTCTGCTCATCTGATGAAAGTGCACATGGATTAGATTCAAACTTTGAAGACCGAGATCGAGTCACTGAAGGCAGACTAGCAGAAGAGAAACATCTGAGGGCAGAGATACGGGCGACAGCTGATGCATTGGTCTAGAGGCAGGCGGTATTGGCAGAGAATCAGGCGGAGAATGACGCGTTGAAGAGGGCAAGAAACGAGATGGAGTCACAATCCATGCCAGGCACACCTGTGAGCTCTGGAACTCCACCTCCGACAGGCAGTCAACATACGTGACGGGTTCGTTAGGTCGTCGGTTCACCCTGACATTTCCATTCCTCTTCTGTCATTTCTTAAAATCAATCCCATATACTATGTTCTTACAAAAAAAGATTTAAATTCTCTAGTAATGCCAATATTGAAGACTATCAAATGCTTCTCAAAGATGCCCTCTGTTGGTCAAACTAGCATTAATGGGAAAAATGGCTGACAATTAAATAACGTGCCATAGAATTCTGCAGCAAGGTGTGCTGCAGTATGACGCAGGTTTTAAAGGAGGAACCACTGTATGTGCTTTGATTGAAACAAAATGCAGAAAAGGCTAATAGTTTCTTAACATCAGCTGCTCTAATTCGCTAATGAAACAGTAATTAAAGATCTAAATTTATACAGTGCATTCGGAAAGTATTCAGACCCATTCACTTTTTCCACATGTTGTTACGTCACAGCCTTATTCTGAAATGGTTTAAATTGTTTCCCCCCCATCAATCTACACACAATACCCCATAATGACAAAGCAAAAACAGGTTTTTATGAGTGTTTGCAAATATTGAAATATATCACATTTACACACAATACCAGTCAAACATTTGCAACACACACACTCATTCAACAGTTTTCCTTTATTTTTACTATTTTCTCAGTACATTGTAGAATAAAAGTGAACACATCAACACAATGAAATAGCACATATGGAATCATGTAGTAACCAAAAATGTGTTACAAATCAAAATAGATTTTAGATTCTTCAAAGTAGCCACCCTTTGCCTTGATGACAGCTTTGCACACTCTTGGCATTCTCTCAACCAGCTTCACGGTGACTAGCTCATGAAGCTGTTTGTGAGAATGCCAAGAATGTGCAAAGCTGTCGTCAAGGCAAATGGTGGCTATTTGAAAAATCTCTAATATAAAATATATTTGTCAAGCCTGCTCCCACTATTCCACCTTGCCCTCAAGGGCACCAGGCTCCCCAGCATTTCGCACTTCTGCCTTCCCCCGTCACGCGCATCAGCGATTATTGGACTCACCTGGACTTAATCACCTGTTTATTTCCACCCCTATATTTCTCAGTTCCCCAGCTCTGCTCCCCGCTGCTGCATTGATTGTCGTTTGTCATTGTGTATCCGTGGGCTGACGCTGTTTCTGTCTTGCTCTTTTTCGGTTCCTAATTAAATGTCAACTCCCCGTACCTGCATCTCTTCTTCGGCGTCGGTCCTTCCAATATTTTGATTTGTTTAAAAGTTACTACATGATTCCATATGTGTTATTTCATAGTTTTGATGTCTTCACTATTATTCTACAATGTAGAAAATAGTAAAAAAATAAAGAAAAACCCTTGAATGAGTAGGTGTTCTAAAACTTTTGACCGGTAGTTCATTTTATAACAGGGCGATCCAACCCTGTTCCAACCCTAGTCTAGCGCATCTGATTCTAATAGTTAGCTAGGTTTATAAGATGAATCGGGTTAGTTACAACTAGGGTTGGAGTGATGTTATTACTCCAAGAACAGGGTTGAAGAGCCATGTTAAGCTATTCAATAGGCTACATCTGTCGGTACAAACTTTTATTGAGGAAATTATGAAGAAATGTACATACTTTTTGCACTCCCTCATCTAAAAAAAGAGCACAACACCACCGCAAGTAAGATCTGTGGTAGGTCTGTAGCCGGTGATGTCTGTCTGCTGCATGTGTTCCCTGCTGGCTTCATCCATCTGAGCAGAAGCCAAAATGCAACTGTCCCATGCTCATTACGAACAGGGTAAATACAGTACCTTGAATGACATCCCCATGGACAACTCCTCCATTCACCTGGAGACTTTGAACCATTATTTTGATCTGGCGCTGACCACATTGTAGCCTTCTTCTCCATTTACATTGTGGCATAGCCTACCCTTGGATTAGCCTACACTGTAATTCATTACACTGGACACATTTATTTTACCGCACCATCATGGCAATCCAATGCATGCACGATTTATGCAATAAACTAAGATATATTGTGACTCTGTACAATTGTTTTGGGCTGTGCTACAGAAGGCTATGTCAGTCCGCTAATATAGGACTAGTAAAGACCCAGTGCACTACTTTTGTGACCGATTCAGGAAACTAGGCATATGTCGCAAGTCACGACTTCACAGGAGAGCGGTTTGAATGTAAAACATAAATAAAAATTATTCTCGAACATGTGAACTTTCATGTGCCTTAATATCAAACATGTATGCCATCTGTAAATACGAATAAAATTGTTAAATTACAACCCTAGTTGGTTTAGCCACAGAAAAAGTGAGCAAACATCCCGCTAGTCATGATTGGCTGAGATAATGAGTGGGCTAGACATGCCGAGAGATGAGTTTGGATAGGTCTGCCATATAGCACGCGTCTGTCTATTGGAGCTGGTCAGTATGTCTAGGCAATCGTGTCAAACGCTGCTTTTTATGCATAGTTTAGTAAAACTGCATAAACCTAATGTCAAATTAAAGTGAACGGTTAGCTATCTAATGTTATGTGTATGCTCTCCACTTTCTGGAGGACCGAGTTTTGAAATCAGACAGGAGACGCGTCCAACTATAATGTATACTGGTAAGATAGTCTGGCTAGCTACATTTTCAGATATTACACATTTCTAATTTTGACAGAAAGTGGTTTAATTCCAAGTGTACTGTTAGCTAGCTAACATTAGCTGGCTGGGTCGCTAGCTAACATTATGTGTATGATCTTATTCTTCGTATCTCAGACGCATTTGCTTGACTAGTTATAGCCATAGAACCTGGTTAGTTAGCTACCTGCAGATTAATGCATTCATTGTTTACCTAGCTAGCTATCTAACTACATTTCTTAACAAAATACTCTCATTTTAGCATGCCAGAGTGCAGAATAACTGATTAATTTTTTAACTCTCAACACCTGTTGAATATGTCCATAGTCAGTAAACATTGGCAACAAAGCGTAATTTAATTGTAGCCAGCAGCATTGTTACAGTCACCAATGCTCTGGATAACATGAAAACAGCCAAACCATCTCTGCTCGGGAGAGTAAAATGGTCAATGTGGGATGTTCTCTCATTATGTGTCTGGAAGTAGCTAGCCAATGTTAGCTTGGGTGCTTGACTGTCGTTGTGAGGTCAGAGCTTTCGAACAACCCTACTTATTGGCCAAAGCGTCCAGTGTGCGCTCTCAACACGAAACGCTCTGAATTTATGAATGGACAATCTGACACCACAGTTGCAGTCACCAACGCACTGGATAACATACTGTAACAGCCTAACCAGCTCTGCTAGGGAGAGTATTGTTCAGTGAGCTGTTCTCTCCCACTTATATGTCTGGAAGTAGCTGGCAAGTTAGTACAGAATGCACGGATCAACCCTTAAAGAGATGGTGGGCCTAAAGCTTAAGAGGGTGTGAACAATGCTGAATGGGTGTAGACAAAGAAGTGCTCTCTAATAATAGTAACAAAACATTGAAAGACTGTTTTTCTCAAAGTGAATTTACAAGTCGATCAAACTTTCAAAGCAGAATTACTTTCCCATTGTTTCCTCAAATGCACTGTATGATATTACATTTTGTAGCACTGAGTCTCTACTTTTATCTATTGCAAAACAACTGAAATTCAAATGTTGCTACATATAAGACCGAATCCAGGTGGTGACTCACTTTTCCCACCTATGCTAGAGATTGCTATATAGGCGTGCTAATATAGGACTAGTAAAGGCCCTGTGCACTACTTCTGTGATTTGTTTTTATTTTTTTATTCTGATTTTCAGGGTTTGCTGCACCACCCTCAGCACCCCATTTCCCGCGTCTATGGAGAGGAGTATCGCTTTTGTACGCTTGCTCGAATCAGTCCGGTGACCAAAAGCCGGATAATCCTAGTGTGTGAGTGTGTCTGTAAATGTGTGTGTTCGCAGGCAACAAGCGCGTGTCGCTCACTGGTGGAGAGAGACAGAAGCCAGTTTGGGTTGAGGAGAACGCACATCAGCAGAGCAGTCCGGACTGAAACTGAAATAACGAATTAACAGCCTACCAACGGGCTTGTCAATTAATAACATTTTATCAACCGTTAACTACACATGATTAGAGGAGACATAAAACAAAAAACACCATAAAACACAACTGAGATTTATCCTCCATAGTTTCCGTTCCAGCACCGGGAAATATGAAGACTAAAAACCGGGAGCAAAGCTTGTCTGATTCCAGAGAATTGGATGGATCGTATGACCAGCTGACTGGTGAGTGATGGGCTTTCCCAGCCCCGGCTTTATTAGACCAATGAAAGATGCCATATGACTCTCGAAAAACTGGAATAGTTGTGTAGCCAATATATCCTAAAACGGTTGCTTATAAAATTGTTTTAATCTTGTGCTAGTTTACTTTCGATGCTTCTCAATTGTCATTTAGTGCGCGACCTGTTGTGAATAAAGTGTTGAAGCAGACAATGAAGGCTATATCGTAGTCTTTAAAAAAAAGCGAGCAGCCTTTAATAACCTCATCTAATTACACAATGTATATATTGATTATGATATATAATTGTATATATATGTCATATTGTATCTTTTGTTGTGTTCGCATGCATGCTGTTGCGTGAATTGTTAGTGCATGGCGATGGAATCTGTGCGTGGCGCTCAATTTTGCTGACCTGGCTTTTCTACGGGAGTCCATTGGCTGTCAGGTTGAGATGCCCAAAGCGCATCTGGATTGGAGACATTGGTGCTGGCCTTGAAGTCTTGGTGATATAAAATAAAGTTTGTCATGTTAGTGAAAGTGTGCCTTTTCTAATCACACAAACCAAATTCTGCTTTCTCATTTTTAGGACAGTTTTTCAAAATAGTTGTTGTTGACTTAATTATCTTGGGGTCTATATTTAATGAGCCATTCTAAACTATTTGAGTTTGTAGTCCTACTGGTTTTTGCCACACATTATGTTTCTTTGCTTGTGTGTGTGTGTGTGTGTGTGTGTGTGTGTGTGTGTGTGTGTGTGTGTGTGTGTGTGTGTGTGTGTGTGTGTGTGTGTGTGTGTGTGTGTGTGTGTGTGTGTGTGTGTGTGTGTGTGTGTGTGTGAATGTGTGTGTGTGTGTGTCCATCAGGATTTTAGAATGTCACCTAGATGTGTGTTGCCAGAATGTTAAGGCAATTTTAATTAAAAACAAAAACTGTGTGTGTGTGTGTGAGTACAGACAGTCAGCAATACCAAACCCTCACATAATATAAGCAGAGTTTAGAAGAGGAACTGCAGACAATACTATTATTGTCTATTATACTATTATATAATTAATGGACTGTATAGGTGTGTGTGTGTGTGTGTGTGTGTGTGTGTGTGTGTGTGTGTGTGTGTGTGTGTGTGTGTGTGTGTGTGTGTGTGTGTGTGTGTGTGTGTGTGTGTGTGTGTGTGTGTGTGTGTGTGCACATGCCTATGTGTATGTAATGTGTGTGCTTTGCAAGCTTTCCAAACACTGCCATTCCTTAATTACATTAGCTCGGTGATGTACCATGAAACACCATTTGTCTGTTTAGTGCCAGCTGCTGGATTGAAATGATAGCATTTGTGGCCAAGGATATTGTTACTCTTCAAGAGGCAGGCCATGCACTGGCTGCCGGACACACACAAGCAGACGCACACACACACACACACACACACACACACTTTGTTTGCCCAGAGACTGTGCTGGGCCAATCTAATCACTACTCTACTGCTGCTGCATTAGGAGCTACACAACCATTTGTAGCCAATTTAATGCATAACAAATAAAGCTATGATTCCATTCCTGGGTCCTAGCCAGGAGGTCTGTCTGTGCGGGCTCACATAGAATTAGAATGAGTTGTTCTTAGAATTAGTAAGTCTAATTCTATGGATTTTGATCTGAAGGGCGTGTGTCTGTTTGTGCGTGCATGCATGCGCACGTGTGTGTATTTGAGGATCAACGCCTGTCTAGTCTGTAAGCTTTGACTTGTTTTGGGGGGGTGAGGTTGTGAGGCTGCACATGGGAAAGTTCTTCCCGGAAAGATCATTTAGAATCAGTCTGTCCCTCGGTTCTGTATGAACAGCTGAAAGGCAGGCTCCAGAATCCACTAGAGGGATTATTGGGGAGGCTCTGTGTGCTGTCTCTGTTACTTTAAGCCAAGACTGAACCAAAAAAGACATTCCATTGGACAAATGGAATGGTTTAATGTTTAATAGTCATCTCTAAAATAAGAATTTTGAGATGGTCTTTAGAAGTGGATGCTTTTGTTCCTGCAATAACCTGACAATGGCCTGTGCTCTCCAAATGTTTTCTGTCAGCGGCAAATAGATGAAGGATATTTTTCCTGTCATCTCTTGAACCTGACCCTGGACTAGCCATAATATGCTTTCTTCTAATTTTCTCTACTTCTCCTTTGTCTTGCTCACTGACCAAGTTTTTCTGAAGGTCCCTTCTTCCCTTGTCTGTGTGGAGGGAAGTCAGATGACTTTCTAAAGTGAAGGTGTGAATAAGTAAAGTGCAGGGGCGCAATTCCCATCCTGACTTTGTTTAATGGATTTTAGAAAGCTGTCAGTAGCTGAGTTTCCATGCAATTGGTGACACATTTATATGCAAATATTCTAAGATCTACATAAAAAAAATATCCGTATTTTCCCACTAGTGTTGTCTCCACCAAAATAACTTGTTGCGGATAAAAGTCTGCGCGCGATGAGGTAGTGCACATAAAATGTACTTTTTCATGTACCAAATAAAAATCTAAAGTTCAATGTGTTTCCATCGTATTTTCAATTCTACCGATAGATTTGTCACAAAAACTATTACATTAATTAGCAAATGTGCCTACTCTGATCTTGGCATATGCGCTTTAGCCAACAGCTCGCAGATACAGTGCGGGCAGGCTAGTCTATTGTACATGATGATATTATTATGGATAATATTTGTATCTGTCAAACAGCAGTCAAGCATCAATCATGTCACCAGAATTAGACCCTCAATATTTCTTTGAAAGGAGCATCAAGATCACCGTGCACTTTCACCACCCTGTGAATTTCCTCATTCCATCTGTAACCTAATAAACTGCATGGTTTCCCAAGTCATAGTGGAGGAACACACACCATATCATTGCATGACTCCAAGTTTACTTTGATATGATGGTTATTCTATCAATATTTTCGCGTAAAGGTATTTCCACCAGCATTTCTCGCATCATTAATTTTACAGACACAGAAAGATGGACTGGATGTTGAACGAACAAATTATCTATTGGCATTTATTGTACCAAAACTACCTGTTCCCATCACAGCTGTCGTGAATTTTTTTCTACGGTATGACTTTAATTGCATAAAAACTGTGGATGGAAGCGTGGTTTGTATGGCTAAAGGGATTGCCGTGAATTTGACAGTATCTTAAAGGCAGCAAAGTTGCAAATAATTTACTGTATTTGTCACGCTCTGGCCATAGAGAGGCTTTTATTCTCTATTTTGGTTAGGCCAGGGTGTGACTAGGGTGGGCATTCTAGTTTATTTATTTCTATGTTTTCTGTTTCTATGTTTTTGCCGGGTATGGTTCTCAATCAGGGACAGCTGTCTATTGTTGTCTCTGATTGGGACTCATACTTAGGCAGCCTGTTTTTTTGTGGGTACTTGTCTTTGTTAGTGGTCTATATAGCCCTAATCAGCTTCACATAACTTTTTTTTTTGTCTCTTGTTTTTGTTGGCGACATTCTAAATAAAGGAGAAATGTATGCTTACCACGCCGCACCTTGGTCCGGTCATTTCCCTGACAATGTTTATTGCAGTACAATGTGTATTGCAGTACACCTACCTACTGTAATCTAGAGTATCAAAGCAAGTACTGTGTAATGAAAAATATTCTACAACAGGTTGGTCAAAACAAGCATCCTTGAGACGCATTCTAAGCCATACTAATAAACCAGTTTAGCGTGCGTAAGCCTATGACTCAAAAATGGGCATCTCGTTTTCTGTTCCATCTGAGAAATCCCTACGCATCCAGTGTCCCATCAACCCAGCCAGCCAAATCATTTGATCTCCCCTGTAAAAAAACATCTAGACATTATTTCCCCTTTCTTCTAGCCTAACCTGTGGTTTGCAACAGCAAAATGTTTTTTTACAAACTTTGTTGTCTATCTCTCGACATTTGCAGCATTGTTTCAATATTGAAATTCGATAACCAATGTCCTATTGAGAATTAATGTGTCAGGACTAGATGGACATATTTTCTCAGCCAGTCAAAATCATGAGTAAGCATACTTTTATGGATATTTACAAATAAATTAAATCAAATCAAATTTATTTATGTAGCCCTTCTTACATCAGCTGACATCTCAAAGTGCTGTACAGAAACCCAGCCTAAAACCCCAAACAGCAAGCAATGCAGGTGTAGAAGCACGGTAGCTGGGAAAAACTCCCTGGAAAGGCAAAAACATAGGAAGAAACCTAGAGAGTAACCAGGCTATGAGGGGTTACTACCACTCCCGCGGTAGAGACAAGAGAATTGAAAACAGCAGGTCTGGGACAGGTAGCACGTCTGGTGAACAGGTCAGGGTTTCATAGCCGCAGGTAGAACAGTTGAAACTGGAGCAGCAGCACAGCCAGGTGGACTGGGGACAGTAAGGCATCATCATGCCAGGTAGTCCTGAGGCATGGGCTTGGGGCTCAGGTCCTCTGGAAGGGGAGGGAGAGAAAGAGAAAAAGAAAGAATTAGAGAGAGCATACTTAAATTCACACAGGACACCGGATAAGACAGGAGAAGTACTCCAGATATAACAAACTGACCCTAGCCCCCCGACACATAAACTACTGCAGCATAAATACTGGAGGCTGAGACAGGAGGGGTCAGGAGACACTGTGGCCCCATCCGATGATATCCCCGGGCAGGGCCAAACAGGCAGGATATAACCCCACCCACTTTGCCAAAGCACAGCACCCACACCTCTAGAGGGATATCTTCAACAACCAACTTACCATCCCGAGACAAGGCCGAGTTTAGCCCACAAAGATCTCCGCCACGGCACAACCCAAGGGGGGCGCCAACCCAGACAGGAAGATCACGTCATTGACTCAACCCACTTAAGTGACGCACCCCTCCTAGGGACGGTATGGAGGAAGACCACCAGTAAGCCTGTGACTCAGCCCCTGTAATAGGGTTAGAGGCAGAGAATCCCAGTGGAGAGAGGGGAACCGGCCAGGCAGAGACAGCAAGGGCGGTTCGTTGCTCCAGAGCCTTTCCGTTCACCTTTACACTCCTGCAGATCTTGCAGACCATTCCATAAAAATAGAGCTCTATAGGAGAAAGCCCTGCCTCCAGGTGTTTGTTTAGAAATTCGAGGGACAATTAGGAGGCCTGCGTCTTGTGACCGTAGCGTACATGTAGGTATGTACGGCAGGACCAAATCGGAAAGATAGGTAGGAGCAAGCCCATGTAATGCTTTGTAGGTTAGCAGTAGAACCTTGAAATCAGCCCTTGCCTTAACAGGAAGCCAGTGTAGGGAGGCTAGCACTGGAGTAATATGATCACATTTTTTGTTTCTAGTCAGGATTCTAGCAGCAGTATTTAGCACAAACTGAAGTTTATTTAGTGCTTTATCCGGGTAGCCGGAAAGTAAAGCACTGCAGTAGTCTAACCTAGAAGTAACAAAAAAAGCATGAATACATTTTTCTGCATAATTCTTGGACAGAAAGTTTCTGATTTTTGCAATGAAAAAAGCTGTCATTGAAACAGTCTTGATATATTCAACAAAAGAGAGATCAGGGTCCAGAGTAACGCCGAGGTCCTTCACAGTTTTATTTGAGACGACTGTACAACCATCAATATTAATTGTCAGATTCAACAGAATATCTCTTTGTTTCTTGGGACCTAGAACAAGCATCTCTGTTTTGTCCGAGTTTAAAAGTAGAACGTTTGCAGCCATTCACTTCCTTATGTCTGAAACACAGGCTTCTAGCGAGGGCAATTTTGGGGCTTCACCATGTTTCATTGAAATGAACAGCTGTGTGTCATCCGCATACCAGTGAAAGTTAACATTATGTTTTCGAATGACATCCCCAAGAGGTAAAATATATAGTGAAAACAATAGTGGTCCTAAAACGGAACCTCGAGGAACACCGAAATTTACAGTTGATTTGTCAAAGGACAAACCATTCACAGAGACAAACCGATATCTTTCCGACATTCCGATCTAAACCAGGCCAGAACTTGAGATATAGTACTAAAACACTTGAGTGTCTCTCTTGATCCTAGGTCCTGGCAGAGTTGTGCAGACTCAGGACAACTGAGCTTTGGAGGAATACGCAGATTTAAAGAGGAGTCCGTCATTTGCTTTCTAATGATCATGAACTGTTCCTTAAAGAAGTTCATGAATGTATTACTGCTGAAGTGAAAGCCATCCTCTCTTGGGGAATGCTGATTTTTAGTTAGCTTTGCGACAGTATCAAAAATCAATTTTGGATTTTTCTTATTTTCCTCAATTAAGTTGGAAAAATTGGATGATCGCGCAGCAGTGAGGGCTCTTTGATACTGCACGGTACTGTCTTTCCAAGCTAGTCGGAAGACTTCCAGGTTGGTGTGGCACCATTTCCATTCTGATTTTCTGGAAGCTTGCTTCAGGGCTCAGGTATTTTCTGTATACCAGGAGCTAGTTTCTTATGAAAAATGTTTTTAGTTTTTAGGGGTGCAACTGCATCTAGGGTATTGTGCAAGGTTAAATTGAGTTCCTCAGTTAGGTGGTTAACTGATTTTTGTCCTCTGATGTCCTTGGGTAGGCAGAGGGAGTCTTGAAGGGCATCAAGGAATCTTTGGGTTGTCTGAGAATTTATAGCACGGCCTTTGATGCTCCTTGGTTGGGGTCTGAGCTGATTATTTGTTGCGATTGCAAACGTAATAAGATGGTGGTCCGATAGTCCAGGATTATAAGGAAAAACATTTATTCCATGGGACAAAACTAGGTCCAAAGTATGACTGTGACAGTGAGTAGGTCCAGAGACATGTTGGACGATGATGGCTCCGAAAGTCTTTTGGATTGGGTCTGTGGACTTTACCATGTGAATATTGAAATCACCAAAAATTAGAATATTATCTGCTATGACTACAAGGTCCGATAGGAATTCAGGGAACTCAGTGAGGAACGTTGTATATGGCCCAAGAGGCCTGTAAACGGTAGCTATAAAAAGTGATTGAGTAGGCTGCATAGATTTCATGACTAGAATCTCAAAAGATTAAATATCTTTTTTTTTGTAAATTGAATTTTGCTTTTGTAAATGTTAGCAACACCCCCGCCTTTGCGAGATGCATGGGGGATATGGTCACTAGTGTAACCAGGAGGTCCTTCACAGTTTTATTTGAGATGGCCTCATTTAACACAGTAAATTCATCAAGTTTAAGCCATGTTTCATGTCTCAGGCCAATCACATCAAGATTATGATCAGTGATTGATTTGTCAGAGGTTAATCTTTGACTATAACTGCCTTTGAAGTGATCGGGATCTAACATTAGGAGCACGAGGACAGATGCAGAGCCTCGGTATTTTGAGATGTGAGGTATCACGATCTCTTTCATTGTTTGTCTTCAGGAAGGCAGTGAGTTGCTGAGCAACAGCCTTTTCTAAGATTTTTGAGAAGGAATGGCAGGAATGGAGGAGGTTCTTTATTCAGTGAGATTGCTAAGGCGTTTATTATGTTCAACACCGCTTTCATGTTTAGTTTTGCACAACCTAGGTCGAGGAACAGACACGGTCTCAATGGGGATAGCTGAGCTAACTACACTGACTATGCTAGTGGCAGACTCCACTAAACTGTTAGCTAACAGCCTGCTGCCTGGCCTGCACCCTATTTCATTGTGGAGCTAGAGGAGTTAGAGCCCTGTATATGTTGGTAGATAAGATGAGAGCACCCCTCCAGCTAGGATGGAGTCCGTCACTCCTCAGCAGTCCAGGCTTGGTCCTGTTTGTGCGTGAGTCCTAGAAAGAGGGCTAATTATCTACAAATTCTATCTATTGGGAGGGGCAGAAAACAGTTTTCAACCAGCGATTGAGTTGTGAGACTCTGCTGTAGAGCTCATCACTCCCCCTAACTGGGAGGTGGCCAGAGACAATTACTCGATGCCGACACATCTTTCTAGCTGATTTACACACTGAAGCTATGTTGCGCTTGGTGACCTCTGACTGTTTCATCCTAACATCGTTGGTGCCGACGCGGATAACAATATCTCTATACTCTCTACTCTCGCCAATTTTAGCTTTAGCAAGCACCATCTTCAGATTAGCCTTAACGTCGGTAGCCCTGCCCCCTGGTAAACCGTGTATGATCGCTGGATGATTCGTTTTAAGTCTAATACTGCGGGTAATGGAGTCGCCAATGACTCCATTACTTTGCTGTTATTCTAGCTGCACGGTTTGCAAGCAAGGTTTTATGAACATTGCTAGCCAGTATGGCAACGGCGCATTTAGAACTCGTGACTGGGTCGTGTCCATAGATAAAGAACAAAAAGACTTCACGACGACTGTCTGGCAAATGATCGAATGAACGTATATCTTTTCTCAAGCAGTTTAAATCATGAATCATTTCTATGGATGTATACAAAGAAATGTCAATAGAAAAACAGGTCAAACAACATGAAACGCAGCTAGTTTGTTGTATTACCAGCTTCAGTTTGAAGTGATTGCGCTAGCTGTGTAGTTGTCTAGCTCCTCTGAGCAGTGTCCTGACGAGCGGGCACGTCGTCTATGCCAGGCAAAATCATTGTTTTATGGATGTATCCAAAACAGCTTAAACAAAAGCAAATACAGCTATTTTGCTGTTATTGTAGCTGCACTGTTTGACCTGAGTGTGTTAGCCGTAGTTGGCTAGCTATCACGCAAGGGATAAGAGTCAGCATGGCAACCGAACATGTAGAATGAACAACTGGGTTGCGTCAAGAGCTATAGAACCAAAAGACTTAATGACTTGGTCGCATTTCTGGCAACCCAACCGATAGAATGAACGGCCAGCCGGCTTGGCCAGTAACCATAGATGTGCCTATATTTTTGTTGAGGGATGAAATAGTAGCCTATGAATACATTTATCAAAATAACGTTGAATTTATTTTTAAATAATTGGTAACCCGTTGTAGAAAAGCAATTGTACACATGAGGTTGTGCAAACTAACTTTTTCACCATGACTGTGCTGATCTATGGTACTCGGCTCTGACTCATAACTATGACGCAGCGCAGCCATGCTAAAAGAGTTGTCTTGTGTGCAATTGCTTTAGTACAATACTGTATAATTTACTGTAAAAAAAGGCTATAATGCTACTGTAAATGTAATGAATGAATTGATTAATGAATAGATTAATTAAATTCATTGAGGGGAGATGGGGTTTGTATTTCACAGTATTTTACCTTTATTTAACTAGGCAAGTCAGTTATGAACAATTTCTTATTTTCAATGATGGCCTCGGAACAGTGGGTTAACTGCCTTGTTCAGGAGCAGAATAACAGAATTTTACCTTGCCAGCTCGGGGATTTGACCTTGCAACCTTTCGGTTACTAGTTCAACACTAACCACTAGGCTACCTGCCACCCCATTTAAAGTTTTAAGACTTACTGCCACTCCAATCTGTCTCCTATACAGTTTAAATTGATGGTGCACTACTACCACATGCCAGTTAAATTGGTACATCACTCTCACTAACGGATGCAACCAGGGATACTGTATATAATGACACGGTGGTCTTGTCTTGCCCTAACAATGGGAGTCGCAGATTAAGCCCATTAAGCCCATTATAAACACATTCAATATTGCTGTATTTCCCACTTGGACAGATTTTGACGGGAGTGGAATGGACCCTCTTGCTTTATCTCTGTCTCTCTTGTGCAATAAATATAGCCACGTTTCAAAATATGTAAATGAGCCAGAAACAACAGTACCATGCACCTGGTCAAAAGGTTTTTGGCGTTCCAAAGATACTGTATGTTACTGTTTTCTGTGGGATTGAAATACAGTACAGTTTGAAATACAGCAATTTTTCCACCACCCACAACATTTTCCCATAATGCACCATCATTTACAGTATGGTGCAGTAAAACGTTTCACGGTGTTTTATTGTTCATAATACCCCAAATGACCGCATAAATTACAGTTTTCTGTTACAGTTCATCATGATGCATTGCACCACAGGGCCCGCCCGATGCATATTTTCAACACCCATCCCTAGATGGGTTATTAGAAATTAGGAACTGAAGAATGGGTGGTCCGTATTCCACACGACTGTGCTAGCCTAATAAGCTAAAGCCTATGAGGAGAGCTCTGGTACATAGTTTCATGTAGATCAGCTCCCCTGTGGTGAAACAACAGATGCAGATTAGCTACTGGTCTCCATCCCTGGGTCTATTGTGGAAACAAACACATGAGATAGGATTTGACAGTACTGCTGTCTGTAAGTGCATGTGACTTGCCTTTAAGGTAGGATGGGAGGAGGAAAGTACAAGCAGAGGCACAGCTAATGGTGGTCTAATCACACACACACAGCGATCTCAGAGTTGTCAGTCAGAGCTGTTCATCGAGTTGATAGTGGATAATTAGAGGGTTCATATCCTAGCTGCTGATGTGAAAGCTGTCCATCTGTCTATCATTATACCTGCCTGCTACATTCCATAGAGAGAGAGAGAGAGAGAGAGAGAGAGAGAGAAAATGAGAGAATGATATGTGTGCGAAGAAGGACTGGTGACTCAGAACTCCTTCTCTTAACTCTGGAACTCTGCTTGCATGCTGTGTGTGTGTGTATTACATTGAGATGTGTGCTTGTTATGAGACTGACCTGTGTAACTTTAAGGTAGTGTGGGTGGTCTCTAACCATCAGCTTTTGATAGAAGAGAAATGTAGCCCTCTAGAAATACTGTAACTCCCTCGCAGCCCGTTGTAGCATATTGTTCTCTTTGTGTGTTTCTTTGTTAGTGTTTTTGCACATATGCATGTATATTTCTCTGTGTGTATGAAATGTGTGCGCGTATATCGGTCTGTGTGTGTGTGTGTGTGTGTGTGTGTGTGTGTGTGTGTGTGTGTGTGTGTGTGTGTGTGTGTGTGTGTGTGTGTGTGTGTGTGTGTGTGTGATGTGATGTCTCTTGAGTATCGTATCTGAGGCGGAAGAGCAGATTACCATACAACACTCCAATAATTACCTAATCTTTCAGCTGCGCTCTCAAACACAATGGGGAATGATACCACATGCACGCACACACGCTCGCTTGCACGCATACATGCATGCAATGGTGTGTGTGCGTTATGCCATGTCAACAGTCAACCCAGAGGACATCATGGTATTGACCACTGGTTGTAGAATGAAATTGTGTTAACCAGAAAATACGTATGTATTTGTTTGTAATCTGACCAGATAACACCCAGCATATGACTTTCCCATGATTCCGTTACCTGGTTGTTAAAGAGACCATGACAACAACGAGTTCACAACCTTGTGCCTCATTTTCCTGGGAAGGGGGTTCCACTCCTGACCTCATCTCCTTGTGTCCATTTACCTCTGGTATTCAAGTGACTGGATGACCTGTAAATGTCACATGTCCCTCCATGGCCCTCTCTGATTTGGACTCTTTCTTTCTCCTCTCCATGGTGGGTTAGAGCTTAAACCCACTAACACTCATGCTCTCCCATCGTCGTGTTTTTCTAACCCATTACACACTCTAACACATTTCACACCCCTACAGGCTAACAAAGAGAAATGCACTGTGGAAAGACAGAAACATATGCAAGGTAATAGTGTATTTTTGTATAGTATGTGTTTATGTATTGTTTTAGGGAAAGTGTGTACATACCTTTATATGAAAAATAAATAAATAATGATGCTTTGGGGGGGAAAGAGACTAGTGTGTGTGGGAACTTGTGAGTCGTGTAGTGTGTATGTCTGTGTGAGTAATGTATTGTGTTTGTGTGTGTGTCTAGGTTTGCGTGCGTGAGTGAGTGAGTGAGTGGGTGTGTGCAAGTTAAGTGAGTGTTCTTTAAGCACATTAGTTGTGTGTGAGAGCATAAGTAGGATGTTGCTGACTACACTGGATGGTGGGCAGTCTGCTTTTTCTGCCAGACACGAATATCCAATTAATTTAAGAGCTGGACATGATCCTCCAACCCACCCACCCACCCACACACACACACACACACACACACACACACAGACAGACAGACACACATACACTCAGAGGGGGGTAAGACATTTTAAATCAAATTTGACATTTGTTATTGTGACAGTGCAAGGGGTTTTACACTGTCTGGGGGTCGGGCATAGACATTGACTCAAAGGTAAAGGCACATTAGACAGGAGCTCAGTGCAAACAAAGAGGCTGTTATTTAGAAAAAGGAAAATGCAGTCCTGGCTCTTTAGCTTTACAAGGTTCTGACTTTTACAGAATTAAGCTAAAGCTTAAACACAGCAAAACACAAATGTCCCAGCCATACCACTCACGTGTACTCTCAAGAGTGCTCTCCCTAGCAGAGTGAGAGCCTCACACCTTGAAGGGAGTGAATGTGGTCATTTGATTAAGATGGCCCGGGTGGGCGGAGTTTGCCATCGATGAAAAGTGATTGCATTCGTTTTGGAACCGGGCTGCCTCCCGGCCGTGATCCTGGTGCCCCGCTCTGGCCCGACGGCAGAGTCACCTCAAAAGAAAAGTGACGTATTTTAAGCACATGGAGTAATGAGTAGGATTCTGTGTTTTCACATGCAACAGTGATGGCTTATGATAAAAACGCTTTTTCTTTTGTCCCAATGAAAACTCATTTGAAATTTCAAACATATATTCTATGGAAAAGAGTTGTTGACAATATGACAGAGCTGCGTAGATTAGTATTGGATTTGAGCAAGGCACGCCTCCCTCGCAGGCTTCGCATGGTCACGTGACAGGCCAGAACCCGGTGCAACCCGGGCCAGTTTAATCGAACCCCTTAATTTAGAGGGCTGCCGTGCTGCACCACAGGTGTCTAGCCTCCTTTTTCTTCCTCATCCCTTCCAAGCCCTCTACTCCCTCCTCTATTTATCATCCCTTCTACTCCTCCCCCTTGTCCTCCTCCTTCTTGTTCTCTCCCTACCACTGAATCAATAGGGTTAGGATCTTCCACTCCAAATGTGAAGACTTCACTGGACACAGTGCACAAAATGAACACTACGCACAACAGTCTTACAAAATACAGTAATTTGTTGCTTGTTGATTTAGAAGGTTGAGGCCAAGGGGCACATCTTTCCCACACCAACCGACATAGATTTCTTTTTGGTGCAGGTTTGATCTGGGGTGTGATGGGGGTTCTCTGTATGATAGATGATGAAAAGGTCCTGTTTTTAAGTTTTAAAGTTGGTAGAGCATGGCACGTAATAACTTCAGGGTCTTTGGTTTGATTACCGCTAAGGTAAATCCATAAGAAAATATATTCACGCTCTGCCACTACTGTAAGGGTTTTTGGATAAAAGCATATATTATATTTTTATTATTGACGTGTATTGTGATTGAGTAGTTATGTGAATTGGCATTCATTTGGCTGTATGACAGTTGAATTGACCCAAGGTAGTTAAAATCATCTTTGATGATAACAAGACAGGAGTGTTGTCTCTACATAGTAGAGACGGTCCTACAGTATAGCGATAACTGTCATAGACACTTTGCTCCATTGTCACCTTCTAGCTATGTGTGTTGTTGAAATGCAAAATTCCTATTGGCGCTAATTGGTTTGATTCAATGTGTCACCTAATTTGGCATGATGAGTTTCTGATGACACATTTCCCTGTCCAGCGTTCTCGAGTCTGGGCTAGTTGAAGCGTAGGAAGCATGCGTTTTTACTCGCTAAAGTAACAACACAGTGTGGTCAAAGATTTAGTAACTTGGTTGCAGTCACAATCTGGTTACCTATAACTACAACCATACTTATGTTTTAGCATTTTTACACATTTATACATGTATTTGGGGATATCTTCTGACCTACCCACAATGCACTATTGAATTTGACTTTACTGCTATTAGCCCATAGCTCATACATGGGATAAAAAAACAGCTGGTCCCGGCTACTATAGAAGTCATAACGTAAGTGTCACTATGCTGTCAAATCCCCCCACATTTCTAGTTTGACCAGCTGTTTTCAGCAACTACTATTTTTTAATTTGGTTGTGATATTGGCTGGTATGCTAGCATCAAACTATTAGCTAGCTTCTAGCCTAGTGTTTGATAAGCAATGCGATCTCGTTGTAATGAACTGTGTCAAGTGTCCTGACGAAAAGGCAAACTGTTCTAGCTATGCCAGGCAAAATTGGGCATTATCAGCTAAATAAATTGATGCATGCCAGCAAAGCCACTACACAACACTAAACAATACATTTATTACACTTTAAGAGTGACAAACGGTGCCCAGAAACTGTTAGGGCTTACATAAGGCTGCCCCGACAGCGGAACATTCCTTTCAGCATCATGAGGTGAATCCTTACTACTGCTATACCTGGCTATCAGCAGAGCCTTGTCTGACAGCAAAAAAAGTTAACTCAGTCTCATTTACTGATATAATAATGAATGCCGAAATGAGTTTTGACGTTTGATAAAACTATACTAAATATAATCACTTTACCAGATAATTGATTGAAACATACTATTTTGCAATGAAGGTCTACAGTAGCCTCAACAGCATTCTGTAGGGTAGCACCATGGTGTAGCCGGAGGACAGCTTCCGTCCTCCTCTGGGTACATTGAATTCAATACAAAACCTAGGAGGCTCATGGTTCTCAACCTTCCATAGAATTACACAGTAATTATGACAACCTCCGGAGATGTCCTCCAACCTATCAGAGCTCTTGCAGCATGAACTGACATGTTGGCCACTTAGTCGAAGTATCAGAGAATGAATCAAGTACTGGAAGCATAAGATACAGCTAGCTTGTACTGCAGTGCATAAAATGTGGTGAGTAGTTGACTCAAAGAGAGAGAAAGACAATAGTTGAAAAGTTTTTACAAAATAAAGAAGCAAGAAAGAGAGAGGGAGATTGACATTTTTTTCAGTTTCACTTATTTAGCTAGCAAATGCAGCTAGCTAGTTTAGCCTACTAAAACAACCTGCTTAAAAACAGAGGGACGGTATGTTAGCTAGCTGGTTATGACTATCCAACACAATACTGTTACTCTTCCAAGTCAAGGTAAGCTTTTGGTTTGATGAATTTATCGCTAAACTGCTTACTGACTGTACACTGTAACTTTACTGCATGTGTAACGTGCTGGGTGTAGTGGGTGAGAAGTCAGGCGCAGGAAGCAGAGAGTTCAGGGTAGTGCTATATTTAATGCACAAAACGGCGAAAATAAGCCAAACCCACGAAAACACGTAACCCACAGACGTGCACACAAGTTACACAAAACATTCCCGCACAAAGACCAGGAGGGCCTACTGGTAAATAAAGCGTGACTAATCAACCTAAATCACAAACAGGTGAAACCAATAAACAGAAAGGGGAAAAGGATCAGTGGCAGCTAGTAGGCCGGTGATGACGAGCGCCACCTGAACAGGAAGGGGAGCAGCCTTTGGTAGGAGTCGTGACAGTACCCCCCCCTCCCCTGATGTGCGGCTCCCGCAGCGCGCCGACACCGGCCTCGAGGGCGACCCGGAAGGCGAGGCGTAGGGCGATCCGGATGGAGGCGATGGAAATCCCTCAACAGTGACGGGTCCAAGATGTCCCCCACCTGTACCCAGCACCTCTCCTCCGGGCCGTACCCCTCCCAGTCCACGAGGTACTGCAGGCCCCTCACCCGGCAGAATGGCACGTATCGTGTACGCCGGGGACCCCTCAATATCCAGAGGGGGCAGAGGGACCTTCGGCACCTCACCTTCCTGTAGGGGACCAGCTACCACCGGCCTGAGGAGAGACACATGAAACGAGGGGTTAATACGGTAATAGGAAGGGAGTCTATAAAACACCTCGTTTGTTTCTTGGGGCGGCAGGGTAGCCTAGTGGTGAGAGCGTTGGACTAGTAACTGGAAGGTTGCAAGTTCAAACCCCCCTACCTGACAACGCACAAAGCTGTCGTTCTGCCCCTGAACAGGCAGTTAACCCACTGTTCCTAGGCCGTCATTGAAAATGAGAATTTGTTCTTTAACTTACTTAGTTAAATAAAGAAATAAAAAATTATTTAAAAAAAATCCTCCTCAGGACTTTGAAGAGCTCCACACACTGCGGCCCCAGCTTCCGGCAGGGCAAGCGGAGGGGTAGGTTTCAGGTCGAGAGCCAGACCCTGGACCTCACTGCGGTGGCGGTCAGCACTCCTCTTCTGCCGTCCACTGGCTTGTTTGAGGGATTCCTGGATGGCTCTCCAGGTCTCCTTGGAGCTCTGCACCCAATCCTCCACCGCAGGAGCCTCGGTCTGACTCGGAGGCCAAGGTGCCAGGACCGGCTGGTAGCCCAACACACACTGAAATGGTGATAGGTTCGTAGAGGAGTGACGGAGTGAGTTCTGGGCCAACTCCGCCCATGGGACGAACCTAGACCACTCCCCTGGCCGGTCCTGGCAATACGACCGCAGAAACCTACCCACCTCCTGGTTCACTCTCTCCACCTGCCCATTACTCTTGGGTGATAACCGGAGTTCAGGCTGACCGAGACCCCCAGACGCTCCATAAACGCCCTCCATACCCGGGACGTGAATTGGGGACCCCGATCAGAGACAATGTCCTCCGGCACCCCGTAGTGCCGGAAGACGTGGGTAAATAGCGCCTCCGCAGTCTGTAGGGAGACCGGGCAACGGGAGGAGACGGCAGGACTTAGAAAACAGATCCACAACTACCAAGACCGTAGGGAGATCGGTCAGTAAATCCACTGACAAGTGGCCATTGTGGAACGGGGAGGGGCTGTAACTTCCCTCTAGGAAGGTGCCTAGGACCTTACTCTGGGCGCACACCGTACAGGAGGAGACATAAAAACCTAACGTCCCTAGCCAAGGTGGACCACCAATACTTCCCCTTGAGACCCCGCACTGTCCTCGCCACACCAGGATGACCCGAAGAGGATCGTGTGTGAGCCCACCGAATCAGTTGGTCACGAACACCAAGCGGCACGTACTTACGACCAGCCCGACACTGAGGAGGCGCAGGTTCCGCCCGTAAAGCCCGCTCGATGTCCGAGTCCAGCACCCATACCACTGGTACCACCAGCCTAGAGGCTGGAAGGATGGGAGTAGGATTGGTGGGCCGATCCTCCGTGTCATAGTGACGGGACAGCGCGTTGGCCTTCGTGTTCAGGGAGCCTGGACTATAAGACAGAGTGAACCTGAATTGGGTGATGAACATGGCCCACCTTGACTGATGTGGATTTAGCTTCCCGGATATACTCCAGATTCTGGTGGTCAGTCCAGATGAGAAAAGGGTGCCTAGCCCCCTCAAGCCAGTGTCTCCACACCATCAGGGCCATTACCACTGCTAACAACTCCCCGTCCCCCACATCATAGTTACACTCCGCCAGGCTGAGCTTCCTCGAAAAGAACGCGGACGGGCAGAGTTCTGGTGGCGTACCTGAGCGCTGTGATAGCACGGAACCCACCCCAGCCTTCGACGCGTCCACCTCCACTATGAATGCTAAAGAGGGGTCCGGGTGCGCCAACACAGGTGCATCTGTGAACAGCGCCTTCAACCTATTGAAGGCTCTGTCAGCCTCTGTCGACCTCCGCAAACGCACCGGCCCCCCCTTCAGCAGTGAGGTAATGGGGGCCGCTACCCGGCCAAAACCCTGGATAAACCTCCGGAAGTAATCGGCAAACACTAAGAACCGCTGCACCGCCTTCACTGTGGTTGGAGTCGGCCAAATACGCATGGCCTTAATGCGGTCACACTCCATCACCACCCCGTGGTGGAAATGCGATAACCCAGGAAGGAGACGGCTCGATTGGAGAACACACACTTCTCAGCCTTGACCATATAGGTCATGCTCCGGCAGTCTACCAAGCACCTTGCGCACCAGAGACACATGTGCGGGTGGCGGGATAGATCAGAATGTCATCAATATAGACAACCACTCCCTGCCCGTGCAGGTCCTTGAGAATCTCATCTACAAAGGATTGAAAGACGGCTGGAGCCTGCTTTAACCCATACGGCATGACGAGGCACTCATAATGACCCGATGTGGTACTAAACGCGGTTTTCCACTTGTCTCCATCCCGAATACGCATCAGATTATACGCGTTCCTGAGGTCCAGTTTTGTGAAAAAACGTGCTCTGTGAAATGATTCCACCGCCGTAGCGATGAGAGGTATTGGGTAACTAAACCCCACCATGAAGGCATTTAGACCTCTATGATCAATGCACGGACGCAGACCTCCCTCCTTTTTCTTCACAAAAAATAAACTTGAGGAGACGGGTGAAATGGAGGGCCGAATGTACCCCTGTCCCAGAGATTCCGTGACGTATGTCTCCATAGCCAATGTCTCCTCCTGCGACAATGGGTACACGTGACTCTTGGGAAGCTCAGCGTTTACCTGGAGATTTATCGCAGAATCCCCCTGTCGATGAGGTGGTAATTTAGTTGCCCTCTTCTTACAGAAAGCGATTGCCAAATCGGCATATTCAAGGGGAATGGTCTGGACTCTCCATGGACGTAGCACCGATGGAAACTTCCATACACCTCCCTGACCATTCCTCTGACCACCCCTGGAGAACCCCCTGTCTCCACAAAATCCTAGGATTGTAACTAGCCAGCCAGGGAACCCCCAGCACCCCTGGAAATGCAGGTGAATCGATAATGAAGAGACTAATCCGCTCCTTATGATTCCCCTGCGTTACCATGTCTAGTGGAACCGTGGCCTCTCTGACCAACCCTGACCCTAATAGCCGGCTATCTTGGGAGTGCACAGGGAAAAGGGGATCTATCGGCACTAGCGGAATACCCAGCTTGATGGCGAGTCCGCGATCCATAAAGTTCCCAGCTGCGCTTAAATCGATTAGCGCCTTATGCCGGGAAGAGGGAGAAAAGTCAAGAAACAAAATCAATACAATCATGTGACCAACAGGTGGTTCTGGGTGAGTTTGGTGCTGACACACCTGAGGTGACCGAGAAGTTTTCCGCCTGCCCTCTCGACTCCCAGATGGGCTCCCCCAGCATCGATCGGCCGTGTGTCCTCTCCGACCACAGCTGGTGCAGGAGGAGCTTCCTCCTCCGGTACCCCTCGGCACGGCCCCCCCTAACTCCATAGGAATGGGAGCGGGAGTGCTAGGTGGTGGAACAGACAGGACCCTCTCCGAACGTCCGCGGGCAGCCAGCAGATTGTCCAGCCGGATAGACATGTCTACTAGTTCATCAAGGGAGAGAGCGGCGGCGAGACACGCTAACTCCCTGCGGAAGTCCTCCGGGAGACTACACCGGTAGTGGTCTATCAGGGCTCTGTCGTTCCACCCAGCCCCAGCGGCCAAGGTCTGGAACTCCAATGTGAAATTCTGCGAGCTCCTCTTCTCCTGCCTAAGATGGAACAGTCGCTCACACGGATAGTGCTCCTTCACCGAGTCTGGGCAATTCCAGACCGCGTTGGCCCACTCCAGAGCACGACCCGTCAGGCAGGAGATGAGGACACTCACACTCTCCTCCCCCGAGGGAGTTGGCCTCACGGTAGCCAGGTACAGTTCAAGTTGGAGCAAAAAACCCTGGCACCCAGCCGCCGCTCCATCATAATCCCTCGGGAGCGCAAGACGGAGAGCGCCAGAGCCGGATGCGGAGGGAGGAGAAGGTGGATTCGTCGGAGGAACCGGAGGTGGAGAGAGGAGACCACTCCTCACCCATCGGTCCATTCTCTCCATCATCTGATCCATCGCCGATCCTTTCCGATGGAGGACAGTGGTATGATGGAGGACACGTTTCTCCATCGATGGAAGGGGGTTGGCAGCTGCTCCTGCTGACTCCATTACAAGGTGCGGGATTCTGTAACGTACTGGGTGTAGTGGGTGGGAAGTCAGGCGCAGGAGGCAGAGAGTTCAGGGCAGTGCTATATTTAATGCACAAAACGGCGAACATAAGCCAACCCCAACGAAAACACAGGGCGCACAACAAAGCAAATGCCCCAAACACGGGGACTTAAACTGTCCAGCAAAACCCACTAAATGGGAAACACGTAACCCACAGACATGCACACAAGTTACAAAAAACATTACCGCACAAAGAGCAGGCGGGCCTACTGGTAAATAAAGAAAAAGAAAATAAAGAAAATACACAAACAGGTGAAACCAATAAACAGAAAGGGGAAAAAGGATCAGTGGCAGCTAGTAGGCCGGTGACAACGACCGCCGAGCGCCACCCGAACAGGAAGGGGAGCCACCTTCGGTAGGAGTCGTGACAGCATGATTGTAGCAGGTTTACTAACGTGTTAGTTCTATTAGCTATGTTGACTATGACATTACTTTAGCTGTGTGTAGGAGTTACGATATGGTTTGGCTTGGAAAGGTTTTTTCACCTGGTCACATACAGCTGATGTGTTGTGCATTGATGTCCACAAATGACAAAGGGAAAAGATGAGAGGAGGAGAGTGCATAGGTGCGAGAAGGAATGCAAAATGGCTGTTATGAAAGTGATCTGTGTTTACAGTGCTCCGGGCAGCCGAGCGGAAATGGAGGAAAACTCGCCTCCCTGCGGACCTGGCATCCTTTCACTCCCTCCTCTCTACATTTTCCTCCTCTGTCTCTGCTGCTAAAGCCACTTTCTACCACTCTAAATTCCAAGCATCTGCCTCTAACCCTAGGAAGCTCTTTGCCACCTTCTCCTCCCTCCTGAATTCTCCTCCCTCCTGAATCCTCCTCCCCCTCCCCCTCCTCCCTCTCTGCAGATGACTTCGTCAACCATTTTGAAAAGAAGGTCGACGACATCCGATCCTCGTTTGCTAAGTCAAACGACACCGCTGGTTCTGCTCACACTGCCCTACCCTGTGCTCTGACCTCTTTCTCCCCTCTCTCTCCAGATGAAATCTCGCTTCTTGTGACGGCCGGCCGCCCAACAACCTGCCCGCTTGACCCTATCCCCTCCTCTCTTCTCCAGACCATTTCCGGAGACCTTCTCCCTTACCTCACCTCGCTCATCAACTCATCCCTGACCGCTGGCTACGTCCCTTCCGTCTTCAAGAGAGCGAGAGTTGCACCCCTTCTGAAAAAACCTACACTCGACCCCTCCGATGTCAACAACTACAGACCAGTATCCCTTCTTTCTTTTCTCTCCAAAACTCTTGAACGTGCCGTCCTTGGCCAGCTCTCCCGCTATCTCTCTCAGAATGACCTTCTTGATCCAAATCAGTCAGGTTTCAAGACTAGTCATTCAACTGAGACTGCTCTTCTCTGTATCACGGAGGCGCTCCGCACTGCTAAAGCTAACTCTCTCTCCTCTGCTCTCATCCTTCTAGACCTATCGGCTGCCTTCGATACTGTGAACCATCAGATCCTCCTCTCCACCCTCTCCGAGTTGGGCATCTCCGGCGCGGCCCACGCTTGGATTGCGTCCTACCTGACAGGTCGCTCCTACCAGGTGGCGTGGCGAGAATCTGTCTCCTCGCCACGCGCTCTCACCACTGGTGTCCCCCAGGGCTCTGTTCTAGGCCCTCTCCTATTCTCGCTATACACCAAGTCACTTGGCTCTGTCATAACCTCACATGGTCTCTCCTATCATTGCTATGCAGAGGACACACAATTAATCTTCTCCTTTCCCCCTTCTGATGACCAGGTGGCGAATCGCATCTCTGCATGTCTGGCAGACATATCAGTGTGGATGACGGATCACCACCTCAAGCTGAACCTCGGCAAGACGGACCTGCTCTTCCTCCCGGGGAAGGACTGCCCGTTCCATGATCTCGCCATCACGGTTGACAACTCCATTGTGTCCTCCTCCCAGAGCGCTAAGAACCTTGGCGTGATCCTGGACAACACCCTGTCGTTCTCAACTAACATCAAGGCGGTGGCCCGTTCCTGTAGGTTCATGCTCTACAACATCCGCAGAGTACGACCCTGCCTCACACAGGAAGCGGCGCAAGTCCTAATCCAGGCACTTGTCATCTCCCGTCTGGATTACTGCAACTCGCTGTTGGCTGGGCTCCCTGCCTGTGCCATTAAACCCCTACAACTCATCCAGAACTCCGCAGCCCGTCTGGTGTTCAACCTCCCCAAGTTCTCTCACGTCACCCCGCTCCTCCGCTCTCTCCACTGGCTTCCAGTTGAAGCTCGCATCCGCTACAAGACCATGGTGCTTGCCTACGGAGCTGTGAGGGGAACGGCACCGCAGTACCTCCAGGCTCTGATCAGGCCCTACACCCAAACAAGGGCACTGCGTTCATCCACCTCTGGTCTGCTCGCCTCCCTACCACTGAGGAAGTACAGTTCCCGCTCAGCCCAGTCAAAACTGTTCGCTGCTCTGGCCCCCCAATGGTGGAACAAACTCCCTCACGACGCCAGGACAGCGGAGTCAATCACCACCTTCCGGAGACACCTGAAACCCCACCTCTTCAAGGAATACCTAGGATAGGATAAAGTAATCCTTCTCACCCCCCTTAAATGATTTAGATGCACTATTGTAAAGTGGCTGTTCCACTGGATGTCAGAAGGTGAATTCACCAATTTGTAAGTCGCTCTGGATAAGAGCGTCTGCTAAATGACTTAAATGTAAATGTAAATGTTTACACGTGATCAGGGGTGTATTCATTCCATCGATTCTGTTGAAAAATGTTTCCTAAACCGAACAAAACATTAATAAACATACTTGAATTTGTCTAATAGATACTCTTGTTTGCAACTGTTGGACTAATGATTACACCCTACATCAGCTAGATGCAGACAAGAGTGTGCAAGGCGGTATTGAATGTGTCACTGTCTGTCCATGTGTCACTGTGATGTCACCTCACATTTTTCTCTCGATCTGTGTGGACCTACGTTGTAAACTTTCATTCATAGGCTAGGTTGTAGCAACCTCATGATGGGTTTAGGGAAAATTTGAGTATCATGTGATAGCCTAAACCTATCGTTGTTACATTTAACTGGGTGAATTAAATATGAATGACAACCATCCAATATGCTGTAATATATATAATTGAAGTCAGACGTTTACATACACCTTAGCCAAATACATTTAAACTCAGTTTGTCACAATTCCTGACATTTAATCCTAGTAATAATTCCCTGTGTTAGGTCAGTTAGGATCATCACATTATTTTAAGAATGTGAAATATCAGAATAATAGAGAATGATTTTTTCCCAGGTTTAATTTCTTTCATCACATTCCCAGTGGGTCAGAAGCTTACATACACTCAATTAGTATTTGGTAACATTACCTTTAAATTGTTTAACATGGGTCAAACGTTTTGGGTTGCCTTCCACAAGCTTTTGGCCCATTCCTCTTTGACAGAGCTGGTGTAACTGAGTCAGGTTTGTAGATTTCCTTGCTCGCACACACTTTTACAGTTCTGCCCACAAATTGTCTATAGGATTGAGGTCAGGGCTTTGTGATGGCCACTCCAATACCTTGACTTTGTTGTCCTTAAGCCATTTTGCCACAACTTTGGAAGTATGCTTGGGGTCATTGTCCATTTGGAGGACCCATTTGCGACCAAGCTTTAACTTCCTGACATGTCTTGAGATGAGGCTTCAATATATCCACATTATTTTCCATCCTCATGATGCCATCTATTTTGCGAAGTGCACCAGTCCCTCCTGCAGCAAAGCACCCCCCACAATGTGCTTCACGGTTGGGAGGGTGTTCTGTAAAGTATGTAAACTTCTGTCCCACTGGAATTGTGATACAGTGAATTACAAGTGAAATAATCTGTCTGTAAACAATTTTTGGAAAAATTACTTTTGTCATGCACAAAGTAGATGTCCTAACCGACTTGCCAAAACTATAGTTTGTTAACAAGAAGTTTGTGGAGTGGTTGAAAAACAAGTTTTAATGACTCCAACCTAAGTGTATGTAAACTTCCGACTTCAACTGTATATGGCCATGCTCATTAAAAAAAACATCTTCCTTCATCTTTAACGGCACTGACCACTACTGCTCTCTTAAGTCACTAGTGGTCTGTGGGGTAATAGTAGAGGCAGCCTGAATCAATGCTAATGAGTTTTAATCTGGGAGTGTATCTTGGGAGGGAGGACTGGGATCGTTAATTAAAATAAGCACGGCTCTCCTCCTCCCCTGTAAATGCACACTCATCTATATATGCTTACTGTGCAGAGAAGAGAGGGGAGGAGGAGAGCAGAGGAGAGATTTGGGGTTGTGGACACATTTCTTTCCCAGCAGTGCCATGCTGTTGAAATACCATATTTCAAAAAAGTATCAGCTTTTTATGACGAAGTATTAATACAGAAGGTGCCACAAAACACCACTCCTGAGTCGTTAGTGTCTCAGTCTCTCTCTCTCTCTCTCTCCTTTTTTAGCACTTGTTCTCTGTCCCTCTCTCTCTCTCCTCGTCAGTCAGTCAGAGAGAGAACATGCATTAGTGGATGGCATTCCACCATTAGCTCAGTCAGATTGTATTATACTAACAGCAACCATAACAGTGTATGTAAGTGAAGAAGACAGGAGCATATGATTCAATAGTAACTGCATTCACACTGGATTTTGACATTGTTTACAAGCTGATGAGCCCACTCCCCAAACAAAACCCCTGTCTGTATCTACGTAATTACCAGTGGGTTTTTGGGAGGGATAATAGAATTCAATACAAATCCTGGCTTGTCAGTGAACTAGTGTCCCCGCTGTCCTTCACTCTCTTCTTTCACCCCTCCTTGATATTCATGACTCGTGCAGTGTGTGTGTGTGTGTGTTGAAAGTCGTAGTGAGTATTGTCTTGTCTCATCATCAGGGTTATAATCACTGATCAGATGTAGTCTCTCGTCCTTTCTCTAGTCCTCTCTCTCTCAAACCCCTCAAACCATACAGTGTGAGATCGACAAAGAACAAGAGGATGGCAGGAGGAGAGAGAGGAGATAGAAAGAATGGAGAGGGAAAGCGGAGGAAGTTGGCAGTTATAGTATAAGGTGCCCAAAGCGCTCGCTGTGCTATGTATTTTACCGCCTGCCATATAGTGAATATAGTCAATAATGTCAATACCCTAACCCCTGCCTTGGACTCATACCCAACTGTAGCGTTATACTCTTATACACTGCGAGCACACACACACACACACACACACACACACACACACACACACAAACACACACGACTCACACACGAACCCACATGCAAATAGGGGCACACACACAGACGTGTACACATCCACATACAGTACAGACACACAGAGTGACACGTATACCTACACACACACGTCCTATTGTGAGCTGAAAGATAGCGCCACAGGGAAACACTGTGGGTGGACTGGTAGTCAATCAGTCAGTTAGTTTAGACAGGAGAAGAGCTGTAGTCAATATTTGGACAACACCAAAGTGGACAGGTCCTAGTCGATATCTGTCAGCCTGTCAGTCATTTTGTCGGTATAAACAGAACAAACCAACTATTTCCCTGAGTAGCTTGCAGCCCACTCAAACGTGTCATGTGACTAGGTTGTTGTGAGCTTGCCCTCAAACTGCAGGATTGCTGGTCCAAGCCACACTCTGATCATTCACCCTCAATAGTCTCAGTGATAATGTATATTATGAGTGATTATGGTTTGAATCCTACATCATTTTTATTTAGTTGAAAAATAGTGACACCCTGTAGTTGGTTGACTCTGAAATAGGTGCCAGTTTAAGATGAGGAGAAATCACCATGGGTCCCATTTTAGTGGAAACAGTATGATGATGACATTCATCCATATACAAACACCAAATTTAAACAATGAAAACATTCATAGATTAATGTGACCCAGATGGTACGCACATCATTTGCGCACACCAACAGATGCGTACACACACAGATTCACACACTCATTTCATTCATGATCAGAGGTGTCAGTGACAGTGGGAAAGATAGGAACACCTGCTGCTGCTAATGGAATTTTGAATCAGCTGTTTTATGCAATTCATAGAATCGCCACAACAATCTCAGAATGTCACAAATGTGTCAACACTCACTGTTCTGTGGCGGCATGCTGAGAGCAACAATCTCCATTTCAGTTGTATTAGTTTGTGGACTTGACATCCTGCAACTGTGACCCTCCAAATAAGCAACCCCAATGTTGAGAAAAAGTTTTAAAAAATAACTGCAAAACAGCTGTGTTTTTGGCACAACCAACAATTCCCATCTCTGTTGTGTTTTAGTCTGCCTTGCCGGTACTGCCAGGGGTAGAACAGTGTATCTGCTTCCAAAATGGCTTCCATCAACCTTGTCACAGCCTCAGGCCAGGTTGCCATAAGAGATAGGTCCTGACTGTGGATTTGTGTGGTAACAAGCTGTCACAAACACACACGCACAGACATATCGTATAATTTTGACATGGCTCTTGACAAGTTAGACACTTCTCCAGACCCTTTACAAGGAAATGTAATCTGTACACACCTGCCTATGTGTGAATCTTGACTTGAGTGTGATACCATACTAAAGTACTCCCATCTCTATTACAACACAGTCAGTCAACCCTCAAACCAATCAATACGTTTCACAGACAAAAGAGACAAGAAAACCCCAGAGAAAGTAGTTGTAAACGTTTTGATTATTTTACTGAATCATGTATACAGCCAACAGCAAGGCGCGGCACTCCGGGTTCAGGGTATGGCACTGGGAATCCTATTTTCCCAAAACCCCGTTAAACGGATTACACACATCACATTCCACCATTCCAAGAGTTGGTATCCCAAGGCACAGAGTTCACCGCGCTCAAATTTCTTTCATAAGCTTTAATAATGGAGTCCCCAAACACAGACACACAAATAAACACAAACATGTACACGCACACACACACACACAGAGAGTTGATTGATTGGTCAGGCAGCTGACAATGACAGCAATGCAATTGGCCCAGACCTGGATTAGACCAGCAAGCAACAACATTAACATCAACATGGCATCGTAAAGGAAAGAAGGGTGTGACATAGGGGAATAGTTGTTTTTGCCACTTGACACGGTTTCTTGATTGAAGACCCATATTTTTTTTAATATTCTCCCGTGGTCATAATTTCCTACTGCCTGGGTGTGTGCGTATGTGCGTGTGTGAGTGCACACAGTGAGCTGCGATGACAGACAGATTAAACATGTGAGAGTGAATGGTTTTAACAGTCTGGTTTGGCATAGTCGGATCTCTCTCTACCTTTATCTCACTGACTCACCCATTTCTCTCTCCCTCTCTTTATTGATATATTATAGGTCAGTTATATAATGCTGCACTAGGCTACACATCAAAGTTTTGATTAGTACGGGATGAAGCGTGACAAGTGTATTGGGGAATCATGACTCATCATATTAGCCAGAGACACAAAGGAATGTAAGTAGGAATGGCTGGCTTTTCATCTTATTCAAATGTACATTTCAGTCATTTGTCAGATGCTTTTATACAGAGCGACTTACAGTAATGAGTGCATACATTTTTACACCACCCCACCCATATGAGAACGTTCCGCCCCATCCCCCCCGGCACTCTATCAGGAACTGCTCAGCCTTCTGAAAGAGATGTTGGCTAGAGGAGCGGTGTGTGAGAGTGCTAGCCCTTGGGCTGCACCTATTGTCCTGGTCAAGAAGAGGTATGGTGCATGCCGTTTCTGTGTTGACTAGAGAAAGCTCAACGCAGTGACCCAAAAAAAAGATGCCTATCCCCTCCCCCGGATCGAGGATTCCTTAACCACCCTGAAAAAGGAGGCCTGGTACTCCACTCTTGACCTCCCCAGTGGCTACTGACAAATGGAGATGGACATCCCTGACCGGGAGTAGACTGTTTTCACCACCCTGCTTTGGGTTGGTCGAGTTTGAGCGGATGCCATTTGGGTATCGGGGGAACCAGGTAGGATAACCATTGCTGTTCTACCTTGGTGATGTAATTGTCTATTCCTCAGACTGAAACGCACTTGGCCCACTTGGAGGAAGTGCTTGAGCAGCTCTGGAGCCATGGATTGAAACTACAACATCTAAAGTGTCACGGAGGCAGGTCACTTACCTTGGGCATGTGGTGGGCGCCCAGGGGGTCACGCCAGACCATCGTAATGTTGAACCAGTAAAGAAGGGGCTACCTCTACCACAGTGTGTAAGGTAAAATCGTGGGCTTTGTGGGGTATTGTCTGCCATTTATCCCTAAATTCTCTAGGGCACTGGTTTTGAAAAGTAACATTTTGCAACACCCAGTTTTGACATATGCAGATTTTCTCTCCCCTTCCGGGTCTCAGTAGATGCAAGCTGTGGGCTGTGTTGTGTCAAGTGCAGGATGGACTGGAAAAGGGTCATTGCCTACGGCAGCCAGAGCCTGAGCCCAACTACGTGAAATTACCAAAACTATAGTTCCTTCAAGCTGGAACTGCTGGGACTGAAATGAGTGGTAACAAAAACGTTTAAACCTTACCCGTGGGGCTCCAATTTCACTGTGTACACTGACAATAACCCACTTGTCCATCTACATACATCCGTCTCAGGGAAGTTGAGCAGTGCTGTGCCACACAATTGGTAAACTACCAGTTCGGCATTGAGTACCGTCCAGGAGCCCGCAACATCAATGCTGATGTCCTCTTGCTTCCAGAAGAAGGAGTTGAAGAGATTCCCCAGACCCAGTTCATTGGAGGGACTTCAGTAGAGGGGGACCCCCCAAACACATGACCCTGGAGTGTTTGGCAACATACCAACGATACCCTTCAAACAGTGGGAGCACTGTTAAACCAGGGCCAACCCTTTGACAACCAAGCATGGCAAGCAGTGCCCCAACCCATCAAAATCTTACTGCAGAAGTGGAACCTGCTAAAAACATCAAGAGGGGGGGATAGTCAGGCAGGTGCCAGATGAATGGACAGGGGGAAAAGGCAAGACGTATGGAAGCACCACAACACATGGGGGCAGAGAAGACCCGATCTGCACTACAAAGAGGTTTCTTTTGGCCAAACATTAGAGCAGATATTCAAATGCTCGATGTCCACAATGTGTGGTTAGTAAACCTAGGCCCTCTACCCATGTGCCAATGCTTTGAGTGTCAACTAGTGCTACAATACAAATGGTTGCCAGACTACCTTCCCCTGTGTCCCACCACTGGTGATGTTTGATGTGCTTTCCAGGTATGCTTGGGAGGTGCCCACAAAGGACCAGTAGGTCCACACCACAGCCCGGGTGCTATGGAAGCACCTCTTACAAACCTTCAGTTCTGCAGTGGTCAAAAATTTGGGACTGGGTACACTACATACTTCCTAATGTTTGGTAGACATTCACTGTTGCACATTGAATGTACCTTTGGAGTCAAATATATCCAGACAGGTAGATCAGTGAGTGTAGCATCATCATGGGGTCCTCCTGGGGCCTATGAGAAGATGGGGAAGGCGGCCCGACAACGACGAAACTCCAGGCCACTGGCCCCACCTCTACTGCCCGCAGAGCGTGTGCTTGTTTGTTGTTTCCACAGGAGATCACACGAAACGTTGGTGGATCGTTGTGCGAACACACAGCTCTCCGGTGGCTGCCTGCTAACATTGTGCTGAAGATATAGAAGTTAAAAGGAATTCATATGGGGAAACTGTGATACATACCTGACTTACATACTTACACTGCCTTCTTCCTCCCGGGGCCGAACCTGAACCCTCCCTTCATGGAGACCGAAACCTGTGGAGAGAAAGAGATTCAATTGAGAGCTAAGGAGAAAAGGCTTAACTAAAAGGGGAGGTACTGACACTACGGGTGGACTCGAATACAGAGGCTACATTTGGATAAGTATTGACTGTTGGAAATTAAGATAAAAGTTGATTGATGGATTTTATGCCAAACGGCCTTTTTTAAAGAGGAATTTACATTTTTGAGGAGAGACTTTTAATACGGCCTTGCATATTTTTGTACCTCCATTTTTAAAAGACACTTTCTGTCTTGTCTACTCCCGCTCCTCCCCCTGGCAATCCACGTCTCTGGTTTTCTAACTACCGGTCCTGGCAACCATCTTTACTCGCACCTGGCATAAATCATTACTCGCACCTGCTTCTCATGATTAGGCTCACCTGTACTCGAGTTCCTCTCTCATTACCTCTCTTATATCCGGAACTCCCTTAGGTCTATTCCCCAGGCACTATTAATGTTGTACCATGTCCGTACGCTACACTTGTGTCTTGCATTGTTCTCTGTTACCTTTAAAAAAAAACTTGCTTCATGCACTTGCTTCCCGTCTCCCAGCATCATTGCTACAGAATACTGCCTCAACAAATGGAAGCAGACGGTCAATGAACAGGAATGCTTACTTCGTAAGCACTACGACCAGCTGGCGCAACTTGGGACGGCTATGGAGGAGGTTCTTCGCAGTCTTCAACGTCTCGAACATGCCTGAGAGGCGTTGCCTTCCACTAGCGGAGGATACTATTGCCACCAGTTGACCCAGCGAGCCAGCACATCAGTCTTTTTAGCAGTCACCCCAGGTCAGAGATGCCCATTTGTCCTTTCTGTATAAATATGACAGAATCCTATCTAAGTGCAGTGGCTTCCTACTCCATTGCTCCCTCTATTTTACGCATCAGATGGGAGCCTTTACCACTGAGACATCCAAGGTTGCCATGGTTAATTCTCTGCTGACTGGGCGGGCGTTGGAGTGTCCAACTTTGTAGTGTCTGTCAGGATTTGGCCAGGGTTGTTCCGGGTTTTGGTCACTAGATGCCCCCATTGTGCTTTTTTTCTGTCAGGACTCGGTTACGAACCTGGGTCTCCGGAGTGAGAAACAGTCACTTAACCAACTGAGCCACGAATAGTCAGCAGAACCCAGAAGATGAGGCAGACACAGCAGTACTTAAGACGGTGTATTTAATAAAGTAAAAAAGGAGAAGTCCTTAAATACAAAAATGGCAAATCCAAAAGGTGGTAGGAATAGCACAAAAAAGCCTCAAGAGATACTCAAAAACAAAACAGAATTCCACAAGAGCATCCACCGGAATCGACAAGAATACACAGAACACTAGGGCTGGGTGCTAACATACAAACACAGAGCACAGAACTGAGGGAAACTAAGGGTTTAAATACAATCAGGGGAAACGAGGCACAGGTGCAAATAATAATGGGGAACAAGGGAAAAAACATAAGGTCAAAAAGCACAATGGGGGCATCTAGTGACCAAAACCCGGAACAACCCTGGCCAAATCCTGACAATAACTGTATTGGAGTTCCAAACAGAGTAATGTACACCCCCCTCCCCTTTTCCATGCAGGCTGAAGACCTTGCTAGCTTACACCAGACACAAATGAAAGGGGAGATCTTGAAGTATCTTTGCAACAGATGAAAAGGGAAAACATATAATGATAGTTGCTAACACACTGCAGTGAAATTGTAGCACCAGTGGACTAGCAAGCTAGCTATGTAAACCACACCCCTCTGTTAACACGCCATATACAATGGTGGTTACAAGGCAGTACTTATTGAACAAGAGAGTAAGACGTTACCATTGGGGTATTAAAATGAGCGGCTTAATGTCATGTCTCCAATAAGCTGGCTTCTTGAATTCAGGTTTTTGACGCAGAGGAAGCCAGTCATTTTGTTATAAAACGTTATCCATGTACCAGTTATGGTTTATACTTTGGTCATCCTAATTTTAATCTAGATTCATCTGAATATCATTGAATTTGATGGAAAACATTATTTTGACTGTTTAGGACCTTTAAAATATCAAACTTGGGGAAAGTTTCAGCACATTTTTCCATTGACTTCAATAGAGTAATAGAATGTAATGTTCATGGCTGCTGCCCCTAGATGCTGGTCTTCGGTCAGTTTAATATTTCCCATCCTAATGGTTAAGGTTAGGATTGCGGCTGGGAAAGATTATCTGAGAACTGTGCATACGGGAAACTTCACAGAGGAGTTGAATAATGTCCACTATCACATAGTGTTAAAGGTGACAGGCAAAGATATAAATACATCGCAAAATAATCAGCAATAATATTTTGGTCAGAGTAGATTTTGTGTGCTTGATATAACACTAAGTAAGGCAAGAACATCTGTCAATAAGTAATTGTTCTTAACTAACATGCCTAGTTAAAGGTTCAATTTTAATAAAGAGGAAAAAAAGATAACTGGTATCTGATTTTAGTGCAAAATTTCACACATCTCTGAGCTCACCAGATAACCTAGACACGGAGACTGCGTTTACACAGGCAGTCCAATTCTGATATGTTTCCACTAATTGGTCAATTGACCAATCACGTCAGCTATTTTGCCAAGAATTTGGGAAAAGGTCAGAGTCGGAGTGCCTGTGTAAACACAGCCAGAGAGAAAATAAGTCTCCCACTGTCACGAATATTACCGAAGGTGGCTCCCCTTCTTGTTCGGGTGGCGCTCGGCTGTCGTCGTTGCCGGTCTACTAGCTGCCACCGATCCTTTGTTCCTTGTTCGTTTGGTTTTGTCTAATTGGTTTCACCTGTTCATTGTTTGGTTGTTAGGGTGGGGTTATTTAAGTTCGTTTAGACCGCTTCTGTTTGTGCGGGCTTGTTCTTCTGTATTTGTGAGAGGGGTTAGTGTTTTGTTGGGTTTTCTCGCTGTCCTAGTATTTCACACAAGGGTACTATTTTGTTTTATAGTTACACCTGTGTTGGGTATACTATGTTCTTCTTGTGATTTTTTTGGAACATTAAAGCGTGTTTTTTTCCCCGCATCCTTTGCTCTCTGGGCCTGACTCCACACCCATTCACTCATTGAGCGTTACACCCACTTGCATTGCTTCATTGAAGTTCAACATTCTACATAACCCTTTGCCACATTATACAGTAGTTGTTTCATAGAACTGTGCATCAAAATGGTAGATTTATGTGATCTATTTGCCTGAATATTGCCTCTCATGAAGAGTGAGTATTTCTAGTTCATAATGTCAGTCACTTGCAACTCACTTTTGATGTAATTATTGAAAAATAAAGGCCTTCAGTGGTGTGTGTGTGTTTGTGTGAATGTGTGTGCACCACCCCTCACCCTTCGCTCCACCCTCATCACCCTTCTCACCCCTACCTCTTTCCTTCTCACCCCTCCTCTTCTGTCTATACTGTATAATGGTTTGAAGAAAATACAGTTGTGATGACTCCATTCTCTCCTCTTCCAACCTCTCTTTTCCTCTCCTCCCTAAGATGAGAGGTCTGCTTGGTGATTAAACTCTGTCTAAAGAGTCAGCTCCTCGCTCCTCTCCTCACCCGTCAACCTCCTCCCTCTTCAGATGATCTCTGTAAGGTGATTAGGCTAAACATTCTGCAGTTAATAGTGTCAGGGGGGGCTCTTATGCCTGTACGGTCTGCTGACGTTAGGGGACCGAAGGGGCAGCTGATGGAGAGAAATGGTTTGAGCATTCCATCAGTGTGTGTGCGTGCGTGTGTGGTTTATGATGCATTCACAGGTGAAACCCATTAACAGAAGACCTAAAGGGAAGACATACAAGGACTCGGTGTCCAGGTCCAGAGCAGTGGTTCCCAAACTGCAGACGGACAGTGCACCTTAACTTTTTTCAAATGTTGTTACATTACAGCCTTATTCTAAAATGGATTAAGTAAAACAATTTCATCAGCAATCTACACACAATACCCCATAATGACAAAGCGAAAAACAGGTTTGTATACATTTTTAGCAAATGTATTCTAAATAAAAAACTGATACCTTATTTACATAAGTATTCACGCCCTTTGCTATGAGACTCATAATAGAGCTCAGTTTATTTTTTGTGTAAATATTTGTATGAACATAAGATTCAACAACTGAGACAAACTGAATAAGTTCCAAAGACGTGACTAACAGAAATGGAATGAAGTGTCCCTGAACAAAGGTGGTGTCAAAATCGAAAGTAATAGTCAGTATCTGGTGTGGCCACGAGCTGCATTAAGTACTGCAGTGCATCTCCTCCTCATGGACTATGGACTGCACCAGATATGCCCATTCTTGCTGTGAGATGTTACCCCTCTTCCACCAAGGCACCTGCAAGTTCCATTTCTGGGGGGAATTGTCCTTGCCCTCACCCTCCGATCCAACAGGTCTCAGACATGCTCAATGGGATTGCAATCCGGGCTCTTCGCTGGCCATGGCAGAATGCTGACATTCTTGTCTTGCAGGAAATCATGCACAAATGAGCAGTATGGCTCGTGGCAGTGTCATGCTGGAGGGTCATGTCAGGATGAGCCTGCAGGAAGGGTACCACATGAGCGAGGAGGATGTCTTCTCTGTAATGCGCAGTGTTGAGATTGCCTGCAATGACACAACCGCGACTCGTCAGTCAAGAGCACGTTTCGGCAGTCCTGTCTGGTCCAGCGACGATGGGTTTGTGCCCATAGGCGACATTGTTGCCAATGTCTGGTGAGGCCCTGCCTTACAACAGACCTACAAGCCAGTCCAGCCTCTCCCAGTCTATTGCGAACTGTCTGAGCACTGATGGAGGGATTGTGCATTCCTGGTGTAACTCGGGCAGTTGTTGTTGAGACCCTTTACCTGTCACACAGGTGTGATGTTTGGATGTATCGATCCTGTGCAGGTGTTACACATGGTCTGCCACTGCGAGTATGATCAGCTGTCCGTCCTGTCTCCCTGTAGCGCTGTCTTAGGTGTCTCACAGTACGGGCATTGCAATTTATTGCGCTGGCCACATCTGCAGTCCTCATGCCTCCTTGCAGCATGCCTAAGGCACGTTCACGCAGTTGAGCAGGGACCCTGGGCTTCTTTCCTTTGGTGTTTTACAGAGTCAGTAGAAAGGCCTTTTTAGTGTCCTAAGTTTTCATAAGCTGACAGGTGCATGATAATAAAGAGTTTATAGTTCATTGAACAAGCATGGGAAACAGTGTTTAAACCATGAAGATCTGTGAAGTTATTTGGATTTTTACGAATTATCTTTGAATGACAGGGTCCTGAAAAGGGACATTTTATTTTTTTGCTGAGTTTACAATGAATAAGGGCAGAAATTATACATATTTAAGCATTATACCTCTCCCTAAAAGCATCAGTCATACAAAAGTTATACTTAAATCCGAACTGGTTCTCAACCAAATTAGTAAGAATGTCTCAGCCCATGTTCAAGAATGGTCTTTTTCCCGGTATTCAGATTACAACCGCTCACTTTCAGTTATTTGGGGCGGCAGGGTAGCCTAGTGGTTAGAGCATTGGACTAGTAACCAAAATGGTTGCAAGTTCAAATCCCCAAGCTGACATGGTACAAATCTGTCGTTCTGCCCCTGAACAGGCAGCTAACCCACTGTTCCTAGGCCATCATTAAAAATAAGAATTTGTTCTTAACTTCTTGAAACTCCCCATCCCGGATCCGGGTTTGTGACTAAAGCCTCAGGCTCATTAGCATAACGCAACGTTAACGATTTCTGAAAATCGCAAATAAAATGAAAATAATGCGTCTGCTCTCAAGCTTAGCCTTTTCTTAACAACACTGTCATCTCAGATTTTCAAAATATGCTTTTGAACCATAGAAATTGACTAATTTGTGTAAGAGTATGCAAAGCTAGCATAGCATTTTGAGTAGCATTTAGCACGCAACATTTTCACAAAAACCAGATAACCAAATAAATAAAATAATTTACCTTTGAAGAGCTTCTGATGTTTTCAATGAGGAGACTCTCAGTTACATACCAAATGCGCAGTTTTTCCTGAAAGCGTCTGTGTGTAGGAGAAATCGTTCCGTTTTCTACATTGCGTCTGGCTACCGAAACGAAATGAAAATTCAGTCACCTACAACGTAAAACTTTTTCCGGATTAACTACATAATATCGACCGAAACATGGCAAACGTTGCTTGGAATCAGTCCTCAAGGTGTTTTTTCACATATCTCTTCATTGATATGCAGTTCGTGGAAGCTTGCTTTCCTCTCTGTATCCCATGGAAAAATACTGGCAGGTGACTTTTGCGCACCAATTTCGGCGCAGGACACCGGGCGGACACGTGGTAAATGTGGTCTCTTATGGTCAATCTTCCAATGATCTGCCTACAAATACGTCACAATGCTGCAGACACCTTGGGGAAACGACAGAAAGGGCAGGCTCATTCCTCTCGCATTCACAGCCATATAAGGAGACAATGGAAAACAGAGCCTCAAAAATCCTGCTCATTTCCATCTCATCTTGGTTTTGCCTGAAGCTCACGTTCTAGGGCACGCACAGAGAATATCTTGGTAGTTTTGGACACGTCAGAGTGTTTTCTTTCGAAAGCTATCAATTATATGCATAGTCGAGCATCTTTTTGTGACAAAATATCTTGTTTAAAACGGGAACGTTTTTCATCCAAAAATGAAATAGCGCCCCCATAGATGTAAGAGGTTAACTGACTTGCCTAGTAAAATAAAAAAAATAAAAAAATTGAAAACAAAATAATCTCTAATATATATATATATATATATATTTTTTTTTTTTAACAAACCATGGAAAGTTGGTTGCAATTTCAGTTTAATCCACCTGAAAATACATAACAAGTAATACAAAAACTATTGTGGTTAAACTCAAACTAATTGATCATTTTAAAATTATATCATAAATAGGACTGGTGGAGTTATGTCACACATGCAACTAACACAAATGTGGAAATGTCTGCTCTACCCAAAGTTATAACCAACTGATTGCAGCATTACAGCCAAAATAGAAGAGGCAGGTGGAAGGGGGGAAAAGTAAGGAACTTGTCTGTCGGCTCTGCACTAAAAACCATAATTGGTCAAAGAAAATTGTGATTATTAAAAATATATACCCGTTTCATTTAAAGACCAAAATATTGACAGCTGTGCTATATACATTGCAAAATAGTTGGGAAGAGATTTTCTTTGTACCGATTCCATGGCACATGGTTTATGAATTGACACGCAAAATGACACCGGATTTGAAACATTGAATTATTCAATTTCAATGAATATACAAAATTCTTGCAGCCAATAGAATGTTATATAAGTTATACAACCTTCCCAGCTCTGCAGATTCTGCTGTGAGGAGGCAGAGTCATTAGATCATTTATTTTGGCATTGTCCATATGTAGCTCAATTTTGGTCACAGATCCAGGAATGGCTGAAGAATTGCAACATTTACTTAGAGCTAATGCTGCAGATAGCAATACTGGGTGATTTGAAAAGTCATAGTCAATCGATTAATAATATTTTGTGACTCACAACCTGGATTCAGTATTATGTAGCAACATTTGAATTTCAGTTTGTTACACTGGATAAAAGTAGAGACTCAGAGCTTTAAAATGTTATATCATACATTGCATTTGAGGTAACAATGAGAAAGCCATTCTGATTTGAAAGTTGATCTTGTAAACTCACTTTTGAGAAAACCGTCTTTCAATGTTTTGGTACTACTATTGGAGAGCCCTTCTTTGTCTACACCCATTCAGCATTGTTCACACCATCTTAAGGTTGTTCTGAAACCTCTGACCTCACAACTACAGTAAAGGACCCAAGCTAACTGGCAAACATTGGCTAGCTACTTCCAGACACATAATGAGAGAACACGTTGACCATTTTACTCGCCCTAGTAGAGCTGGTTAGGCTGTTTTCATGTTGTCCAGAGAGTTGGTGACGAACTGTGCTGCTGGCAACAATTTAATTATGCTTTGTTTCCAACATTTACTAACACTGGACATATTCAACGGGAGTTGATCGCTCAAAAAATGCATTAGTTATTCTGCGCTTTGGCACACTAAGACGAGAGTCTTTTGATAAGAAATGTAGTTAGATAGCTACCTAGGTGAATCCCAACGCATGATGTAACGTTAGGGAATTTGTAAAAATTCCTTGTCTTAGGTCAGATAGGATCACAACTTTATTTTAAGATTGTGAAATAGTAGCGAGAATGATTTACTTCAGCTTTTATTTCCTTCATCACATTCCCAGTGGGGCAGAATTTTACATATTAGTATTTACTCAATTAGTATTTGGTAACATTGCCTTTAAATTGTTTAACTTGGGTCAAACGTTTCGGTAGCCTTCCACAAGCTTCCCACAATAAGTTGGGTGAATTTTGGCCCAGTCCTCCGGACAGAGCTGGTGTAACTGAGTCAGGTTTGTAGGCCTCCTTGCTCCTATACGCTTTTTCAGTTCTGCCCACACATTTGCTATGGGATTGAGGTCAGGGCTTTGTGATGGCCACTCCAATACCTTGACTTTGTTGTCCTTAAGCCATTTTGCCACAACTTTGGAAGTATGCTTGGGGTCATTGTCCATTTGGAAGACCCATTTGCGACCACGTTTTAACTTCCTGACTGATGTCTTGAGATGTTGCTTCAATATATCCACATCATTTTCTTTTCTCATGATGCCATATATTTTGTGAAGTGCACCAGTCCCTCCTGCAGCAAAGCACCCCCACCACATGATGCTGCTACCCCTGTGCTTCACGGTTGGGATGGTGTTCTTTGGCTTGCAAGCCTCCCCCGTTTCCTCCAAACATAACGATGGTCGTTATGGCCAAACAGTTCTATATTTTTTTCTTCAGACCAGAGGACATTACCCCAAAAAGTATGATCTTTATCCCCATGTGCAGTTGCAAACCGTAGTCTGGATTTTTTTATTAAGGTTTTGGAGCAGTGGCTTCTTCCTTGCTGAGTGGCCTTTCAGGTTATGTCGATATAGGACTCGTTTTACTGTGGATATAGATAATTTTGTACCTGATTCCTTCAGCACCTTCACAAGGTCCTTTGCTGTTGTTCTGGGATTGATTTGCACTTTTCGCCACAAAGTAAGTTCATCTCTAGGAGACAGAACGCGTCTCCTTCCTGAGTTGTATGACGGCTGCATGGTCCCATGGTGTTTATACTTGCGTACTATTGTTTGGACAGATCAACGTGGTACCTTCAGACGTTTTGAAATTGCGCCCAAGGATGAACCAGACTTGTGGAGGTCTTATGTGGTCTACAGCTTATTATGATACTACTTAATATTAGATTTTGCGCACCAGCTGTTATAGACAAATAGACCCCTTGTCTTAGCGGAGGCAGCTGTTTTGCCAACGCACGGGAAACCCAGCCAGCTGTATACTATCCATGTCGTCGCTCAGCCACAACTGGGTGAAACAATAGATATTACACTATTTGTTGTCCCGTTGGTAGGATAGTCTTGAACGGAGCTCATCCAGTTTATTCTCCAATGATTGCACGTTGGCCAATAGGACGGATGGTAGAGGCGGGTTTCCCACTCGGCAACGAATTCTCACAAGGCACCCGGACCTGCATCCCCTGTATCGGTATCTCTTCTTCATGCAAATGACAGGGATTTGGGCTTGGTCCGGTGTCCACAGTAAATACTTTGCATCTGACTAGGTAAAGGAAAAGCTTTGTCCAGTTCCAGGTGAGTAATCACTGTTCTGATATCAAGAAGCTCTTTTCGGTCATAAGAGACAGTGCCAGAAACTGGTCACGCCCTGACCATAGAGGGATTTTTATGTCTCTATTTTGGTTTGGTCAGGGTGTGATTTGGGTGGGCATTCTATGTTCCTTTTTCTATGCTTTGTATTTCTTTGTTTTGGGCAGGTATGGTTCTCAATCAGGGACAGCTGTCTATCGTTGTCTCTGATTGGGAACTATACTTTTCCTCACCTATGCTTTGTGGGTAGTTATTTTCTGTTTAGTGTTTTCTGCACCTTACAGGACTGTTTCCGTTTCGTTTATTCTCTTTGTTATTTTGTTATAGTGTTCAGTTTAAAGAAAAAGCATGAACACTTACCACGCTGCGCTTTGGTACGATTATTCCTCATCCGACGATGACACCCGTTACAGAAACATTATGAACAAAATGAACAAATTATGTTACAAACAAGGCGAAAAAACACACAAAATAGTACAATTAGTCATGGAGCCGGCAAAAATGCAGCCAACTCCTCCGGCGCCATTGCTGTATCCCTGCACCTTTTCCCTGCTGCACTTGACTAATAAAGTCAATCACAACAGCAAGAATATGGATAACATTTTGCTTCCCTTTTTATATTTGATTCCGTTCCCCTTTCTGTTAGTCGGAAGAGTGAAATTGTTGGAGGACAAAAGTTTATTGTCAAACTTTTTATCTAGGTTATATTGTCCGCCCTGAGATTGGAAGGTTGGGAATTCGATCCCTGGCCGTGTCATACCAAAGACTGTAAAAATGTAGTGTCCGAATGGTTTGGTTTGGCCTACAAAACTAATACAACCACTCGTTCAACCCCCACGGGACTCGTCTGAAGTCGTTAACGCTGATGCGAACCATCTGGGCTCTATGACCCCCAAAAGTGCCAATGGACTCGTCTGAAGATAACCCAATGGAAGTATGGAAGTAGAATGGAAGTATGGAAGTAGTTTTGTGCCAACAAAAATAAGGGGTTAAATATGTGTCAAAAAATATTTCCCCTAGATATAAGACAGACACTTCAAAACCTTATACCTTATGATTTATTGTCTTTTTTGCCATTTATGAATGTGTTATTCAATGCGTTTTCATGGGCTACAGTAGTAAAGGCCAAATTCAATATTTTCTTGATGTATATTTTTTTAGATATACCTAAAGGGGTCCTAAAATCTAAATCAAATAGCTAAATGATCCATATGTTAGTTTAGTAGACCCCCTCAATGACTTATTAAGGACATAAAGTGGGGGTAAGGCCCTGCGATAGACTAGCGTCCTGTCCAGGGGGTGTACTTGTACATCAAGCTGCCTCACGCTACAGAAACAGGAGGTTCCTGCTCCTATGAGCCGTTCGAGCTCGCACAATCCAAGGCTTGTGCAAGGCTACTTACTTACTTTACAGTCAATTATGCAGTGTGTGTGTGTGTGTGTGTGTGTGTGTGTGTGTGTGTGTGTGTGTGTGTGTGTGTGTGTGTGTGTGTGTGTGTGTGTGTGTGTGTGTGTGTATGTGTGAGAGAGATGAGGATCTAAAATCATTTATGCAGTCTTCCATGCGGGTGGTCTCTACAAGCAGAGTTTGGAGGATCTGTGGCGTCCTGCTGTTTTCTTGTCAACTCTGATTTAACACAAGTACAGCATCTGGATGAGTCTGAAGAGTTGGGGGGGGCAAACTAGGACAAACTAAGACATGCTATTTTTCCTTTTTAAAAGTTAGACCATAAAAGGGAAACAAGGAAACTGTTGCTTCCTCACTTTCCCCTTTCCAAGGAGAGGAGATGTAAGACTAGAAGCCTGTTTTCAGTTTGCAATTTGACATACAGTATGTGACCCATCGCCTCAATTCGGTCTTATGTAGCAACATTTGGAATGGTATTTTTTACATTGGATACAACTAGAGACTCAGAGCTACAAAATGGTATATCATACGCTGCATTTGAGGAACAATGGGATAAAGTAATTCGGCCTTGAAAATTGATAAAATTGCAACCCCACTTTTGAACTCTTCACGGCAGTGTGTCTTTTCCATTTGGTTTGTAGCTAGCTACTGTTTGTATGGCCCGTTGTCAAGTCACTCTGGTTGACTATGACCGTGTGCAGAAAATGGTCCATCTCAACTTTTTCTCACTGATTTTTGTCGATAGCGATGGCTAAATACTGGGCAGCAATGTTGTTGAGAGGATTATCTACATGTACTGAGCTGCTCCTGTTATAGACAAAGTCCGACATGGCAGACCAATCGAAACTCATCTCTCTGCATGTCCAGTCCAGAGAGCAAGAGAGATAGAGTGTGCGTGTGTTTGTCAAGTTGTTTGGACCCCCACCCATTCACCCCACTCTGTGATCATGAAATGTAAACTTTGACTTTGTAGTCTGATGGCCTCTCATCTCACTCTCTGATCTTCTCTCTGTTCATCACTCAAAGAGCTACACACACACACACACGCACAGGCACTGTAATCTGCCAGCCAGCTGATAATACCCCAGCTAGCAGCTAAATCGAGGGAACTGCCATAAATACAATCAAATTAAGAGCTATCTGGATGTGTTCAGTGGAACAATGGAAACGTGCAGTGTACATCCAATCCATTGTTATTATTAAATGTAGCTTTTTAAGCATTTCTTATGGGACCTCAGAGAATAGATCATCTTGCAACCAAGATCTTGTCTGCAGCATATTGCGAGAGACAAAGGATATAAGTATATTCAGGGTTTGCTCAACAATCGAAAGATGTAAGCTCGAGCCAACAGAAGCTATTCTGCCGAAGAGTGTGTATGTGTGTCTGTGTGTCTTTCCCTCTGTCTTCTCTTCTCTCATGGTTGTTGCAACAAGAGCCCAAGAGTGTAGTCATGCACCCCAGTTGTGGGTGGTGGAAAACAGATATCCCCTAAGTACCACATTCCAGACCGAGATGTACAGTTCTGTTATTGACAGCACCCCCTTTCAAGCCACCACAAGAAACAAACAAACGTCTCTCCCTTTCTCTTTTTTACGACTCTGAGTGGCCCTGAGGGGGGTTGCGAGGCTGGAAACGGACACCTTCTGCAAATCAGTAGACCATCTTATGACCTGCATATGTATTTCAGGGGATGAGAAGTCAGGGGCGTTTTTTCCTTTGTAAAAAAAAGAAAATAGTGCAAGGACATATTAATACACGTTTCTGAACAATGTACAGTATTTAAACTGTACGGACTCATGACATGTTCAGATAACTTGAAGCATACTGTAATATTTCTCTTCTGATTATCCTATGTCATTAAAAAGGATATTGTGTGTATGGAATGGAATGGAATGTGTGTATTTTACCCAAAGCATGTTTAGAACTTTTACAGGCTATGTATTTCATCCTGGGGACTATCGAACTATTTTCTGTACCGTATAAACATTCTGTGAACAGATTTATCTCAACGTCTGCTGTATGGATCTATTTTGAGGTTTGATAGCAAGAAAACAAAAACGCAGTATGCAACGTTTGTGCTGCTATTACTTCCCGAGGAGGGGAGAAAGTGAAATCTTTCAATACCACAATACCACCTAATTACTCATTTTGAAAGTGCATTGCCCCCAGACGTTCAGCGAATACTTAGGAAAAATGCAGGAAAAAAACAAACATCTAAGAACTAAACAAGTTCAAGTCGAGCAGTCATTTGAAAGAGAAAGAACATTTCAAGTAAACAACTCAAAAGGTGAAATCCATTAACACCAAGATAATGGGATTCATTAACCTTGACAAGCAACCGTTCTCTGTCGTGGAAGATGTTGGCTGGTCGAGCACCTCGAGCACTGGTACACACTACCAAGTAGGCGCTATTTTTCCGATGTTGCTCTACCGGAGTTACAAAGTATTGTTGAAACGCACATCCGTGAGCTACTTGCTATGGGCGTCACTGCTATTAGCTTCACAACTGACATTTGGACCAGCGATGTCAGCCCCATGAGCATGTGGAGTCTGACAGCACAGTGGGTCGATGAGGATTTCGTACTGAGGAAAGCTGTATTTCATGCTCAAGAATGTGCCGGTTGACATACCGCTGCTGCCATTTCAATGACATTTGAGAACATGTTTGAAACTTATAAAATCCCCAGGAACAAAGTATACACTGTGCTACGTGTGCACGTAACATGACAAAGGCTTTGGAAGAATGCGGAGTCGCCAGTTTGCCATGTATGGCACACGCTGGATCTGGCTGTGAACGAAGGCGTTTTGGACCAACGCAGCATATCTGACAAAGTGGCAATAGGTAGGAAGATAGTGGGTCATTTTAAAACACTCACAGCTAGCATACAGCCGGCTTCAAGCAATACAGGAGTGAAGCTGGGAGTGAAAATGAAAAGGCTTAAGCAAGATGTTTCCACTAGATGGAACCATACTTTTTACATGATGGAGAGCCTGCTGGAACAAAAATGGGTGCAGCTGACTATGTTACCTGCAACAATCAGCACAAACCAGGGGACTCTCACTGAAAACATGAACACACTCCAAGCTCCATTCGAACAACTGCCTCGAGAAATAAGCTCATCAACTGCCCCCCCCCCCCTTAAATGATTTAGATGCACTATTGTAAAGTGGCTGTTCCACTGGATGTCAGAAGGTGAATTCACCAATTTGTAAGTCGCTCTGGATAAGAGCGTCTGCTAAATGACTTAAATGTAAATGTAAACTGCGTCTGCAGCAGACATGATACCCTCTGTCATGGCATTGAAACACTTGCTCAACAAAACTGCCGACACAGACCGTGGGGTTAAAACTCGCAAATGAACTCGATTCGGTGGCATTCTCACTAAGCCTCTTGACTGTGTTGCCACCATGCTCGATGCTAGGTACAAGGGCCGCTACTTCGATGCAGGCAAGAAACAGGGTTTGCGTGAAATGTTAGACACAGCTGGACAAGATGGAAACGGTCACAGTGACAGTGCGCTCCGACGAAGAGGACCCACAACAGAAGAGGCCACGGACAGACAGAGCTGAAACTTCACTGCTTGACATGTATGATGAAATCCTGGTTGAGAATGAAACGACGGAACAAATGAACAATGAAACAGCACAGCAAGCAAGTGAAAGAAATGGGTTTTGATTATGTTTTACTGGTAATGGAGACATACATACATGCCACCAAAATAACTTTTTGGTCATTGTCTGTGTGTGTGTGTGTTTGTGTGTGAGAGAGAGACATTGTATTTTCATTTTATGCTATTACATCGGCCAACATTTGCCAATGTTGATCTATGCCTAATAGAATGCAAGAATAATGCAGTATGTTGTATTAAATGTACTAACCCCTTTCCAATTATATGCAGACACCAGCATACCGGACAAAACCTACTATTCACAGGAATGAAGATACACTTGGATACTGGAGAAGTAACAAGCACCGTTTCCACATCCTAGCTAAAGCTGTGCGCAAGTATCTTGGTGCTCCCTGTACTGGTGTGGACAGTGAGCACATTTTCAGAGCAGCTTCACACATGTCACAAAGCAGAACAGGTCCTCGTTGTGAAGAAAAACCTCCCCCAAACGTTAAAATTGTAAATGGACAGTCATATTGTAACCCAGCCATCTAGAGTCACTGGAAAAATATTGACCTAGCCAAATGGCTTTTCTGTTGTTTATTCATGGCTGGAATAGGACAAGATTTGCATTTAATTTAAAACAAAGCAGTTTTGTTATTTTGAGATGATGTGTTGTAAATTTTCTCGCATTTTACTAGTCAAGTCAGTTGAGCACATTTGAAAAGTTTAAGTTGTGTCATTTATAGCAGTTTTTTCATGCAGTTAAAGGTAAAATGATTAACTGCATTTTAGTTTAAACCAATATTCTTTCAAAGCATTTTTAAGTTTCTCCGTGCTGTCAAGATTGGATAGTAAAGAAGATCCACCAACAACTTAACAATCTTTAATGCGGGGCAGCTAAAATATTTGTCATAAATATCTCTTGTGCGATAAAATACATGAATGGATTTGTCATTTTTGTCATTTACAAAAATCCGCCAGTCAGCCAGGATCCGCCATTCAGCCAGGATCCGCCAGTCAGCCAGGATCTGCCAGAGCCGCCAGTCAGCCAGGATCTGCCAGTCAGCCAGGATCCGCCAGAGCCGCCAGTCAGCCAGGATCCGCCATTCAGCCAGGATCTGCCAGTCAACCAGGATCTGCCAGAGCCGTCAGTCAGCCAGGATCTGCCAGAGCCGTCAGTCTGCCAGGATCCGCCAGTCTGCCAGGATCCGCCATTCAGCCAGGATCCGCCAGTCAGCCAGGATCCGCCAGTCAGCCAGGATCTGCAAGAACTGCCAGTCAGCCAGGATCTGCTAGAACTGCCAGTCAGCCAGGATCTGTCGGAACCACTCGTCAGCCAGGATCTGTCGGAACCACTAGTCAGCCAGGATCTGCCAGAACCCCCAGCCAGGATCTGCCAGATCCATCAATGAGCCTGAGCTTCCTCTCAGTCCTGAGCTTCCTCTCAGTCCTGAGCTTCCTCTAAGTCCTGAGCTCCCCCTCAGTCCCGAGCCCGAGCTTCCCCTCAGTCCCGAGCTTCCCCTCAGTCCCGAGCTTCCCCTCAGTCCCGAGCTGCCCCTCAGTCCAGTGGGGCCCGTTGTTAGGGTTCCTAGGCCAAGGTCAGCGGCGAGGGTGGGGGTGGGGGGGGGGGGGGTTACTGTCACGTTCTGACCATCGTTCTTGTGTGCTTTCCTTGTTTTAGTGTTGGTCAGGACGTGAGCTGGGTGGGCATTCTATGTTGTGTGTCTGGTTTGTCTATTTCTATGTTTGGCCTGATATGGTTCTCAATCAGAGGCAGGTGTTAGTCATTGTCTCTGATTGGGAACCATATTTATGTAGCCTGTTTTGTGTTGGGTTTTGTGGGTGGTTGTCTCCTGTGTCAGTGTTTGTACCACACGGGACTGTTTCGGGTTTTCATGTTTCTTGTTTTTGTAGTCTGTTCATGTATAGTTCCTTTATTTAAAAAAACATGAATCATAACTACGCTGCGTCTTGGTCCGATCCCTGCTACACCTCTTCTTCAAAGGAAGAGGAAGAAGAGAACCGTTACACAAGTTATTAAACAATCTGTCCCTAACTGAACAGATGAACATATGACACTTTGTTTCAACTATTTAACTGTACTAGAATGATTAAAAGGCAGACACAAATTTGCAATATCGGTTATCGGTATCGTTTTTTTTTTTGTCGAGGAAAATATTGAATATCTGTATTGGTCAAAAATGTCATATCGGTGCATCCCTAATCTCCTTTGTTTTGTTGACGTTGAGTGAGAGGGTGTTTTCCTGACACAACACTCCGAGCTCTCACCTCCTCCCTGTAGGCTGTCTCGTCGTTATTGGTAATCAGGACTACTACTGTTGTGACGTCTGCAAACTTGATGATTGAGTTGGAGGCGTGCATGGCCACGCAGTCATGGTTGAACAGGGAGTACATGACGGGGCTGAGCACGCACCCTTGTGGGGGAGCAGTGTTGAGGATCAGCGAAGTGGAGGTGTTGTTTCCTACCTTCACCACCTGGGGGGGCGGCTCGTCAGGAAGTCCAGCACCCATTTGCACAGGATGGGGTTGAGATCCAGGGCCTCAAGCTTATTGATGAGCTTGGAGGGTACTATGCTCGGCTATAGTCAATGAACAGCATTCTTACATAGGTATTTCTCTTGTCCAGATGGGGTAGGGCATGTTTTGAAGCAATGAGCCCAATCAGTCCTCCATGACAAAAACATAAACAACAGAGTAGCCTAATAAGTCTTTCCTTTTGGTAAAATAATACAATAATTAGACAAACCTATATTTCCATATTTCCAAGTCCCATTCTTGAAGATCAAGGGGTATTCAATTAATTGGAATGACGGGAAATGTGACAGACTTTGGTTTTTAATGTAAATATATAGCCTAATGGTTTTATTATCTGTATTGTAGTAGAACGCAATGGATGAGACATCTTTTTAACCCATAATGTAAAATGCAACATCCATTTATGGCCAGCTATGTTAACTCTAAAATGTTCACACTTTATCTTGCAATAGATGTCATTCAATTCATAATATTCATTTTTGTCTTATACCAATGCCTCTTAAAGTGGAAAGTAATCTTAAAGTAACTGAAAGTGATCAGATTGTTACAGAGTTTGTGTAATCCAAATATTTTGTTACTGATTACATTTTCGGACAGGTAACTAGTAACTTCAACAGATTGCGTTATCCCTCTCTCCCTATTACCCACTCTCCCGCCCTATCTCTTGTTCGCCGCTGTGCTGGGAGACCTGGCACACTGTGACATTTACATGATAGCTGTGACAGTAATCTTTACACCTCTCTCTCTCTCTTTCTCCACCCCCCCCCCCCAGTACAAAGACCATTCTGTGAGATCCAGACAGCTAACTGTCAGGGAGTGAAAGGAAGGTTTCTGATCTCACTAAAGCTCACCTGCTGTATGAACACTGATACTGACTGGAGGAGGGATGTTTGGTGGGGTGAAATGGGCCATTGGAGGCAGCTAGGTAGATCTGTCTGGGGATTGAGTGGAGTGTGCGTGCAAGTGCAAGTGCGTAGGTCCATTCATGTGCGCGAGTGGGTGGGCGTGTGTGTGACTATTCCATCTCATCCAATCCCCTCTCCAGTCAATCCCAAGCTTACAGTGACAGTCGGAATGAAGTTCAGTCGATTTGACAAGAGTCAACTCTTCACCTCTATTTTAGGCTTATTACCATTCAAACTGTTGGCAGCAGTGAGATTGGGATTCACATATTTCTCCCACTTTAGGGTGGCAAAGTCTAATGATGATTTTCATTGTTCCATGTCTGTGGGTTATATTTTGGTATGATAGCCCCGCATCGGAGGTAGCTAAGTGTGTCACTTCATTATTCTGTATGTTATGTTACTAACTCCATAATACAACACATATTAAGGTATGAAACAATTGGAATGTTAATGACATCTCGATGGCTCCACCTCCAGGGATCAAAGGTCATACATGTATGCATTCATGGTATGATAACCACACCAAATTTCACACAAAACAATAAGAGTCATCATAGACATTGTTTTCAAAATTAGTCCCAGCCATAGAGATAGATCGAGGACTCATCTTTGTATCAGTGCCATTATACTGTCTGTGAGAACATGAGCAGTGCCCTTGAACCCTAGCTCTGACCCCACTCTCTGAGGGTGTCTCAGGGGGAATGGAATATGCACAAAAACCTCATTTCTAATTCAAAGGTGTGAAATAGTAAAACTTTAAGCACCCCACCAATTATTATTACTATTATTGAGGCTATATCCATTTTAAAGTAGTCATTTTTCTTCTTCACGATTGGCTGATCCCTCCTGATGTGTTACAATGAGGACAAAAACAAATGGTGGCCCAAGTATGTCAGATATACAGTACCAATCAAAAGTTTGGGCACACCTACTCATTCCAGGGTGTTTCTTTATTTGTACTATAATCTACATTGTAGAAAGACATCAAAACTATGAAATAACATATGGAATCATGAAGTAACCCAAAAAAGTGTGAAACAAATCAAAATATATTTTATATTTGAGATTCTTCAAAGTAGCCACCCTTCACCTTGATGACACTTGGCATTCTCTCAACCGGTTGCATGAGGTAGTCACCTGGAATACATTTCAATTAACAGGCGTGTCTTGTTAAAAATTCATCTGTGAATTGCTTTCCTTCTTAATGCGTTTGAGACAATCAGTTGTGTTGTGACAAGGTAGGGGTGGTATACAGAAGATAGCCCTATTTGGTAAAATACCAACAACAACAAAAAAGTCCATACTATGGCAAGAACAGCCAGAATAAGCAAAGAGCAACGACTGTCAATCATTGCTTTAAGACATGAAGGTCAGTCAATGTGTAACAATCAAGAACTATGATGAAACTGGCTCTCATGAAGACCGCCACAGGAAAGGAAGACCCAGAGTTACCTCTGCTGCAGAGGATAAGTTCATTAGAGTTACCAGCCTCAGAAATTGCCCCCCCCCCCCCCAAATAAATGCTTCACAGAGTTTAAGTAACAGACACATCTCAACATAAACTGTTCTTAGGAGACTGCGTGAATCAGGCCTTCATGGTTAACTTGCTGTAAAGAAGCCACTACTAAAGGACACAAATAAGAGGGCCAAGAAACACGAGCAATGGACATTAGACTGGTGGGAATCTGTCTTTTGGTCTGATGAGTCCAAATGTGAGATTTTTGGTTCCAACTGCCGTGTCTTTGCGGGACACAGAGTAGGTGAACGGATTACCTCTTTTTGTGTAGTTCCCACCGTGAAGCATGGAGGAGGAGGTGTGATGGTGTGGGGGTGCTTTGCTGGTGACACTGTCTGTGATTTATTTAGAGGTCAAGGCACACTTAACCAGCATGGCTACCACAGCATTCTGCAGTGAAACACTATCCCATCTGGTTTGTGCTTAGTGGAACTATCATTTGTTTTTCAACAGGACAATGACCCAACACTCCTCCAGGCTGTGTAAGGGCTATTTGACCAAGAAGGAGAGTGATGGAGTGCTGCATCAGATGACCTAGCCTCCACAATCACCCAACCTCAACCCAATTGCTATGGTTTGGGATGAGTTGGACAGCATATGTTAGAACTCCTTCAAGACTGTTGGAAAAGCATTCCAAGTGAAGCTGGTTGAGAGAATGCCAAGAGTGTGCAAAGCTGTCATCAAGGCAAAGGGTGGGTACTTTGAAGAATCTAAAATATACAATTTATTTTGGCTCCAATTTTTGAGGCTGGTATCTCTAATGAACTTATCCTCTGCAGCAGAGGTAACTCTGGGTCTTCCTTTCCTGTAGTGATCCTCATAAGAGCCAGTTTCATCATAACGCATCATGATGATTTTTGTGTTTGCACTTGAAGAAACTTTCAAAGTTCTTGATTTGTTTAACACTTTTTTGGTTACTACATGATTCCATATGTGTTATTTCATAGTTTTGATGTCTTCACTATTATTCTACAATGTAGAAAATAGTACAAATAAAGAAAAACCCTTGAATGAGTAGGTGTGTCCAATCTTTTGACTGGTACTGTATATGTTAACGACAAAGTAGCCTATGTCTACCTGGTAGAATGATACAGTATCATGATTATTTGCATCCAGTAGCCATCTTTTTTGCAAATTTTGCAATCACACGAGCACGACAGAAACATGCTAACCAAACAATGTTCTCTGGCTGGTGCACAGTTTAATTTAAGGGTAACTACACCAACAACAAAACATGTATTAGGTCTCCTGATTTGGTTTAAGCATTGTTGTGGACTTAGAACATCCAATGGTGTTGTTTTTCTACAACATACCCTCAACACGGGGCCCCTCAGGGGTGCGTGCTTAGTCCCCTCCTGTACTCCCTGTTCACCCATGACTGCGTGGCCTCGCACGACTCCCACACCATTATTAAGTTTGCTGAGGAAACAACGGTGGTTGGCCTGATCACCAACGACAATCAGACAGCCTATAGGGAGGAGGTCAGTGACCTAGCAGTGTGGTGCCAGCGCAACAAGCTCTCCCTCAACGTCAGCAAGACAAAGGAGCTGATCGTGGACTGCAGGAAAGGGAAGGCGGAGTACGCCCCCATTCACAACAACGAAGCTGTAGTGGAGCAGTTTCGAGAGCTTCAAGTTCCTCAGTGTCCACATCATTAAGGAATTATCATGGTCCACACACACCAAGAGAGCTGTGAAGAAGGCACAACAACCCCTCCTCCCCCCCAGGAGGCTGAAAAGATTTGGCATGGACCTTTTAGATCCTCAAAAAGTTCTACAGCTGCACCCTAGACAGCATCTTGAATGGCTGGCTCACCGCTTGGTATGGCAACTACTTAGCAAAAGTCAGCATGGTGCTACAGAGGGTAGTGAGTACAGCCCAGGCCATCACTAGGGGCCAAGCTCCCTGCCATCCAGGACCTCTACTACAACAAGCGGTGTCAAGGGAACCCCTAAACATTTGCAAAGATTCCAGCCACCCAAGTCATAGACTGTTCTCTCTGCTACTGCACGGCAAGCGGTACCAATGCACCAATTCTGGAACCAACAGGATCCTGAAAAGCTTCTACCCCCAAACCATAAGACTGCTAAATAGTTTGTTAAATAGTTAAACAATAGCTTCCCGGACTATCAGCATTTACCCTTTTTGCAGTAACTCTTTTTAACTTATCACATACTCTGTTGCTACTGTTTATTATCTATCCTGTTGTCTATCCCAACCTACACTATCAAAATCTAAATGCTACATGCAACAATTTCCAAGATTTTACTGAGTTACAGTTCATAAAGCCCCCGCCTTATCTCAACTCACTGGTCACCATAGCAACACCCACCCTATCACGTACTCCAGCAGGTATATCTCACTGGTCATCCCCAAAGCTAACACCCACTTTGGCCGCCTTTCCTTCCAGTTCTCTGCTGCCAATGACTGGAACAAATTGCAAATATCGCTGAAGTTGGAGACTTATATCTCCCTCACTAACTTTAAGCATCATCTATCTGAGCAGCTTACAGATTGCTGCAGCTGTACATAGCACATCTGTTAATAGCCCACCCACCCACCCACCCATCTACCTCATCCCCATATTGATTTATTAACTTTTTTGTTATTTTGTACACCAGTATTTCTACTTGCACACACACTGTATATAGATTTTTCTATTGTTATTGACTGTACTTTTGTTTATCCTATGCGTAACTCTTTTTTGTCGCACTGCTATGCTTTATCTTGGCCAGGGCGCAGTTGTAAATGAGAACTTGTTCTCAACTGGCCTACCTGGTTAAATCAAGGTTAAATATATTCATTTTTAAATATAAGGAAATCAGTCAATTGAAATAAATACTTTAGGCCCTAATCTATGGATTTCACATGACTGGAAATACAGATATGCATATGTTGGTCACAGATATCTTTAAAAACAGTGTAAGGGTGTGAATTAGAAAACTGGTCAGTATCTGGTGTGACCACCATTTGCATAGAGTTGATCAGGCTGTTGATTGTGGCCTGTGGAATGTTGTCCCACTCCTTTTCAATGGCTGTGTGACGTTGCTGGATATTGGCGGGAATTGGAACACGTTGTCAAACACATTGGTGTCTGGTGAGTATGCAGGCCACGGAAGAATTGGAACATTTTCAGCATCCAGGAATTGTGTACAAATTGTTGCGAATGGGTCCAATGCATTATCATGCTGAAACATGAGGTGATGGCAGCTGATGAATGGCACGACAATGGGCCTCAAGATCTTGTCACTGTATCTCTGTACATTCAAATTGACATTGATAAAATGCAATTGTGTTTGTTGTCCTTAGCTTATGCCTGTCCATACCATAACTCCACTGCCACCATGGGGGCACTCTGTTTACAACGTCAGCAAACCGCTCGCCCACACAATGCTGTACATGCTGTCTGCCATCTGCCCTGTACAACTGAAACTGGAATTAATCAGTGAAGAGCACACTTCTCCAGCATGCCAATGGCCAATGAAGGTGAGCATTTGCCCACTGCCAAACGGCAGTCTGGTTAAGACACTGAGGAGGACGATGAGCACACAGATGAGCTTCCCTGAGATGGCTTCTGACAGTTTGTGCAGATATTCTTCAGTTGTGCAAACCCACCGTTGCATCAGGTGTCCGGGTGGCTGGTCTCAGATGATCCAGCAGGTGAAGAAGCTGGATGTGGACGTCCTGGGCTGCCTTGGTGACACGTGGTCTGCGGTTGTGAGGCCAATTGGACGTACTGCCAAATTCTCTAAAACAATGTTTGACGCAGCTTATAGGTAGATAAATGAACATTCAATACTCTGGCAACAGCTCTGGTGGACATTTCTGCAGTCAGCATGCCAATTGCACCCTCCCACAACTTGACATCTGTGGCATTGTGTTGTGTGAAAAAAAAACTGCACATTTCTGAGTTGCCTTTTATTGTTCCCATCACAAGGTGCACCTACGTAAAGGCAGTCATGAAAGTCATGCAGCTTAATCAGCTTATTGATATGCCACACCTGTCAGGTGGATGGATTATCTTGGCAAAGAAGAAATGCTCACAGAACATGGACGTAAACAAATTTGTTCACAATTTGAGACGAATACGCTTTTTCTGGGATTATTATTTTCAGCCCATGAAACATGGAACCAACACTTAACATGTAAAGTTTTTTTTCATTTGTATTTTTCTTCAATGTATATGTACATGTCTACTGTACCTCAATTACTTTGTTTACCTGCACATCGACTCGGTACTGGTACCCCATGTATATTTATCGTATCTATTCCTTGTGTTATTATTTTTCTAATATCTCTCTTTCTGCAATGTTGGGAATGGTCTGTAAGTAAGCATTTCACTGTTAGTCTGCACCTGTTGTTCACACAGCATGTGAGAAATAACGTGATTTGAACCCAATGTTTTTTTATTGATTTCACATTTTAAAATATGATACAATAATCCCACAATAACTCTTCAACATCTGAAATGGCGAGACTGACTAGCCACCACATGGACATACTTCATTAGTGTGTCTGTGTCGGGAGCATCTACGGTGCCTTGCAAAAGTATTTATCCCCCTTAAGGTTTTTCCTATTTCCTAAAAACTGAAAAGTGGTGCGTGCATAAGTATGTATTCACCCCTTTGCTATGATGCCCCTAAATATGACCTTGTGCAACCAATTACCGTCATAATTAGTTAGATTGCACACAGGTGGACTTTATTTAAGTGTCACATGAACTCAGTATATACACCTGTTCCAAAATGCCCCAGAGTCTGCAACACCACTAAGAAAGGTGCGCCACTTGCTTGGCGCCATGAAGACCAAGGAGCTGTCCAAACAGGTCAGGGACAAAGTTGTTGTACAGATCAGAGTTGGGTTATAAAATAATATCCGAAATGTTGAACATCCCACGGAGCACCATTAAATCCATTATTAAAAAATTTAAAGAATATGGCACCACAACAAACCTGCCAAGAAAGGGCCGCCAACCAAAACTCACGGACCAGGCAAGGAGGGTATTAATCAGAGAGGCAATAAAGAGACCAAAGATAACCCTGAAGGAGCTGCGAAGCGGAGATCGGAGTATCTGTCCATAGGACCACTTTAAGCCGAACACTCCACAGAGCTGGGCTTTACGGACGCGTGGCCAGAAAAAAAAGTTATTGCTTTAAGAAAAAAATAAGCCAACACGTTTGGTGTTCGCCAAAAGGCATGTGGGAGACTCCCCAAACATATGGAAGAAGGTACTCTGGTCATATGAGACTAAAATGTAGCTTTTTGTCCATCAAGGAAAACACTATGTCTTGCGCAAACCCAACACCTCTCATCACCCCGAGAATACTATCCCCACAATGAAGCATGTTGGTGGCAGCATCATGCTGTGGGGATGTTTTTCATCTGCATGGACTGGGAAACTGGTCAGAATTGAAGGCATTATGGATGGCACTAAACACAGGGAAATTCTTGAGGGAAACCTGTTTCAGACTCCCAGAGATTTGAGACTGGGACGGAGGTTCACCTTCCAGCAGGACAATGATCCTAAACATGCTGCTAAAGCAACACTTGAGTGGTTTAAGGGGAAACATTTAAATGTCTTGGAATTGCCTAGCGAAAGCTGTGGTATGACTTAGCGATTGCTGTACACCAGCGGAACCCATCCAACTTGAAGGAGCTGGAACAGTTTTGCCTTGAAGAATGGGCAAAACTCCCAGTGGCTAGATGTGCCAAGCTTATAGACATACCCCAAGAGTCTTGCAGCTGTTATTGTTGCAAAAGGTGGCTCTACAAAGTATTGACTTTGGAGGGTGAGTAGTTATGCACGCTCAAGTAATTTTTTTGTGTCTTATTTCTTGTTTGTTTCACAAGAAAAAAATATTTTGCATCTTCAAAGTGGTAGGCATGTTGAGTAAATCAAATGATACAAACCCCCCAAAATTTATTTTAATTACCAGGTTGTAAGGCAACAAAATATGAAAAATGCAGAGGGGGGTGAATACTTTCGCAAGCCACTGTATCGGTGCATCTATTTAGTCAGACAATACCCACATTATTCTGATATATTTTGGAATGCAAAAATAATGTGAATGCCAAATCATATTGACATTGGGAAGGCCAATAAAAAATGCATTATGTTAATGCATGCTTTTTTTGCATTTATTTTTGCGTTCATAAGATACTTTCTCAGCCCCAATGGAAGATAAAATCACCTGCTTGTAGCTTTCTGTTTGCACTGGCCTGGTGTGCCACTGACAAATTTACCTCAATGTCGTGCCCTGATTTTGTTCATGCGTTATGATAAACTTGGACAAATTAATAAATGTTATATTTAATTCAATGCATTTAGTTGATTTTCTACTAAGTTCAATACATTTGGAATATTGTTGAATTCGTTTTAATGTCTGGATTCCATGATTCTGTCCGTGTTTTTCACAACGCAAATGTTATAGGTCCCTGATTATACTGATTATACTCTACTCTGCCTTCCCTCTCATTTCGTGTCCATCCAGAGCCATATATTTAGAGCCATATATTTTAATAATACTATATACCTAAATGTCTAGAATTAGAACAATATTCAAAGTTCTGAACGTTTGCCCAACCCTCTAAATACATGGCTCTGTCGCCATGGCATCCCTCTTCCCTCTCCCTCTCTCTCTCTAAGTGCATTGGCTTGTCTTTCTTAATGCAACCTAAGAGGAGACTTCTTCCATTTAATGTAACCCAAGAGGACAGCAGCCACTCTGTCAGGATACACTGCTAATGCTGTTCTACGGTTGTCCTTGAGAGACTAATAGCGATGCAGCCGATACCGAAGTAGTTAACCCCCAAGAGTCTAAGAAACATAATCATCAAGATCTGTCAGTTTAAACTTGAGATGTGTTTTTTTCGGTTGCATGGGCTGCTTCCCAATCCACCACATCCGCCAATGTCGTCCCTCCGCATCTGCGGTGGAAAGTGGCAGAGCTGTAGCGCCGTTTGTCAGAACAGGAGAAATCAGAAAATCTGTTTTCTCACGAAAACGTCGTAGCATCTGAATGGTTTGGCCTACAAAAATTCATATCACTCTATAGAAAGGGGAGACTCTCACAAACACGATGGTGTTCTTAGTTTTGCTCTACAACCCCCACAAGGGTCACGGGACTTGTCTATGTATCCCATACAAATGAATAGAAGTATAGAGGTAGTTTTGTGGCAACAAAAATAGGGAGTTAAACTTTTACCCCTCATTTAATGTAAAAATAACCAAAAATATTTCCTGAGCTTTCTTATATCTCTAACATATAGGACAGACACTTCAAAACCTTATTCCATTTGACTGTCTTTTTTTGCCATTGATTAATGTGTTATTCAATGTGTTTCTATGGGCTATAGTAGTAAACACCAAATTTTCTATTTTATTTTTTATTAAAGTCTATATCCATTTAAATTAAGCTGCAATAAGTTCTACAATGAGAAAATTATCGTAAAGTTAATGCCAGTATATTTCATAAAGTGGATGAATTCTGTTGTATAATAACGTTTTATGAGATTTGGCCAGTCAACTCAATTAGTCAGAGGATATGGAGGAATAGAGGTGCTGAGGAGAGGAAGGAGGGGAAGTGGGATAGAGAAAGGAGAGTGAGTTTCCTTCAGTTACACAACACACTGAAAAACAATGAATGTGAAAAGGTCAACTGAGACCCCAAACCCCATCCCTCTCTCTATTGTTCTCTCCATCCCTCTATCTGTTTGTTGTTTCCATGACCCATTTCTCTTGTTAAGCTCTCCTGTACTGTTGGTGATGATGGTTGTCCCTAATGCTAAGAGGGTGTGTGTGTGTAAGTATGTGTTTGTGCATACAGTTCATTCCCCTTTCATTCTCCGCCATCTTTGTGCAAGTATAAGCAGAGAGGGACAAACCGTAGATTTAATCCCAGCTTGATGGCAACAGATGTCTTTACCCCTCCCTCTCTTCCTCTCTCTCCTCCTTCCCCTACAGGTGCAAATGTGATTAGATGTGGTGCTCTGGAGAGAGAAAGGCTGGAGTTTGACACTCACCATTAGGGGGGGTACAGAGGAACAAGAGGATGATAGAGGGGGGAAGAGAGAGAGAGAGAGAGAGAGAGAGAGGAGATCAATTTTGTAACAGATAAGAGTTGTAAATGGAGTGAGATGGAGGAGGATGAAGAAAAGAGTGATAGGTAATAGAGGAGTAATAGCCAGTGATGGATGAGAAGGTAGAATCCCCATACCATCTTTTTAGAACTCAAGACAGACTCGCAACTATTATTTGTTTCCGGTGAACTCAGACGAGGAGGTTTTAAAAATGAAATGAGCCTTTGCACATCTCCATATGAAAGTGAAACTAACAACTCGTGTTTGTGTTTGTTAGACTGGGGAACAGGAGGGTATAGAAGCATTTAAGATCAGTCTCAACTTTTATACAGTACCAGTCAAAAGTTTGGACAGACCTACTCATTCAAGGGTTTTTCTTTATTTGTACTATTTTCTACATTGTAGAATAATAGGGAATACATCAAAACTATGAAGTAACACATATGGAAGAAAAAATTGTTAAACAAATCAAATTATATTTTAGATTTTGGAATCTTCAAAGTAGCCAACCTTTGCCTTGACAGTTTTGCACACTCTTGTCATTCTCTCAACCAGCTTCACCTGGAATGCTTTTCCAACAGTCTTGAAGGAGTTCCCACACATGCTGAGCACTTATTTGCTGTTTTTCCTTCACTCTGCGTTCCAACTCATCCCAAACCATCGCAATTGGGTTGAGGTCTGTAGATTGTTGATGGAGCGTTCCGTCACTCTCCTTCTTGGTAAAAAAGCCCTTACACAGCCTGGAGGTGTGTTGGGTCATTGTCCTGTTGATAAACAAATGATGGTCACACTAAGCACAAACCAGATGGGATGGCGTATCGCTGCAGAATGCTGTGGTAGACATGATGTTTAAGTGTGCCTTGAATTCTAAATAAATCACAGACAGTGTCACCAGCAGAGCACCCCCATGCCATCACACCTCCTCCATGCTTCCCAGTGGGAACCACACATGTGGAGATCACCCGTTCACCTACTCTGCGTCTCGCAAAGACACGGCGTTCAAAACCAAAAATCTCAAATTTGGACTCATCAGACCAAAGGACAGATTTCCACCAGTCTAATGTCCATTGCTCGTGTTTCTTGTCCCAAGCAAGTCTCTTTTATTTGCAGCAATTCGACCATGAAGGCCTGATTAACGCAGTCTCCTCTGAATAGTTGACGTTCAGAGGAGTTGATTACCTGAACTTTGTGAAGCATTTATTTGGACTGCAATTTCTGAGGCTGGTAACTCTCATGAACTTGTCTTCTGCAGCAGAGGTAACTCGGGGTCTTCCTTTCCTGTGGCGGTCCTCATGAGAGCCAGTTTCATCATAGCGCTTGATGGTTTTTGCGACTGGAATTGAAGAAACGTTCAAAGTTCTAGACATTTTCAGGATTGACTGCCCTTCATGTCTTTAAAGTAATGATGGACTGTTGTTTCTCTTTGCTTATTTGAGGTGTTTTTGACATAATGTGGACTTGGGCGGTCTTCTGTATACCACCACTACCTTGTCACAACACAACTGATTGTCTCAAATGCATTAAGAAGGAAAGAAATTCCACAAATGTACTTTTAATAAGGCGCACCTGTTAATTGAAATGCATTCCAGGCGACTACCTGAATGAAGCTAGTTGAGAGAATGCAAAGAGTGGGCAAAGCTGTAATCAAGGCATAGGGTGGCTATTTAAAGAATCTCAAATCTCAAATATTTTTATATTTTTTTAACACTGTTTTGGATACTGCATGATTACATATGTGTTATTTCATAGTTTTGATTCTACAATGTAGATAATAGTAAAAAATAAAGAAAAATCATGGAATGTGTAGGTGTTCTAAAACTTTTTACAGGTAGTGTATATATTATCTATTAATATTGAGTTGTTCTTTTGTGTGTCTTCTCTCAGATCTATTTCTAACTCAAACTTCACACCTGTTTTTTGTCGCGATTCTCTTTAGTTGTTTCTGCGGTCTTCTCATGGTGAGACATTTTTTTACCCACAATGATACCAATATATACGCTGAGTGCACAAAACATTAGGAACACCTGCTTTTTTTTTCAAGAGTGACCAGGTGAATCCAGGTGAAAGCTATGATCCCTTATTGATGTCACCTGTTAAATTCACTCCAATTAGTGTAGATGAAGGTGAGGAGACAGGTTAAAGAAGGATTTTTAAGCCTTGAGACAATTGAGACAAGGATTGTGTATGTGTGCCATTGAAAGGGTGAATGGGCAAGACAAAAGATTTCAGTGCCTTTGAACGGTGTATGGTAGTAGGTACAAAGCTCACCAATTTGAGTGTGTCAAGAACTGCAATGCTGCGCGGTTTTACACGCTCAACAGTTTCCCATGTGTATCAAGAATGGTCCATCACCAGAAGGACATCCAGCCAACTTGACACAACTGTGGGAAGCATTGGAGTCATCATGGGCCATCCCTGTGGAATGCTTTCAACACCTTGTAGAGTCCATGCCCCAATGAACTGAGGCAATTCTGAGGGCAAAAGAGGGTGAGAGAGAAAGAGAGACGTGTGTGTCAGGTTACACAAACCAGAGACAGCCAGGAGTACAAGGCAAGAGAGACAGAGCGAAAGAATGAGAAAGACAAAAAAAAGATGTGGAGTTGAGTGTGCTCAAATAAGTGTTGGTTGAGAGACAGAGAGCTCCTTGAGAAAGCTCTCGTCTAGTAGGTGTAAAGGATGGCTGGGGATTGACGTGTAAATGTATAGATATGGATTATCATGTTGGCTGGATGTCTAATAATAAGCACTGAGCTTTGTTAACAGAGCAGTGCAGCTTTCCCGCAGCTCCTTTTGAGGATTTTGCAAATTTGTTTCCACAGGTCATAAAAAGCAAAATTACCATGACACGAGCTGAATTACTACAAAATGCTTGTGGTACGCTCGGTGCTCTTTTGACAGTTCACAGAGAGACGCTTGTTTTTGTGGGAAAGGAATTTTGCATTGTCATGAAGTGTATACTAAAATATGAAAATGCTACGTCGTGTCTCAAAATCGATATCTATCTTACCTCTATATTGTTTTATGTCCTGCGATTCGAGAAGAAAGATGACGAGTTCAATGAGAAAGTAAGCCTATCAGGTAGCCTTCAGTTTTTTGTCCTCTGGCCTCCATTGATTTAGTCACCTTCATTTTGGCCATCATATAACGATAAGCACTCCAATAACTTTTGAACGGATTATGATAGAGATATATGGTTTGGACCATCGGGCTTCTTAGAGGATTATTTGCACAATTAATTGGTCAAAATATGCATGTTTGATTGGACACCCTACAATAACTGTACCTAACACAACCCTGTTACTGTCAAGGTCTCCTCCTGTCCCAGTTCGTCTCATCTGTGGGATATGATGCCTCTTTCTCCTATCAGAACAGTGTGTGTGTGTGTGTGTGTGTGTGTGTGTGTGTGTGTGTGTGTGCATGTGTGCACATACTTATGTGAGTGTGACAGAGGGTGATTATGTAGTTATTATGATGCTATTAAGACCCAGATGGGCTGTTTACCCTCTACATCTGTCTTTATCAAACCATCAACCAGCCATGCTACTGATCCATGTCTTTAGAAGGATGTAGAGAGAGGTAGATTAGAATCCCACCAGTGGGAGACAACCACTTGATTTGTCACATTAGTTTAAGACTTGGTCACAACCAGGTCATAAGCCACTTTCAAATGTTATTATTTAGTTCCACAGTGCACTGGGAGCAACTGTGAAGTCGTTGACGTTCACAGGCAAGCAACTGTAGATGGGTAAGAGGGAGAAGGAGAGGGGGAGGCTGCAGCACATGGTGTATTGAGGTTCTTCTCAGTCCAATTTCCTTTATCAAAGCCCCTGTAACTGCTGTCTTATTGAAGCTAATGAAGTGCAATTACAAAAACCTAGAGTTAGCAAGAGGGGGAAAGGGTGGGGGGGCTGTAAGGTCAGCAGCTGGGGCTAAGGGGAGGGGGGTGAGAGGAAGAGAAAAGAGGGGATTGAGAAGAAGAGGTAGTAACATGAGAGGTGGGAGCAGGCTTTCCCTTCATGGAAAACACTTTCGTTTTTTATAAATTGCACGTCTGCTGAATTACTGAACTACAAATTCAAGAAAAAGAGACATACAGAAAGTAAATGCACTCCAAGGAAGTCTCCCTTTCATGTTTTATCTTTTTATTTTGTAGGTTGTCAGTCGGGGTCTCAACTTAATGTTGCGAAAAGTGGAATTCACAAGGCGCAATTTCAAAATTTGGTTGTGCATCAGCAGTTGATCTCTTGTTATGCCAGCCACTGATAGTCGCTCAATTAGCCAACCTTACTAAGATTGATAAATTAGTCTGGCCAGTTATCTAAACTTGTAGTAATCAAGGTCAAAATACAGATCGGGGGGCGCATTGATTTTGTTAGTATCAAAAGTATCAAAAGTAGAAGTACAAGTATAAATCATTTCAAATTCCTTATATTAAGCAACCAGATGGACACATTTTCTATTTTTATTTTATTTATGGATAGTCAGGGGCATGCTCCAACTCTGACATAATTTACAAACGAAGCATGTGTTTAGTGAGTCCGCCAGATCAGAGGCAGTAGGGATGACCAGGAATGTTCTCTTCATAAGTGTGTGAATTAGACAACTTTACCATCCTGCAAGTACTGGCAGCTTCATTAAATAGTATCCGCAAAACACCAGTCTGAACGTCAACAGTGAAGAGGCGACTCCGAGATGCTGGCCTTCTAGGCAGAGTTGCAAAGAAAAAGCCATATCTCAGACTGGCCAATAAAAAGAAAAGATTAAGATGGGCAAGATAACACAGACACTGGACAGAGGAACTCTGCCTAGAAGGCCAGCATCCCGGAGTCGCCTCTTCACTGTTGACGTTGAGATGAGTGTTTTGAGGGTACTATTCAATGAAGCTGCCAGTTGAGAACTTGTGAGGTGCCTGTTTCTCAAGCTAGACACTCTAATGTACTTGTCCTCTTGCTCAGTTGTGCACCGGGGCCTCCCACTCCTCTTTCTATTCTGGTTAGAGCCAGTTTGCACTGTTCTGTGAAAGGAGTAGTACACAGCGTTGTATGAGATCTTCAGTTTCTTGGCAATTTCTCACATGGAATAGCCTTCATTTCTCAGAACAAGAATAGACTGATGTGTTTCAGAAGAAAATTCTTTGTTTCTGGCCATTTTGAACCTGTAAATCAAACCCACAAATGCTGATGCTCCAGATACTCAACTAGTCTAAAGGACAGTTTTATTGCTTCTTAAATGAGCACAACAGTTTTCAGCTGTGCTAACAGTTGCAAAATGGTTTTCTAATGATCAATTAGCCTTTTAAAATGATAAAGTTAGATTAAGTAACACAAACTGCCATTGGAACAAAGGAGTGATGGTTGCTGATAATGGGCCTCTGTACGCATATGTAGATATTCCATTTAAAAAATCTGCCGTTTTCAGCTACAATAGTCATTTACAACATTAACAATGTCTACACTGTATTTCTGATCAATTTGATGTTATTTTAATGCACAAAAAAAGGTTATTTAAAAAACAAGGACATTTCCTTGCAAACATTTCAAAAAACATGTTCTTGCTTCGTCATTATGGGGTATTGTGTGTAGATTAGAATAAGGCTGTAACAAAATGTGGAAAATGTCAAGGGGTCTGAATACTTTCCGAATGCACTATAGATCTACAGTCATTGTCCAGGTTTTAGTTTCCATTCAACCCATCTTAACAGTAGGCTACAGTTCCCTTGACATGCCATAGGCCTATTTGAAGTCCCTTCTTGTGACTGTCAAATTTGTATCGCGCCTAACAATCATCACACACAGCATAGCCGGCACTGCTATCATCCTCTTTTACCACTTCACCAAATATTTTCCAAACATTACTTTTCTGGACCTCCCTTCTCTTTATTTTCAACTCTCCTTTCGCAGCATTTTGTCTTGTTGAATTAAACTTCAACAATGTCACTTTTGCCTCCGTGGATTGGTGTTAACTTTTTCTGCCAGTTCCCAAAACTTGGTGATAGGCTGTGTAGGCTATTAGGAGTGCATACACTTAATCCCTAAAGATTAGGTTGATGCACTAATACCAGATAGCCTAAAACAATGAAAGAAAAACCTCAATCTAGCCTATAGATATACATTGCACAAGAATTACACATCTGTTGATTTTTCAAGGTATTTGTTTTTCTTTATTCTACCAGCCTGCCACCCACCAGCCCTTCAGCCACACAATATTTAATGACCCTAAACCGTCTGCCCTGCGGATATAACCGCGGGGACTGCTGGTTATGAGTCAAGTCACGCATCGCTATTGACCACCGTTTGCCTCATGAAGCGATACACATCTCCTTCGCATAGAGTTGATCAGACTGTTAGTTGTGGCCTGTGGAATATTATTCCACTCCTCTTCAATGGCTGTGCGAAGTTGCTGGATATTGACGGGAACTGGAACACATTGATCCAGAGCATCCCAAACATGCTCAATAGGTGACATGTCTGCTGAGTATGCAGGCCATGGAAGAACTGAGACATTTTCAGCTTCCAGGAATTGTGTACAGACCCTTGTGACATGGGGCTGTGCATTATCATGCTGAAACATGAGGTGATGGCAGTGGATGAATGGCACAACAATGGGCCTCAAGATCTCGTCACTGTATGTATGTGCATTCAAATTGCCGTTGATAAAATGCAATTGTGTTCATTGATCGTAGCTTATGCCTGCCCATACCATAAGCACAATGACGCCATGGGGCACTCTATTCACAACGTTGACATCAGACCGCTCACACATACTGTACATGCTGTCTGCCATCTGCTGGTACAAATCTGCTGGTACAAACCGGGATTCGCCCGTGAAGAGCACACTTCTCCAGTGTACCAGTGGCCATCGACGGTGAGCATTGGCCAACTGAAGTCGGTTACGACGCAAAAATGCAGTCAGGTCAAGACCCTGGTGAGGACCACGAACACGCAGATGAGCTTCCCTGAGATGGTTTCTGACAGATTTTGCAGAAACCCACAGTTTCATCAGCTGTCTGGGACCGGTTGGACATACTGGCAAATTCTCTAAAATGATGTTTGAGGCAGCTTATGATGGAGAAATTAACAATAAATTATCTGGCAACAGTTCTGGTGGACATTTCTGCAGGCAGCATGCCAAACGACCGACACTGGAGTTAACCCGCACATTACTAACATAAATACTCACACAGACACACACACACACACACACACACACACACACACACACACACACACACACACACACACACACACACACACACACACACACACACACACACACACACACACACACACACACACACACACACACACACACACACACACACACACACACACACACACACACACACACACACACACACTAGTGTTCAAACTATGTGACCACGGGGCGGTATACACACACACTGTGAAAGTTCAGTCTCTGACATTCACACGCACTCACTCATACACATACGTCTCTCATATGGAAGGTAGGAAGTAGAAGACGGCTGTGGTAAGCTATGCACGGAGGTCCACAGAGTGAGAGGTACTGTGGTCAATGGCTCATCTGTGGAAGAGCATTGCGCAATAGAAAACCTTAAAAAAAAATCTGTCTGGATTTAAATGCGGGAGAGATGGAGAGAGAGTATTGGAAAATGTGTGTGTGTCTGTGTGTCATCAATATTTCAGAGCGGTGTGACTACCACTGGTTCCCCAGTGAGGTAATCAGAGTCAGTCCCAAGACATCAAAGCCCTCTGAGCCAACTCAATCTGTACCCTGATAACCACTCCCCCCCCCCCAACCACTCTCTCTGTTCCTCTCATCCCTCTCTCCTCCAGAGCCCTAATGCCCCAAACCCCTTCTACTTACCTGCACACTAGCTGTATCTGGTTTGTGTAAGCCCTGGTGTGGGTTCACGTTCACACACACCACATGAATTCGTTCACTTGCTCGTATTTTGGACGAGAATAATCTCTCGTGGACAGACCTACGTGAACATAACTGGTACCGTAGAATCTAGGACAGCAGTTCTATCCTAATCTTGTTGACACTAGTAATCCTTACTCTGGTATTACCACTGGTTGCTGCTGCTGCCGTCGTGCACATGTGTGTGTGGAGCATTTACTGTTTCCCTTTTAAACACTGGCCTGCTATGACCCCTACCCTGTAACATTTGCTTGATACACATTATAACATAACACTTCAGTGGTGGTCGGTGCCGTTTAAGATGAGGGAGGACCGCTGTATTTTCTATGATCATGGCCTTATTTCTATTGAAACATTTTGGATGACTGTCATTCATATTCCATTCACCCAGCTCAATGTAGCATCGATACATTTAGGCTACTACATGATACTAAATTTGTACCAATAACCATCCTAAGGTTGCTACAACCTAGCATATGAATGAAAGTTTACAACGTACTGTAGGTGCACAGTTCGAGAGAAAATTTGAGTAATGAAAGTGACCGACATTGATTTTACTGAGTTACAGTTCATATAAGGATATCAGTCAATTTAAGTAAATTCAATAGGCCATTATCTATGGATTTCATATACAGATATGCATCTGTTGGTCACAGATGAGAATCAGAAAACCAGTATCTGGCATGACCACCATTTGCCTCATTCAGCAACACATTTCCTTCGCGTAGAGTTTATCACGGCTGGTAATTGTGGCCTCCAGAATGTTGTTCCACACTTCTTCAGTGGCTGTGTGAAGTTCCTGGACATTGCTGGGAACTGGAAGATGCTGTCATACACATTGACCCCAGAGCAGACCATGGAAGAACTGGGAAATGTTCAGCTTCCAGGAAGTGTGTACAGATCCTTGCGACATGGAGCTGTGCATTATCATGCTGAAACATGAGGTGATGATGAATGGCACGACATTGGGCCTCAGGATCTCATCACAGTATCTCTGCATTCAAATTGCCATCAATAAAATGCAAGTGTGTTCATTTTCCATAACTTATGCCTGCCCATACCATAAAACCACTGCCACCATGGGGCACTCTGTTCATAACTTTGAAATCAGAAAACCGCTCGCCCACATAACGCCATACACATGATCTGCAGTTGTGAGGCCAGTTGGACGACCTGCCAAATTCTCATCAATGACGTTGGAGGCGGCTTAAGGTACAGAATAGGCTGAATGAATAAACACAAACACAGTTCACTTTCATAGCAGCCACATACAAACAGCATGATCCCTTTGATCATTGTATAATTCCTTCTGGCATCTACACACTCTCCTCCTCCTACCTTTTCACTTCACTTGTGGACTTCAGTGTACAACACATCAGCTGTGACCAGGCGAAAAAACAACAACTTTCCAAGCCAAACCTTCATATCATAACCGGTAACCGTTACACACAGCCTACATCATTGTCACCATATTAGCTAGCGTCATAATCAACATAGCTACTAGAATTAACATGTTAGTAAACCCGCTACAATCATGCAGTACAGTGTACAGTCAGCAAGCAGTTTCGTAGTTACACCGGTGGGCCCTGTGGCAATAAATTAATAAAACTTGGAAGAATTCCAGTGTTGGATAGCCATAGTCAGCTAGCTAACATAGTATCCCTCTCTGTTTGAGCCGTGTGTTTGAGTAGCTAGCTGCATTCGCTAGCTAAATAAGTGAGAAATAAAATACAAACTAAATATAGTTCTCTTTCACTCTCACTTCTGCTTCATTTTTTAATAAATTCATGTTTATTACTGTTTTTCTCTCTTAAAAAGGTGAACTACTCACCATATTTTATGCACTGCAGTGCTAGCTATCTGCAGTTTATGCCTTCAGTACTAGATTCATTCTCTGATCCTTTTATTGTGTGGACAACATGTCAGTTCATGCTGCGAGAGCTCTGATAGGTTGGAGGACGTCCTTACTGCTGCCCTATAGAGTGCTGTTGAGGCTACTATAGGTCTTCATTGCAAAACGGTGTGTTTTTAATTATTTGGTGAAGTTAATATATTTATAATAGTAGTTTTATGTTTCACCATTTTTATTTTTATGAAATTCACTGAGGATTGTCCTTCACTTCCTCCTCTGAGGAGCCTCCACTGTGACACTTGCGTCTCACTTCATAGTCAGAAGGGAATTTAACAAAAGGTCAAACAAAAAAGTATGTTTTTACTCTTGTTTTGTGAAAAGGACACCAGGGCCCATATCCAAAAAGCATCTCAGAAAGGTCCTAGGAATCCTTTTAAACCCTGTTTTAAGAAAAAAATAACTCTCTGGTCAGAGTAGGTTTTAGGATGATTATAAGACACTGCTCAGGCAATGAGTAAAATCAACCCAATTTATAGGCATGCCCAATTTAGGAATATGTTTATGAACTTTATGAACTTGATATTGTGCTCCAAAGGGATAAATTGAAATAACATAATGTAGTTAGTTAACCCCTTGACTTGTACAATCACATTTTTGTGATCATGATCTGCACATCTATCACCCCAGTGTTAATTTGCTAAATTGTAATTACTACTCTGGCCTATTTATTGCCTTACCTACTCACTCCATTTGCACACACTGTACATAGATTTTTCTATTGTGTTATTGACTGTACTTTTGTTTATCCCACGTGTAACGCTGTGTTGTTTGTGTCGCACTGCTTTGCTTTATCTTGGCCAGGTCGCAGTTGTAAATGAGAACTTGTTCTCAACGGGCCTACCTGGTTAAATAAAGGTGAACTAAAAAAAAAGAATAATAATCATTGTTGAGTGGTCCCTGCAATGTACCACATCTTTGCTGATCAAAAGGGAGAAATGTAATATTGTTTAGAGAAGAGATATGTGTCAGCTAATCTAACGGAGGAAAAAATGATTTATTATGGCAGCCATGTTTGTTGATGTTTGACAAAACACCCTAATCCCAGAATGCCATTCACTATAAAACGCACAAAAGCAAAGTCAACGATGTTAATAAGATGGCCAATAGTTTGGCCACTTTTTAGATTATGACAAATCTTGGATGTGCTTGTTACAGTGTATGCAAGAACCGGAGCACATAACTTGACAAGTCATTTATAGTTTTGACGAATCACAAAACAAATCAAATGTTAACCTCACAGATTATCACCTCAAAATACAAGCCTAATGTCAAGCTGAGCCATAGCGTGAAAGCAAAACTGGGTTGACAGATTTGGGTGAAACTATTTTAGGGGAGTTTGAAGTCAGTAATACTTGAAGTTTATACAAATGTAACCACATTTTGAAAGGAGATCAAAAACTGGTCCACCCACGTAACATTCAGCGCGTAGATTAATTGATCCATCCTGTTCTCACTCTCCTCTGCCCCGACCAGGATAAAACCTATCCAAGCCATAATACTCACCGCCTTTGAGTGCAAAATATCATCCTCGCTTGACGACAAGGCAGGCATCTGTAGGCTGCAGTGCCATGCAAATGTATTCACCCCCCTTGGCATTTGTCCTATTTTGATGCCTTTACAACCTGGAATTAATAGATATTTGATTTACACAACATGCCTACCACTTTGAAGATGCAAAATATTTTCATTTCACTTCACCAATTTGGACTATTTTGTGTATGTCCATTACATGAAATCCAAATAAAAATCCATTTAAATTACAGGTTTTAATGCAAAAAAATAGGAAAAAAGCAAAGGGGGGTGAATACTTTTGCAAGGCACTGTACATGTCCAATGGTGATAATACGTTTACATGATGATAAAATGTAGGCAGTGCTGTAGCCTAGTTTTTCAGGGCAGAATAAAAATTTTTTTTTACAAAAAGTATTTTGAACGGCAGCATTTTTCTTAACCATGGTCGACATATGTAATATATGCTCATACCCTTCTCTCACTTTGTCTGTTAGCCACTATTGCACCTCAGGTTTCCCACCCTGTCTCACACTCGCAGCACCTCAGACTGACTATTACCAAAGCTTCATTGTGATAATAATACATGTAATATAGATGATGATAATAATAATAATATTTATATCATTATCAATAATACTATAGATACTCACTGCTACTACTATAGGCAGAAGGTTTCACGTTTCAAGAGAAGACCCAGATGCAGACAGTGTTGAAGTATCAAAAGTGTATTACTAGAACAGGTCAAGAGCAGGCAAAGGTTTCAAAATTGGGTGTTGGGGAAAATGTAAGGAGTAAGAAGTACATTATTTTCTTTAGGAATGTAGTGGAGTAAAAGTTGTCAAAACATAGAAATAGTAGAGTACAGATACCAAAAAAAACAACTTAAGTTGAACTTTAAATTTTCTTTACTTGGGTACTTTACAACACTGGAGTTGAGTTTATGGATGCACTTTTTCTTTGTGGTCCAACACTACCTTTTAGTGGGTATTAGAGCCACCTGGCTCTACCTTGGTTAGGCTGCCCTCTATTGGTACCAATGGGTCAGTACATGAAATTCACCAGGGTTGAACAAATTGGTCCAAACAGTTGTGTTTTGCAACAACAAAAAAAGCCGTTTCTAATTGGATAAATTCAGGTAGGTCCCTCCCTGTTTTCTTCTGTTTAAGAAATGTTTTGCAACAGAATCAGCGTAATGAATACGCCCCCAGTGCTGAATTCCAGATCAAACCCTGGCTTAAAAAGGAAAGGGAAAGGGGCGATACCGTGTCAAATGCACAACCGAATGCATTCAACCGAAATGTGTCTTCCGCATTTAACCCAACCCCTCTGAATCAGAGCGGTGCGGTGGGCTGCCTTAATCGACATCCATGCCATCAGAACCTGGGAAGCAGACTCTTGTTCCTAGCCATTCTTGTAGATGGATTGGATAGGTGGGTACAACATGGCAACTTTTTTCCCCTGCCAATCAGAAGGCAATATCGTGAGATTACCATATCGTTTATTTCTATCCATTCATCAGATCTACACGAATGCCCACTTGGCAGACACGTAACAAAAGCTAAGCAATTTACAGTACAGGAGCAAGTGCATATACATTTTGCATGTGTGCGTGATCCCTGCGAAATTTGAATCCATTACCTTGGCATTCCTTGCCCCATGCATTTAACAACTGAGCCATACACATAATTTGGGAAACATCTGCCTTAAAATCTGACTTACTTTATTCAGATGGAACCACCTGAATGGTAGACTTTAACTGAGGATATGTTGGTGTGTCTCGGCTGTAATACAACATCTGAACCAGTAGATGTGACCAGAGACTTAGTTTATTATGATCAGAGTCCTACACATCAACGACATGTCCTGTGTTAACACACCGGATTACACCAACCAGCTGCTCATCAGGACTGTGATGAGTTGCATCAAGTGGGTTAGTGTTGGGCTGGAACAGGAGCTATCACACCCTGTAGCTATCTGGGACCAGGGTTGCCACCTCTGTGTTAGTGCATTGTTATTTTTGGCAGCATCATCTTTTTTTCCAAATAGTTCCTTTCACTACCCCTGTCTCCGCTCCTCTCACTTCCTCTCGCTCCCCTGTTCTCCTTCCTCTTTCGCTAACTTCTGACATACTGTCATTGTCCTGTGCTCCTGCTTTATGCAGAGGTGCAGATGACTTTCCTAATCCTGCTGTAGTCTGGATTATAATCTACACATTCCAACCTGTTTCCTTGTCTGTGTCAGGCCTTAAAAGACCAGCGATATGAGTCCTAAATTCAAGTAATCCCTTTAGAGCGCAATATCTTGTTGTTTAAAAAGATCCCTAAATTGGGCATGCCTATAAATTGGGAAATTGAGAACATCTAGGGGCTATGTGTTCGGTGACCCCCTAGAGCAAGGATGGGCAACTGGCTGCCCCCCTTTTGTAGGCCTGCGGACCAATTCAAAAATTCAAATGGAACTCAGTTGGGGTCTCAAGTTACTGTTGAGAGTTAGAATAATAGAATACACAAGGTGCCATTTAGATTTTTGGGGTGTTGTGCATCAGCAGTCACTTAATTAGCCCATTTCAGCAAAAAAAAAAGAAAAGAGATTGGTAAATTAGTCTAGCGGCAAGCTATCTAAACTCGTAGTAAGCATGGTTGAATTGCCGACCGGGGTGGGGCCCATTGATTATCAGTTATCATAATAAAACTGCAAACACTCGCCTCTCTCCTATTGCAAAATGTGTAGAATTGCAGACAAATTAGCTGTATCCCTGCACATTTTTCTCTCTGCCCCATGGCAAAATGTGTAGAGTTGCTTAAAATTAGTTAGAAAATGTGCATTATTTTCTCTACGCCTATATCAAAACTTGCAGAATGGCAGGAAATCCACGTAAATTGTTTCTCTGTCGCTGTCACAAGTGGCCCCCACCCCCCATCAAAGTTTCCCACCCCTACCCTAGAGTCTATTTAGCAGTTAGCGTATACATTAGCATTAGCAGAGAGAAAGAAACAGGCTCATTTCCTCAGCAGTTGATATGCAGCAACCACATTGCAGGAAAGTGATGCAACCTCCTGTGTACAAGCGCAACCTCACGTAATAGCTTTGGTTCACGCTGCTGCTCATGGTCACAGTTTACGTTTCAGTGATGTCCTGGGATGTGTCTTCTGCGTTTAAACCCAACCCCTCTGAATCAGATAGGTGCGGGGGGGGTCCATGTCATCAGCTCCCAGGGAGCAATTGTTGTTGGGAGTTAACTGCCTTGATCAAGGGACGATTTTTTTCCCCCACCTTGCCGGTTAAGAAATTCAAACTATGGGCCTTTCGGTTACTGGCCCAGAGCCTTTAACCACGAGACCACCTGCCGCCCGTCTGCGTAAGGGTTCCACATTCAAGCAAAATTATTTTATAATACTTGCATTGTTTAAATATTCTCCATGTAATGGTTGTGGGGTGCTAACATCATTTTGTATTGTCATGTAAATGCATTATAATGCAGAAACTTCAAAGTCCCAACTCTGTAAATACATGGCTTCGGTAAAACCCATTCATTTACATGCATTTTGATTCAAATGAAGGTGCTATATTTTTGCGGTTTAAAACATATTCATGCAATCTGACCGGGGTGGGTGTATAGTTGATCCTTTGCTTCAGCACCATTACATCTAACTTCAACTTGAAAAATGCCTCTTCTGTACTAGAAATAGCTAAAAGTATTATGCAGGCTATATTATGTCTAGCTAGCAACCTTGGAAAGGCTATCAAATGAATATCTTGATTCAAAAATTGTTAGCTAGCTAGATGGCTGGCTATAGGTTGCTTGAATGTTGTCATGTAGCTTGAGTCACTCAGTGGGCACCGTGCAGTCCGTCCCGGCCGTAAATCTGATCTGCTATCAATGACAGCTAGCTGGCTCAGGTCTTTGAGTTGCACACAACGTGATGATGTTGTTTCCTCAACAATATGTCTGATTTCTGATGATGAGGAGTGCCACTGCTTCTGCCTTGCCTCAGTATAGCTATTTGCTCGGTCGACATGACATGCACAACACTTCACAAAAGTTCCTCTTTTTTTAGTTTATCTCAAATCAATTACAGTGATGCAAATGATTTTTGCCTCGTCGATATTAGCTACTTTACAAGTAGTACTTAGCAGCCAATTTCATGCCAGGCTGGCTATTTTACCAGCTAATGTGCACAAGTTATTTTCAGTCCTAGCCTTAACTGCAGTGGAGAAGAACCGAAGCAAAAATACCTGTGGTCATGTTCCCACTCATATTAGATACAAACCCACCAGACTTGTATGTTTTTACAGAGGCACGGGACCCCCGTAAGCATGCAGATGCTGTATTGAATTAGCATTTCACCACCTTGGCGTCATCGATTGAAATAAGTGGCAAAAGTGATTTTTATCTTGACATTTGACTTGGTAACTTGCATGTCACATGTTAGGCATCAACTTGGTTATATAGACAGATCACATGGTTATGAAAATATTATTCTAAACCATTTAATGCAGCACTAAAAGGAAATGGATTTCAATGAGATTTCTATACCCTTTTCTATACCCTTAATGGGCGGGACCGAAGCTGTTGCCAGGGACTCAACACATCCGAACGTTTGACCTTGTCTTCCTCCATAGTATTCTATGAGTAGTTCTGCGCTCAACTGCCAACAGATGAGATCACTCACTCAGCAGAAGCTACCACAGAGCTGACAGGAGCAAGGACAAACACATGCACACGTAAACACACACACACACACACACACTCCTCTTCTACAAACGGGGCCAAAGAGTTGCTAATGAATATTCATTACAAATCAACGCTGGTTCTATTTCTCTCTCTGTGGAGGAGACATGCATCATTAGTTTAGTCTAATGGGCTCCTTTAGACTCCATTACAACATCTCCGTTATCTCTCTCTCTCTCTTTGTCTTTCTACCTCTCTAAGGAGAAACTTTTCCTTCTGTTTATCACAGTGTTTCCCTTTTTTTCTACATGGGTAGACGCGTAGAGTGGAGGGCAGAGGGGAAGGAAGTAAGACATATATATTTGTGGGTGTGTGTGTGTTCGTGTGCGTGCGTGCGTGTGTGTGTGTGTGTGTGTGTGTGTGTGTGTGTGTGTGTGTGTGTGTGTGTGTGTGTGTGTGTGTGTGTGTGTGTGTGTGTGTGTGTGTGTGTGTGTGTGTGTGTGTGTGTGTGTGTGTGTGTGTGTGTGTGTGCACTGGTGACCTCATAGTATTGTCCAACGTTAGTCAGCAGTCTTTTGACACAAGCACTTCCACCTGGTGGCTCCCTCTTTCGTTTTCTCTATCTCTCTCTCCCGCCATCATGTTCACATTGAATCGAGTGTTGAGTCTGTCATACCAGCTGTTGCTTTTGCCTGCCACAGGAAGAGGTTGGGTGTGAGTGTGTGTCATATCACATATGATCACTGGCTCCGTATCTCATGCACAAGGTTGTAAATCTCACTCTCTAAATCTATCTTTGTCACTCTATTTTCTGCTTCCTCTTTGTGCCCCCCTCCACCTTTCTCTACATTCAATTCAGTTCGCTCCCGCTAGGTTTCCTTCTATGTCTGTCGCTCTGTTTCTTACTCTCTGTCGCTCTGACACTTACCCTCTCACCCCCCCTCTGCCATCAGTGAGTAATCAATCCCTGTGATGAGTAAAGGAATGAATAAACTGTTCAAAGCAGCACAAAAGGGCATCAGAAGGGCAGATTGTTTGCTTGCGTTTGTGATTGTCTGTATGCCATGGCTGGAACTTGAGGAAAAGACGATATCATCACTCACTCACAGGTCTCACCTCCCCGAAGGTGAGGATTTATGGATTTGCATAATCTGATCCTAGAACTGTGGTTAGGGAAAACTTCTGCAGGCCAGATTAAGAATGGGACTCAAGGGAAGAATGACGTCACAATGATACAGGTTGGTTTGTAAATCCAAATCGAATTGTCGCATACAGAGATTAGCAGATGTTAAAGAAGTTGCAGTTCAATTATATTCCCAGCCCCACCGCCGAGAATACAGTATGTACATATAAAGTGGGTAATCAATTTGCTTCATTTCTCAGAGATCAAATTGAATTTGAACAGCTGATTGCTGTGTTTTGGCTCATCTCCTGTACATGTCTCACACAGTTAGAGGAACAACAACTCCGGTCCCCCACACACACACCTCTCGGCCCCCACACACGTCCCATGTTGGTTCTCACTCCTACCTACCTTCTGTCAGACCTTTATCGGTATTTGTGTCTCTGTGGTTAGGTGTCTGTACTGGTGCTAATTGATTCATTAAAAAGATGATGTATTCAAAGGTTTAGGCTATGTTGAAATCAATATGGCTGGACAGTCTAGCATCAGTTACAGCTTCACTTGGAACAACCACTCTCCCTGTCACACCCTGATCAGTTTCACCTGTTCATGTGCTTGTTTCCACCCCCCCCCTTCAGGTGTCACCCATCTTCCCCATTAACCCCTGGGTAATTATACCTGTGTTCTCTGTTTGTCTATTGCCAGTTTGTGTTGTTTCGTCAAGCCTACTAGCGGTTTTCCATCTGTTCCTAATTGTTTCTGTTTTTCCATGTTTTGACCTTTTCTGTCCGTCCTGACCCTGAGCCTGCCTGACGTCCTGTACCTTTTCCCCACTACTCTGGATTACCGACCTCTGCCTGACCTGACCATGAGCTTGCCTGCCGTCCTGTACCTTTGCCCCACTACTCTGAATTATCGACCCCTGCCTGCCTTGACCTGTTGTTTGCCTGCCCCTATTTCTGTAATAATCATGGTTACTTCAACACTTTCTGTTGCTGTCACTCGTTCTGAGAAAGAGATGAATGATGGGTAGTCCTCTCTCTCTCTCCTGAATTTGCCTCCATCAAAACTACGTACTGTACAGTATCATCAGATCACACTGACGCTGTGTGTGTGTTTGCTTGCGTACATGTGCTTGCATGTTTGTTTGTATTATAGTTTAACAAAGTTGGTTGGAAAGAGTGAGTGCATCTTCCAGCTAATGTTGGCAAGGGGGCGGGGGGGGGGGTATGTGTGTGTTGTACTGTAGTTCTGTATGTATAGATTCTAATCTTAGTCTGGCAGAATGCTTAGCTGTTCTTCAGAACACACACTTGTGCTGGGACCAATCTCAGGAGTACTCTGAATATTGACTTGCAAGAAAGTGAATGTGACAGCAAGTCACAGGAGGTTGGTGGCACTTTAATTGGGGAGGACAGGTACATGGTAATGACTGGAGTGGAATTAGTAGAATGGTATCAAATACTTTACATCAAACACACGCTCGGTTCCAGCTATTACTATGAGTCGTTCTCCCCTCAGCAGCCTCCACTGCTGCAAGTGTGTGTTGTGTTTTTTCCACTCTACTGGCTGTGACAGGTCAGGGACTGAGAGAGGACGAGAGAGAGGACAGAGAGAGAGGACGAGGGAGAGGACGAGAGAGAGGACGAGAGGAGAGAGAGCAAGAGAGAGAGAGAGAGAGAGAGAGATTCTTCTCCTACTCTCTTCTTTAGAGAATTAGAACCCTCATCCTCTCCTTTGACAGACTGATACCACCCTCATTCTCATACCTCTCATTCTTTCACTCCATCAGCTGGGATTTCTACTACAAGTGGGAAAACAACTGATTCCCCTCTCCTACTGGGGTTTGTGTACTACACACAGAGGGAGAGCTCACGTCTTTCCTCCTCTGGCTCTACTGGGCTTTGGACATTTCATGCAACTATATCTTAGGAGAGAAAAACCAATTAAGACCAGATTAATTGACCAGATTCTCCTACTCCACACTCCCTCTCTCTCTCTTCCCTCTGGTCCACACGAGAGCTGAGCATAGAATGGGAGAAGAGAAGAGAGGAGACGGAAAAGATAGCGAGAGAGAGAGAGAGAGAAAAAAGAGAGAGTGAGGGAGGAGAGGGGGGCAGCGAATGACGCTAATTGCCGTGTTGGCTTTGTTTCTCCCTGTCGCATTACTTACTCTCCCGCTTGAACACACAAACACACACACACATAAACATGTACACTTACTCTCCCGCTGGAACACACAAACACACACACACACACACAAACATGCACACTTACTCTCCCGCTGGTTCACGCCAAAACAAACCTCCCAGGCAGTGTTTGTTTCTTTGAAAGTAGCAAGTAGAGAAAAACAACAGGAGACAGACGAGAAGGAGAAAATAAATAGTCGCTGGAGGAAGAAGAGAAGAAAATAAAAAAAGAGGAGAAGATGAGAGAGGAGAAAAACCTGTCACTCAGAGTACAGTAGTTGTATAGTAGACATCACTTGGACCGGAATTTTCCGCCACTCTCCCAGCCAATCAGATCGAGTGAGGGGATTCTCACAGGGTAAGGGGGAGGAGACAGAACACTGTTGTTGATTGACAGCAGGAGGCCTAGAGGTGGAGCCACGGACGAAAGGAGATAGAGAAGGTGGAGAGAGAGAGAGAGAGAAGAGCAGCAAGCAGCCACACTTTACACACCCTTTCCTTTTTCTTCCTTCTTTCTCTCTTTTCACTGTTTTTCTGCCTTGTCGAATCCCCCAACACTCGCCATTACCCCCACCTTGTGACTATCACTAGCCACTACAGAGTCAAGATGAGCCATTGCAGGAAGAGATGCAAGAGACAGCTGACTAAAGTGTTTCGCTTTTTCTACCGCTTCCTCACAGGGACACTCGAGAAAGGTAGGCAGTCTCTCCACTCTAACCCCGCCTGGTTCTAACCCCCCTACTCCTAACCCAGACCCCCACAGCTGGATCACCTCCACAGGTAAGGTTAGAGCAGAGGTCTGGGTCTGCTCCCGGTTCTTGCTTCAATACATGAGTGCTTGGGACTAGGGGCCGGGGTGTTGTAGATCTATGGTTTTACCTCTGCTGTTCCAGCTTTGTCATTCTATGTCTAAGAGCTGAAGTGTTCTAGCTGTGTGGTATTGTTGGTATCTGATATTATATCTCTATTGGTTCTGTGTGGTTTTCTATGTACGCCTTATAGTGTGTGTAGGTAGGTGTGTGTGTGGATACGGTAAATGTATGTGTGTGGGTGCTTATTTTTGTCCTATTTCATACATGTACGAGTGTGTATTATACGAATGTCTGAATTGGAAATGTTACTTTTTTAATAATCTGAGACACCCTCTGGATAATGGGGTCACGGCCACTGGTGTGTGTGTGTGTGTGTGTGTTAGAGAGAGAGAGACTCTCTGTACATGGAGATTACATGGTGATTATTAAATTAATTGAGCTGTGGATGTACTGTACACTGAACAAAAATCTAAACACAACATGTGAAGTGTGTGTCCCATGTTTCATGAGCTGAAATAAAAGATCCCACATGTTTTACATATGCACACAAACATTTGTTTACATCCCTGAGTGTTTCCCCTTTTTCCAAAATAATCCACCCACCTGACAGGTGTGGCATATCAAGAAGCTGATTAAACAGCAAGATCATTACACAGCTACACATTGTGCTGGGGACAATGGAAGGCCACTCCTAAAATGTGCAGTTTTGTCACACAATACAATGCCACAGATGTCTCAAGTTCTGAGGGAGCGTGCAATTGGCATGCTGTTGCCAGATCATTTTATGTTCATTTCTCTACCATAAGCCAGCTCCAACGTCGTTTTAGAGAATTATGTCCAACCGGCCACACAACCGCAGACCACGTTAAGGCCATCATGCGGGCGAGCGGTTTGCTGATGGCAAATTTGTGGACAGAGTGCCCCATGGTGGCAGTGGCGTTATGGTACGGTACAGCTAATGAACACAATTGCATTTTATTGATGGCAATTTGAATGCACAGAAATACCGCGATGAGAGGCCCATTGTGAGGCCCATTTTTTTTTTAAGGGTTCTGTGAAATGCATAGATTAGGGCCTAATTTGTTTATTTCAATTGACTGATTTCTTCATATTAATTGGAACTCAGTTAAATATTAGACATTTTTACATGTTGCATTTATAAATTTGTTCAGTATAGAATGAAAGGAAGACTGAGTCAACTTTTTTTTCATGAAATCACTCTCTCGCTCCTCAGCAGAATTAAAAGACAATCATCCCCTACAAACTGTTGAGCAATGATATGATACCAGTATAGTTGACCTGTTCAGTGGGTTACTGTGATAAGCTTATTTTATTGATCTACTTGACAAGGTACTTATTGCATCCTCTGTCATCCCTCTTTCTTTCTTTCTCTCATTAGACTTTGACATCTAAAGAGGAACATATTCATATTCAGAAAGCAAGTGCGTACACACACACACACACACACATACTCAAACACACCAGAGCTGCTATCAGAAACACTAAGCATAAAGAAATACTGCAGTGTCCAGTAAGTCAGTGGTCTTATAATCATCAGATCCATTAAGTATTTATTAAATACTGTGTGTGTGTGTGTGTGTGTGTGCGTGCGTGCGTGCGTGCGTATGTGTGTTCATGTGTACTTCCGTAAGTTTACCCAGAGAGCGATGTTTCCATGACAACCAGTTCCTGCGTGTCTGTTCCAGGAAGAGGAGGGTGACAAAGAGAGAAGGGTGTGGAGATGGAGGGGGGATGAGAGAGAGAGAGAGAGAGAGAGAGAGAGAGGTGAATGTGGTCCTCTGTGTATAGGAGCTAGCTAATAGTAGGCCTTTGCCATGATTTCATCAAAGTCCATCGTCGTTTGTATTTCGTTATCGTGGCATTTCAGGACATGCTAATGTCAAAGTGCCCAGCTAACAGTCAGTATATAAAATGTTACAGTATATACTGTTTACTAGATGGATACACCATTTGTAGACCTCCAGTCCCTGATTAGAAGGGAAGGATGAAAATCTGTAGGCCCACAGTTCACTACAAATGAGTTCAAAACAATGCCTTTTGTGAACGTTCGTTGTAGGGGACCACTTTTAATGCCACGCCGTTTGAGCAAGCCATAGGGATCCCACATGAAATGATTAGGAGACTGAACCAAATGTGGTTTTTCTGCCTTCCACCATGTCTGAGGGAGAGAGAGAAGGATGAAGGGAGGGAGAGAACTCTATCTGTGATAATTAACTCTGTCTGGTAAAGCTATAATTAAACTGGCTTGCGCAGCAAAGACCTGATTTCTCAGGTGTGTGTGTTCTCCTCTCTGCCCTAGGGCTCCGTTATATTGTTGTGTAACTATCTCTACTTTGACTAACAGGCATGAAACACTATTCGACGAATCTCTCTCGTTTTGTGTTGTCTGTCTGATAAGATATTCATTGGGTTGTGTCATTCTCTGAATGGTAAGATACCAAATATTCAGGCAATCCTCGGCCTATATCTGATCATTACATGGTAACCAGCTGAGCTAAAGCCTGGGCATTAGCTCAGAGAGCTGACACAAGTCTTTCAGGTCTCAAGCGAGGTTACTCACTACCAGTTCAATGAACCACCTCTGATATAGCTATAATCGATTCCAGCAGAGTAAGTAACAGGAGCACATATTCTATTGCCTTGTTGTTTTGCCAGACTTCGTCTTTTTGTTGTGTGTTGTGTCTCTCATTAGCTGCAGTTAGGGGCCGATTCCGACCTGAGTTAAGCATGTGTCTATACGTCGCCATTTCAACACCATCTCCTTGACACACAAAATATGTTTATGAAAGAAATACAGTGTTTTTGATTTATTATGAAAATTGCCACATTCAGCTGTTCAATAATCACAGGACTTTTTGGTGGCACCTTAATGGAGGACAACGGGCTCGTGGCAACGGCTGGAGCAGAACTGGTGGAATGGCATCAACGACATCAAACACCTGGTTTCCATGGTTTCCATGTGTTTGATGTCATTCCCTGAACTCCATCCGAGCCATTATTATGAGCCGTCCTCCCCTCAGCAGCCCCCACTGATGGCAATGTAGGAAGTATATAGAATTATGACAGGAGAATAGTGTACAATAGTAGGCTATGCAATTGTCTATTGCCTGTGCTAACCATGGAACTGTGCGACGACCGAGCCAAGTGTTGTACCGTGTGTTGGGTTTAAGCTGTTACGGTTTGGTCTCCGCTCTGCTCCATAATGATTTAAGTAGCCTACACGTTTAAAAAATATCTATATTATCAACTGTTCCTAATGATCCTCAAAAACCACTTGGCCATGACGGCATTTACAGAAGAAACAAATGAAGTTAAACGAAACAATGTAATTAAATGGAATGATAATGTAGGCTTTACCAACTGAAGGGAACGAACAGTAAATTGGCAGTGTAATATGTGTGGTTGTTAGGCCTACTGATGGTCGATTCTGATAGTGGTATTTAACACGATAGAAATAGGAAACAGAGAAAGTCAGAGTAGCCTACAATGAAGACATTCGAGAGTGCCCATCCCTTCAAGTTGAAAGGTTGTACATGTCATTTAAATTCTGCACAATGGCATAGCATTTCTTAAACTTTACTGTGGGAAAGTTGATCTGTTGATATGTGTGAGATTTCTGCCATATGACTTTTTTCACAGTTGTCACCAGCAATTATGAGGTCAAATAGATCTAAAAACAAGTGTAATTTACATGTACAATTCCCTTCTCCAAATGGATGACTCATTTACCGAGATCTTATCAATAGCTCCTATCAAGTTGTAAATTACAGTGCATATGGTGCTATTTCTAAAGGAACAAATGTCCACTTGGAAACGGGTAGGTTCGGAAACGATAGGTTCGCTACTGTCAAGTTCTGACCTTAGTTCTTTTGTTATGTCTTTGTTTTAGTATGGTCAGGGCGTGAGTTGGGTGGGTTGTCTATGTTAGTTTTTCTATGATTTGCTATTTCTGTGTTTGGCCTGGTATGGTTCTCAATCAGAGGCAGCTGTCAATCGTTGTCCCTGATTGAGAACCATATTTAGAGAGCCTGTTTTCTATTGTGTTTCGTGGGTGATTGTTTTCTGTGTCTGTGTGTTCCACACTGAACTGTTTCGCTTTTAGTTTCTGTCTTTCAATTTGTTATTTTGTATTTTTGTGTTCAGTGATTTTGTTCCTTAAAACATGACGAACACGTACCACGCTGCATATAGGTCCGATCTCTTATACTTCTCGTCAGAGGAGGACGAATCCTGTTACAGCTACACCTTATTAATGGTTTTCAAGTTGGTGGAATTATTAGTGAATTAAGTCAAGGTCAGATTATGACATATCTGTAGACACACCTTAATGTATTCAATCCAAATCAAATAGCAGGTGAATAGCACACTATTCTCATGCTTAAATTCCAGGTCAGAAAATGCATAGAGAGAAAAGTTCATAAAAAGGGAGTAATGTTCAATTTACGTACGCTTAACTCAGGTCAGAATCAGGACCATAGAGAACAGGGCTGACTGATAGCAAACTAATTTACTGGAGACAAAGTCTTGTACACATGCACGGCAAAACACGCACGGGCACACACAGACACACACACATCATACGCAGACACACACACATGCTGTACAGACACACACACGGACACACACACACACACAAAGCCCCACACTGTGGTGATGGAAGGGATATAGGATAGGGAGGGGAGGAGGAGAGGAGGAGAAGAAGCACAAACCGTGGTAGAGATGTAGGCAACACAGCAACACACAGCAACACAGGGAGTCGACCAGTAGCAGCTATCAGTCAGAGTGACACGGTGCTAAAGGAAACCTGAGGGTTCATTCCTCGGTCTCCTGGGAATGATAATACACACACTCCTTATTAATGACCTCTGATTACACAGCCCATATGGTGCTATACTTACACACACACACACACACACACACACACACACACACACACACACACACACACACACACACACACACACACACACACACACACACACACACACACACACACACACACACACACACAGCACAGCACTTCTCTCTGTCTGCCAGTTCTAACTGTACCTAGTTTAGGTGCATTGTGAATAGATGATCCAATTACTGAAGACTCCACAGAGGTGTGAATGGAAACAAAAAGAGACCTGTGTTAGACCTATTTCAGTCATTCCTTTTTCAACCTAGATGCACTTTGATAAGGGTTTATATCCCGGATGGTGTTAAAGATATCCTTATCTGACTTTTAATGCAGCAATAAGCCTATATTATCATAGTATAATATTGATGATGTCACCTTCTGCGCCGCTCTCTCTCTCTTCCTGCCCATCTCTCCCGCTTCGGTCTACCCGTCAAGTTTCTCTTCTTTACTGAATGGATACAAACTGTCAACATATAATAGACCATGAATAAACCATACGCTGGGTTACGTGAAAAGCACTGAAGAGCTGTTTGTGTGAAACGACTAACGGACTGTAGCATTTTATCCCAGCATGTGTTAATAGTCTCCACAGGAGAGGAAATGTTTACTTCCATAAAGAGAAATCACTCAAAACAAACCTCATATCTTCATAGTGGGACTCCCTGTGCATCTATCTATTTCTTCAGAGAGAATAGAGGAGACACTCAGCTGTGTGTTGTGTCGCTGTGTGTGTGTGTGTGTGTGTGTGTGTGTGTGTGTGTGTGTGTGTGTGTGTGTGTGTGTGTGTGTGTGTGTGTGTGTGTGTGTGTGTGTGTGTGTGTGTGTGTGCGCGCATGTGTGTAAAGCTGTGATATGACTGTATAATAGGCAATATCAGGACCCAGCAGGAGGCCGGAACAAAGCCTGTGGGTTGGATAAAGACGAGGATGGAGGCCAGAGTGAGGACTGTGGGTTGGTTCGAGATGGATCCCAGCCATGGTGACAGGTTTGTGATGGCCAGAGTGTGGCTTGGGGGTTGGATAGAGATGGATCTAGGGCCCGGTCCAAAAACAAACCCCTCTTTCTGCTTGTATAGATCCGAGAGGATTGGATTGGCAGGCTAGTCAATATGATTGAAGTTCTAACATTGCTTATCAGTGGTGGTTACTACCGCTTTGCTTATTACTTTACAATATTTCCACAAGTCTTATATAATTTTATCATTGTTGTATAGTGTTTTTTTAAATAGGATATTGTTCAATGAGGACTAGTGTTTTATTTACAGTTGATCATTTAAGTACACCTGAAGTTATAGTAGCAAGTCAATGGCTTACACTCACTGGATAGTTTATTAGGTACACCGATCTAGTACCGGGTCGGACTCCCCTTTGCCTCCAGAACAACCAGAATTCTTCAGGGCATTCTACAAGGTGTTCGGAAACATTCCACAGGGATGCTGGTCTGACGCGTTGGGATCACGCAGTTTCTGCAGATTGGAAGGCGGTACATTCATGCTGCGAACAGCCCGTTCTATCTCATCCAAAATATTCTCTTTTGGGTTGAGGTCTGGGGACTGCACATGTCACTCAAGTAGAATGTGGGCCTGGAGATTTCATCATGGCTACACTCGAACCCTAGGTCATCACGTCGCCTGGCTGAGAAATCAGCTGCAAAATGTAAAGATGTAAACCAAAATGTCAAATGTATTATTTTATTTGCACTTACTGAGTGCTGGCTTTAATTGCTACCCAGGAATAATTTGATATTGAGATCAAAATGGCTGCGTTGGACACCACTGAAAGATCACATCCCATTTCAAGGACACACTTTTTCTCCCTCCAGACGTAGATTTGTGAAGATTCTCACTCATTTTCTCACCCATAATTGAATTTATTCCCTTTCTAAATCTGTAGCCCGTCTGTCACTCACTGACACCTCCCGCTCTCACCTCACATGCACACTTGCACATAAGAATATATATTTTTTTAAATATTATTTCTCCTTTATTTAACCAGGTAGGCTAGTTGAGAACAAGTTCTCATTTACAACTGCGACCTGGCCAAGATAAAGCAAAGCAGTTCGACACATTCAACAACACAGAGTTACACATGGAATAAACAAACATACAGTCAATAATACAGTAGAAAAAGTCTATATACAGTGTGTGCAAATGAGGTAGGATAAGGGGGGTAAGACAATAAATAGGCCATGGTGGCAAAGTAATTACAATATAGCAAATAAACACTGGAATGGTAGATGTGCAGAAGATGAATGTGCAAGTAGAGATACTGGGGTGCAAAGGAGCAAGATAAATAAATAAATACAGTATGGGGATGAGGTAGTTGGATGGGCTATTTACAGATGGGCTTTGTACAGGTGCAGTGATCTGTGAGCTGCTCTGGCAGCTGGTGCTTAAAGCTAGTGAGGGAGATATGAATTTCCAGCTTCAGTGATTTTTGCAGTTCGTTCCAGTCATTGGCAGCAGAGAACTGGAAAGAAAGGCGGCCAAATGAGGAATTGGCTTTGGGGGTGACCAGTGAGATATACCTGCTGGAGCGCGTGCTACGGGTGGGTGCTGAGATAAGGCGGGGCTCGACCGAGCAGAGACTTGTTGATGACCTGGAGCCAGTGGGTTTGGCGATGAGTATGAAGTGAGGGCGAGCCAACGAGAGCGTACAGGTTGCAGTGGTGGGTAGGATATGGGGCTTTGGTGACAAAACGGATGGCACTGTGATAGACTGCATACAATTTGTTGAGTAGAGTGTTATTTTGTAAGGCTATTTTGTAAATGACATCGCTGAAGTTGAGGATCGGTAGTATGGTCAGTTTTACGAGGGTATGTTTGGCAGCATGTGTGAAGGATGGTTTGTTTGCAAAATAGGAAGCTGATTCTAGATTTAATTTTGGATTGGAGATGCTTAATGTGAGTCTGGAAGGAGAGTTTACAGTCTAACCAGACACCGAGGTATTTCCAGAGTAGTGATCCTAGACGGGCGGACAGGTGTGGGCAGCGATCGGTTGAAGAGCATGCATTTAGTTTACTTGCATTTAAGAGCAGTTGGAGGCCACAGAAGGAGAGTTGTATGGCATTGAAGCTCGTCTGGAGGTTAGTTAAGACCATGTCCAAAGAAGGGCCAGAGGTATACAGAATGGTGTTGTCTGCGTAGAGGTGGATTAGAAAATCACCAGCAGCAAGAGCGACATCATTGATGTATACAGAGAAGAGAGTCGGCTCGAGAATTGAACCCTGTGGCACCCCCATAGAGACTGCCAGAGGTTCGGACAACAGGCCCTCCGATTTGACACACTGAACTCTATCTGAGAAGTAGTTGGTGAACCAGGCGAGGCAATCCTTTGAGAAACCAAGGCTGTTGAGTCTGCTGATAAGAATGTGGTGATTGACAGAGTCGAAAGCCATGGCCAGATTGATGAATACGGCTGCTAGAAAAGCAGGGTAGGATAGATATTGGTCTGGAGCCGTTTGGGTCTGGAGTGTCTCCACCTTTGATGAGGGGGATGATCACGGGAGCTTTCCGATACTTGGGAATCTCGGACGATACCAAAGAGACGTTGAACAGGCTAGTAATAGGGGTTGCAACAATTTCGTCAGATAATTATAGAACGAGATGGTCCAGATTATCTAGCCCGGCTGATTTGTAGGGGTCCAGATTTTGCAGCTCTTTCAGAACATCAGCTATCTGGATTTGAGTGAAGGAGAAATGGGAAGGCTTGGGCGAGTTGCTATGGGGGGTGGAGGGCTGTTGATCAGGGTAGGGGTAGCCAGGTGGAAAGCATGGCCAGCCGTAGAAAAATGCTGATTGAAATTCTCAATTATAGTGGATTTATCGGTGGTGACAGTGTTTCCTAGCCTCAGTGCAGTGGGCAGCTGGGAGGAGGTGCTCTTATTCTCCATGGACTTTACAGTGACCCAGAACTTTTTTGAGTTTGTGGTACAGGATACAAATTTCTGCTTGAAATTTTACCAGAGAAGTGACAGATTAATGACAATGTGATAAATAGAAAACTATTTGCAGATATTCTTAGAGCATAAAAGGCCATATTCTGTAATTCACTTCAGTTATTTTTGGAAACAACGACGATACTGGGAATACTTGTAATGTAATCTTATCTCAGAAAAGCATTTCTGCGTGTCATCTCTTCTCCCTCGCCTCTGCCCTACTGACTATCTGCCCACCTGCTGCATGCTTCACTTGTGTCAAGCTCTCTTCTCGCTCTTGTCTCATTTACAGCTGAGGTATTCCACAACAGCCTGACTGCCATAATCTGCTCTCCTCGTCTCGCCTTGCCTCATTTTATGCTCTAAATCCAGACCTCAAATACTCCAGGGTTTCTGTTGATTCACTCCTCTCCCTCGTTTCTGTGTTGACAGAGAAACACTCAAAAGTCTCTAGTAATGCTATAGGGAACCTTGAGCCAGTGGATTACGTGTACTGTCCAGGCATTTTTAGGATGGTGACGTTACGGCATGGTTTGACATATTAATTCCATGACAAATTTCAACCATCTTCTAGGGGCATCGCGAGTGCCTGTTACCATCTTGTAGGCTCAAGCGAGGGCATTGTGGGTGGGAGTGTGGACCGGCTTAAACTGTGGGCTATAGCTACAAACATCTCGGGTCCAATCCCGGTGCTAAGCACTCCTTTTTAAATTGTTGTTTCTCTCTTTTAACCCTAACCCAAACCTTAAACAGTGACTGCCCCGGAAAAATTGAATCAAAAACAAATCAAATTGTATTAGTCCCATGCACATATTTAGCAGATGTTATTGTGGGTGTAGCGAAATGCTCGTGTTCCTAGCTCCAACAGTGCAGTAGTATCTAACAATGATTCACAACAAAACACACATATCTAAAAGTAAAATAATAGGATTAAGAAGCGTATACATATTATATCGAGCAATGTCGGAGTGGCATTGACTAAAATAGAATAGAATACAGTATATGCATATCAAATGAGTAAAGAAGTATGTCAACATTATTTAAACATTATTAATGTGACTAGTGTTCCATTATTAAAGTGGCCAGTGATTCCAAGTCTATGTATATAGGGCAGCAGCCTCAGGTGCTGGGTTGCATAACTGGGTGGAAGCCGGCTAGTGATGGCTATTTAACAGTCTATTGGCTTAAGATAGAAGCTGTTTTTCCATCTCTCGGTCACAGCTTTGATGCACCTATGCACCTATACTGACATTTCCTTCTGGATGATAACCGGGTGAACAGGCCATGGCTCTGGTGGTTGAAGTCCTTGATTATCTTTTTGGTCTTCCTATTGTAATGAATGTGAAATGGCTAGCTAGTTAGCGGTGGTGCGCGCTAATAGCATTTCAATCGGTGACGTCACTCGCTTTGAGACCTTGAAGTAGTGGTTCCCCTTGCTCTGCAAGGGCCGCGGCTTTTGTGGAGTGATGGGTAACGATGCTTCGTGGGTGACTGTTGTTAATGTGTGCAGAGGGTCCCTGGTTTGCGCCCGGGTAGGGGCGATGGGACGGTCTAAAGTTATACTGTTACACTATGACATTGTGTGCTGTAGGTGTCCTGGAGGTGTCTCGTCTAAAATGTAGTTTTGGAACCTGAGTACGTCACAACAAGTAAATGGAGGTTGGGTTTGGATTTCAATAATTTTTACAATTCATGCCCCCTTTTGCGAAACTCCAAGTGCAAATCACCCCTCCACCCACTTAGCTTCCCTCCATTGAATGGGGCTCCGTTGTTTCATGCACCTAAGCACGTTCAAAGGATCATGACCGTTTGAGACTGCTGAAGGACCCTATCATGCAGAATATGTGGTTGGAGATCATTGGTCCCCAATTCTGTACCAGTAACACTACCTTACTTGAATAAATTGAAATTATCTTAGCTAACAACGTTAAATAACATTATTGCTGGTTGTATAGTTAGCTATCTTTGATAACGCAAGGAAGGCTAGCTAAAATTTTAGCTAATGTTAGCGTAACTAGCTAGATAACAAGCTCGATAACTAGCTAGTTAACTTCCTCAATACAACTTAGTTAGGTCGAAGCTCATACAGGATTGGTATTGTCGAGATGCTGCTGGTTATGAACCATATCATTTGATAATGCTAGAAAGGCAGGCTAGCTAGCTAGCTACAGGTGCCCTCAGGCCCATACTCCGCTACTTTGATGGTTTTTAATGCTTTACTGGGAAGCTTATCAGAAGTAGACTTCCTCATGTTATTTATATTGGAGCTGGGTGCAGGTGAGCTGCGCAAAGTGGTCTTCCTACTAGGGCACACCGCTTCAGTGTAACAGTGTAACTCTGGTTCAAAGGCTCATGATTACTGTATACAATAGCTGTAGGATCAACAGAGGTATTCGGGGGAATTAGGGGGACATAAATTAAGTTACTTACATTGTGTCTGCCAATGCCCCTAGCATAATGTACATTTGATGCAGCATTATGAAGACTCATTGTCACAATGGTAGGGGTTAACTGAGCTGGTCTTGGGTCATTGATAAGTAATTGTTTCCAGAGTCCAGGAGCCAAGATGATTTGGATGGAGTCCGTCAGTATCGTCTGTTTCCAGAAGGTGTGTAAGATGTGTAATGCCAGTAGCCTGCAGAATCTTTCACACCCGAGGCCCAACGATGGTACTGGACCTGAAATGATTGTCCGTTTTTCGTCTTTTAATGCTAAAAGCAGTTCTTTAAAATACATTTTCAGATGTTCCGAGCTCGGCCTCCTGATGTCGTTTGACCCCACATAGGTTTACGACAGTGTCAGCTCCCGGGCATCTATCGTAGAACAGTCGGAAACAGCCTTGTTATGTCCTGTACTCGTGCTCCTGGGTAGCACAGAGTTTTTGACTTGGGGACCGAGATGTTTCTCACCATAGAGCTGCCTATGATGACAGCTGGCGATGCTAAATGGGCCGGTCTCTCAGGCAGCCTCACGGTCTGGTGAGAGTGGGAGCTCAGAGGATCTGAACCCGAGGTAGAAGCCACCAGAGAGGGAGACAGAACAGAGGACGAATACGCAGGAACATCTGGATCCGGGGCGTCAAAGACGTTCCGTCCGGGCTCAACATCTCCAAACAGACCCTCATTATCATAGGACGCTTTCTTCGACTTCCACGGCGAGTGACGTATCTCCATGGCTGGTTGGGGTCGAGAACAGCTCCGTTCTCCAGGGAATGAGTCGGGGTCTCCCCCCTTCGTTCTACAGCTCCATTCTCCAGTTGGCAGCCGCACATGTAACATAGAGAAGACCAGCAAGGGGACCCTCAACATCACGCAGGCATGCCCTCACTGTGAGCTGTAAATGGAGCAGGGAGGACACTTGAATCAGGTTGGTGACATTTGACCTGGTTTCTAGTTCACCTTATAACTTTGCCTGGTACAATCAGCCTGATCGCTGAGTTTTCCATTCTTTTTCACTTCACGTCTTGATATCTGAAGTGAAATAGAAAGGTGAATGCAGCAATCAGGTTGGTTCCACCATGTTAATCATAACCACCATTGATAATGTAATCAGTGCTCTGTGTGTGTGTGTTTGTGTGTGACCGACCAGTATGTTTGATGAGGGGCCAGAAGCTGATCTATGCTGCCATGCCCATCAATGTGGCGCTGGCAAAGACCTCACCTCCAGACCTCACCTCCAGCTTCACCCCTCACCAATGGTCGTCAATGGGGAGACCGGGATTAGGTAGATTTAGTTTGACCTGTTCAAACTTCAAAATAGTATATGTTTGTTTGTCCAATATCACTTATCCTGCCATTGGTAATAGAACAGTGACTGTGTGTATGTGTTCACAGATGCATCTATGGAACCAGCACTTGGAGACTTGCAAGATGATGTGATGTAGTTCTGACCGACAGAGAGGCTTGATACTGACGTCTCTGAATGGAGAGAGACCTGGCACTCAACACATCCCCAATGTGGTGACTAGTAATTATACAGTACAGCAGAAATGTCCAGTATTTGCAACACCCTTTCATTCCATGAGTAACTGATATACTCTGCCTATTTATACAGATGGAGAGATCTGTAGATGCTTTTGCCAGACGACAGCCTCGGTCATTTGATGGGGAGTCTATAATTGAGTAGCTATTATCTGACCTGTTCAAACATTATCATACTACCTGTTTGTGTTTCAGATATTACATATCCTAACTGCCATTGGTAATGGAACAATGACTATGTGTTTATGTGTTCACAGAAACATGTATTGAGCCAGCACATGGAGACTTGCAAGATGCGATGAAGTCCAGACTGAGAGACGGGCTTGATAATGTTGTCTCTGAATGGAGAGAGACCTGGCACTCTGCATTACAATTTTACTAGACATAACTTTGACTTGTATTGTCTTTTTTTTTATTAAATTGAATGGTATCAGTCAATATGGGGAGGGAGAAACCCGGTGTATTATTCCTTCAGGATTAGGGTACTCCTGTTGATAACACACCACACAGGAAGTTATGACCACCCTGACATGTTTGCCAAGATAGCCCCATTACCACCAGGCAAAATGTTGATAGGCAAAGTATCTGAATATACAATTCAACAATTGCATTCTCATATTACTCTGTAGGCTACTGACCTATTCAAGGCTTCCTCCGGTATCACACAAAATACATCTGCCTGTAGGTGTTGAATTCAACCTTTTGTGAGGTTTGTTTGTTGTGATTGAGTGGTGGGAAATATCTGCGGGCAAGGTTTTGACAGATGGGCGTGTCTTGGTGGTGACAATGGCACACCCAAGAAGCACCCACATCAAACCACACCCCCAAGCCAACTCACGTATGGCTTCTGTCAGGGCCGCCAGCATTTCCTGAGGAGCAAGCCAAAAAATGAGGCTAAATCAGTGGGTGCAGTTCCCGTTTAACCCTAACCAATCAGAATTATTACATACATTTAATCCAATGCCTAAACTTAACAAAGAGCTCGGAATGAATGCCTAAACTTAACATCAAGGTTAGTTTCGATTGCACTTTTGCGCAGTTTGGCTTACAGCTAACAGATGGCAAAACATAATTAAAAGGCCAGCACATTCGGTGATCTCTGTAGCCTACAGTTACGACAAATGTCTCCATTTGTCTTTGAGGTTACATTGCAAATGTGTATTCTCTATCACACACACTGACTCTCCACTCTGTTCTTTTGGCCCATCAGAAGGTCTCACAGCATGTGTCCTTGTCTACCACCCTCCATCCCTTCGTCTCCCTTCCCACCTTCCCCACCTCCCCCCCTTCCCTTCCCTCGTTCCTCTCCTCCCTTACGAGAAAGCTGTGAAACATCACCTTCATCCATCATCGACACACACACCTCTCACACACCCACCGAAAATGCGCACACCTCACACACACTAAAAATGAATTCCAATTAACAGCAGTCTGCCTGGGAGGAGGGGGAAGAGAGGAGAACAGATAAAAGAGACAGCATGTACATGTCCGAAAGAAGAGGAGAAAGGTTAGGGAAGGAGAGGAGAAAGGTTAGGGAAGGAGAGGAGAAAGGTTAGGGAAGGAGAGGAGAAATAAGCAGTGAGCTGAGAAGGGAGGATAGGATAAGAGAGAAAGAGATGACATGATGAAAAGTACAGAAAAAGAGGGAAAGGGGAGGATAGGAGAAAGAAGAGAGAGCTGAGATGAAGCATGTACAGACAACAATATATCACAGTCTCATGTCATTTATTGACGTCCTATAGTAAACGTCTATTTTTGAATAGTAAACTGACTTCATGTCCCAAGGTCCTGTATTGTTTGTTTTTTATAAACTAGGGTACCAGTGAGGATTTCCTACACTGGACAAGTTATTACAGCTGTTGATTTATAACTTTTGATAATAATATGGCAAAAATATATATAATCCCGTTACATTAAGATATGTGACCGACCGCCTCGATTCAGTCTTATGTAGCAAAATTTGGAATTGTGTTTTTTACATAGGATAAAAGTTGAGGAACACTCCAGCAGTTGAACAATAGGAAAGTAATTCTGATTTGAAAATGTGTAAACATGTAACTCCACTTTTAGAAAATGGCTATTGAATGTTTTGGTACATCTACTGGAGAGCGCTTCTTTGTCTACACCCATTCATCATCGTTTACACCCTTTTAAGCCTTAGCCCCGCACATCTCTTTAAGGATTCATATCTGAGGCCATGTGGTAAACACACGCTATGTCAAATAAAATCTAAGTTTATGTGTCACATGCACAGGATACAGAAGGTGTAAATGGTACAGTGAAGTGGTTACTTGCAATGTCAAAAACAGAAAGTGTCCAGAGAAAAATATTTTATAAATATTTTATCATTGTTAGTTGACGCTTACCCGACACACTTGTCTAAATTGATGAGTCATGTGAAGGAAATTATATAACCACCCCCCCAGCCACATCTAGCGAAGTGGATAGGTCACTATTGTCTCGACATGTTCACATTTCATGAAATACAATAGATGGCCGTAATCAACCCCAGACACACCTGGCTAATTTGATGGGTCATGTAATAATCTGGCCGAGATGGTAGCTTTTGGTAGCTTATTTAGCTAACTAGGTAAATAATGAACCGGCAAAATCCCAACTCATACTACTACCAATACAAACATTGTCTTAACTGTAGTATGAATTTGTAGGTAGCTAAAGCTAACAAACTAAGTTCAATGTAAGCTAGCTAACATTAGGCTATAACTAGCAAAACAAATGGGTTTCTGATTCAAATAATATTACTACACAGATCATACACGTAATGTTAGCTCGCAAGCCAGCAAGCTAACGTTTGCTAGCTAACTAACAGTACGCTTTATCTTGCAGTAAAAACAACTTTCTGGGCTTCCCGGGTGGCACAGCAGACTAAGGCACTGCATTGAAGTGGTAGGGGCGTCACTACATATCCGGGTTTGTTCCAGGGCTGTGTCAAAATCGGCCATTATTGGGAGTCCCATAGGGCAATGCACAATTGGCCCAGCGTCGTCTGGGTTAGGGGAGGGTTTGGCCGGCGGGGCTTTACTTGGCTCATCGCGCTCTCTGTGGCAGGCCGGTGACTGCAGGCTGACCTTGGTTGTCAGTTTAACGGTTTTTCTGCCGACACATTGGTGTGGTTGGCTTCCGGGTTAAGCAGGTGGGTGTTAAGAAGCGTCGTTTGGTGGGTCATGTTTTCGGAGGATGCATGACTCAACCTTCACCTCCCGAGCCCGTTGGGGAGTTGCAGCGATGAGACATCATAGAAATTGGGGAGGAAAAAGGGGGTAAAATACAATAATAATAATAATAATAATAATAATACAATAAACTACTTTCTGACAAAGTTAGAAAATGTAGCTAGACTCTCACCCTTAAACATTGATTAACGCTTCACAGCAGACTGGAACCACTTAACTTTTGTTTAAAGATACATCTTATTTGGCCTTTTTTGTCAACACACTCTGGTTCACACTGACTGTGGCGTGTGCAGAAAGTAGCCCGTCACTTTTTCCAACGGATCTATCGATACCGCCTGCTAAATTCAAGGCATCAATGTTTTTGATAAAAGTAGTAAAACCTTTGTAGTATTCAATGGCTAATGTTATATCTTTCATAAATGGTGCAGTAAAAAGGACTGTCAACACATACTGAACAGCTCACGTTGTAGACAGTAGCATGCTACAATCCAAACTCATCTCCCAGCATGTCCAGCCCAACCATTATCTCAGCCAATCATGGCTAGTGGAAAGGTTCCTGTCTTTTTCCGTGGCTAAACCAACTAAGCCCGTAATTTAACAATTTTATTTGTATTTATGGATGGAATATAAGTTTGTTATTAAGGCACATGAAAGTTCACATGTTCCAGAAGGCATTTCTGGCCAAAAATACATTTTGATTAAAAAAAATGTATGTTAAAATGCTACTCCTGTGAAGTAGTGACGTGCGACATATAAGGGGGATCAAACATATGTTCAATAAAATTCAAGAGTTGATTAATTTTCTGTCCTTGCATTTATGGCAGTGTAAGTTGTCATTATATTATATATTAAGCATTAATCAATTCAATTAGACATTGAACTTCATCCCTGTAAGAATCCTGGCTCTAGCTGTCGGATATTTTTTTGTGTAATGATCTCAGAAATGCAGTGTAACATTTCAAGTCTCCTTATGTTACAGGGGGAAAACAGTTTTGTTTTCATGGGCAAACAAATCCCAAATAATGTATGCATTGCGAAATCGAATGCTTCTAACCGAAAGAGTAACCTTACTTCGATAATTAAAACCTAAATCGATACTGTAATAAATTTGGTTCTTCAATAATATTTGTTGGATGCACATTTGTTGTCCAGATGATTAGTTATGCTGTGATATTTTCACACATCATCATCTGATCCAAAAGGAATTTTCTGAGTGACAGTCAAGAGACAAACAGCTGTTGTGATCGAACATGCGATGCAACAACAGCCCAAGTGCTGGAAAAAAAGGTGTTCGCAAGGAATGTCCAGAATATTTGTGGTGTCTCATTCATTACGCCGGTGAAGACAGTTGTGCCTGGATCCACGTTGGATCTAATATCCTAGCAACTTGATCTTGATAATCGGTTGTCTGCTTTATGTCCAGCAAGGTCTTGTTAGATTTAACAGAGAAAGCATCAAGGTAATGAGTTCATGTTTTTGTAGTGGGCAGTAATATTTGACATGTGTATATACAGTATTAATGATATGATAAAATCCTCACGTATGACTCGTAATAAGACGAAGCAGTTAGCCTAATACAGATTTTTATGACTTCATAAAGATAATTAAAATATACACTCAAGCATTAGGCAATACGTTGACGTAGACCAGCAGTAATTGGTCTGAGAATGGTCTATATCAAAGGCATATATTTAATTAACATTGTAAAATGAATGGATTAAAATACAAGGCACAAAGCTGAAGGTACAAGGCATTAACAAGCATTACAAGACATTATTCCTAGCACACAGATCCTAAGGTTAACTTACAGGACAAAGCATGAACAAAGATCTTCTTACTAGGCCAGAGGCCTAGGTGTAACGGTTTTCTTCCGTCACAGAGGACCAAAATGAAGTGTGGTTAGAGTTCAACATGTTTAATAAAGACAATAAACGTGAACACTACAAAATACCAAAACAACAAATGTGGAAAAACCAAAACAGTCCTATCTGGTGCATAGACACAAAGACAGAAGACAGGAAACAACCACCCACAAAATACCCAAAGAACATGGCTGCCTAAATATGGTTCCCAATCAGAGACAACGATAAACACCTGCCTCTGATTGAGAACCAATCTAGGCAACCATAGACTTAAATAAACACCTAGACTTAAATAAACACCTAGACTAGAAAACACCCCATAAACATACAAAACCCCTAGACCAGAGAAAACACATAAATCCCCCATGTCACACCCTGACCTAACCAAAATAATAAAGAAAACAAAGATAAATAAGGCCAGGGCGTGACACTAGGACATCAGAACTGATCATGCAACCTTCCTCCATGGACTGGATACATGATAAGAGAGAGAGAACAAAGGCATTTCATTCCAGTTATAACATCTGAAGGTGTAACCTTTCAACCCAAAACCAACCACCATTGACCAATCAAGCGATACCAAGTTTACAGTGTAACCTGACCACTAACGCCCAATCTCCACAGGGTGTCACAGCATCTAAATGCATATGTGGGGGATGAGGCCAATGTAAATGAGAGGATGATAGAATCATTTTGAGAGGCATTTAGAGTTCACCCTGTACAGATACAAGTTACCACAGTGATAATACATCCATATACTGTAGATAGCATCAGAATTATCCTAATTGAACAAGTTTCAGATAAGTATAGATACCAAACATTGAAACTATAGGACTATTCTATCACATTCAACAGTCAGACCTCTGAATACTGTAGAAACATTTTGCCCCTCGGAAGTGGGAAAGGCTGGCTTGTCCTTTGGTATTGTTCTCGGTCTTCCAACACCAGGTGTCAGAGAGCACATAAATTAGGGCCAAGCCTACATTTTCATGTTTCTGTGCCTCGGATTGGACACCGAGTCTACAGTGCCCAATTGTGTAGGATAGACTAGTCTGTTTTGTAGTGTCTGTCCTATATCTGAGAGATATGAGAAAGATCAGGAAACTTAATATAAAAAATGGACACATTTAACCCTTTTTTTTAGGCACTAAACTACTTTCATTCATTTTTTCAACTGGTACCGAGCTACCTTCAGGTGAGTCTTGTGAGGATTGTGGGCTTCCTAGAGCAAATTGTAATAGTGTGTAGCCCAAACTGTTTGGACACTACAGACAGAGGTTGGCAGATCAGTGATACTGAATTCAGACGGTTCCACCCCCCTTTTTGGGGTCTCGGTTATTTGTTAGCAGGATGTCGTGCATAATGTCACTTCCTCCAGAGTCCATAGAATGGGTAAGGCCTCTGGGAATAGGACACGGGGCTGTTATTTCATGTTTTGAACATTTTAAGCAAAAGGAAATGGTGAAGAGCAGGGGCAGAGAACACAGAAACACTGATTTTGGAATGAATGATCACTTCCCCACGGAGATCAGTGAAAGGAGAAAAAACTGTATCCCAATCATGAAGGAAAAGCGTTGAATCAACTAGTCTCCTTGGTGATCAGGGATGGGGAGGAACGGATTACATGTAATCCGTTACATGTAAGGGATTACAAAAAAAAACGGTAACTGTAATCCGTTACGTTACCAGCAGAAATATTGTAATCAGATTACCGATACTTTTGAAAAACTAGATGATTACTTCGAGGATGACTTGAAATTCAGGACGGATGTTGGCGGAAAAAAAATCTTTGACACTTCTCCGTTTTCTCAATGACATTCAAGTCAGCATTAAGGCTCATGTTTAAGTTTGTTCCACCTGAGCGAGTCTGACCACAAGTCAGAGACCACTATGATGACACACAAAATGTTTTTGATGGATCATGGTGTCACGACTTCTGCCAAAGTCGTTGCCTCTACTTGTTCGGGCGATGCTCGGCGTTCGACGTCACCGGTCTTCTAGCCTTCATTAATCCTTTTTTCATCTTCCATTGGTTTTGTCTTGTCTTCCCACACACCTGTTCTCAATCCCATTCATTACCTGTTGTGTATTTAACCCTCTGTTTCCCCTCATGTCTTTGTCAGAGATTGTTTTATTGTCAGTATAGTGTGATTGTTGTATAGGTGCGCGTCGGGGTCATCGTACCTATGTTTGGTTTGTTTGTACATTTATTGTTATGGAGCATACTCATGGAACTTTATTAAAAGACTCCATTTTACACTCAGTTTGACTCTCCTGCGCCTGACTTCCCTGCCACCTATTACACCTATGCGTGACACATGGGAAAAGAGCAGGAATATGCTATTGTTGGCTACAGTCCAAGCTATGCCTTCCAATGGTGCGACTGCTGTCGGCATCCAAAGATTAAATAAACGCTTGGAATAAACGCTCGGAGGTAAGGATGATAGTAGGGATGTAGTTTACAGCGATACGGCTATAACTTGTTATTGATGTGAATCACACTGCTGCTCTCTCATTTAGCAATTTGCGCCTTGGTTGTTGTGGATGGCTGTTCACAAATCTAAATCTGTATTTGAATCCAATAATGGTTGAATTCAAGAAGTTTCAGCTGCCTATCAATCATTGTTTTAAAACCAGTGAACAGTCAGTGAAAAATGCGCTCGTGTAACAGCTGCATGGTGTGGATCCCAGCCTGTGGAATAAAAGTGGGGCTTTTATTGCTCAATTGAATTCATTCTGATAACAAAAAAAATCCATAGGACTAAAGGAAACATGCTCAAACTTGCACACATTTGATAGACTTAAAGGGACAATCTGTAGTTTCTACATCTTTTTTTGGACAAATTATATATACAGTACCAGTCAAAGGTTTGGACACACCTACTCATTAAAGGGGTTTTCTTTATTTTTTTACTATTTCCTACATTGTAGAATAATAGTGAAGACATCAAAACTATGAACTCAAATCATTTAGTAAACAAAAAAATGATCAAAACATATTTTATTTTCTTCAAAGTAACCACCCTTTGCCTTGATGACAGCTTTTCACAGTCCATGAGCGTTGCATTTATTTTTCAACTCGAGTCGATGAGCCCAATCAGTCCTCCGTGACAGTAAAATCGCAAACAACAGAGTAGAGCAGGATAATAAGTCCTTAGTTTTGGGATCATGCTCAGGTAAAACAATTTGACTAATTGACAGTATACTTCCATATTTCCAAGTCCTATTCTTGAAGATCACGTGGTATAACATTTATTGGAATGACTGGAATTCTGATACACTTTGGTTTTTAATGTAAAGAGATAATTTAATCGTATTATTATATGTAGTAGAAAGCGATGGGTTAGAAGAAGCCTACATAACCAACCCATAAAGTAACATGTTATATCCATATATGCCTGGCTATGTAAACTTTAACATGGATCTAACCTGCAATAGATGTCGTTCAATTGGTAACATACATTGTTGTCTTCTTTTAATGCCTCTTAAGTGGAAAGTAATCTAAAAGTAACAGAATGTAATCAGATAATGTTACTGAGTTTGGGTAATCCAAAAGTAACATTACTGATTTTCAATTTTGGACAGGTAACTTGTAACTGTAAGGGTCTAGAGAAACTAACAGGCTATTTTAATCCAATGTTCAAATCTGAGTTTGTGTGTTGTAGTGTATGTTGACAACTTCAACTATAATGAATACATGCTCATTTGATCTTCACTTGACAAGGAAAGGGCTGCATATAGCTCAGGTTAATGTATGTAGCCTTCCTAACAAAATACATGAGGTTTTTAACTTGGTCAACATAAATAATATTCATATTTTTAGCTTTGACCCAGACACATTTGGATGCATCTGTAAATGATGGGTAAATGTACATTCATGGATATAGTCTACTGAGAAGGGACAGGAATAGGAATGGTGGGGGTGTAGCACTGTACATTCAGAATCACATACCTTTTCAGAGGAGAGATGATCTTAATGTGTGTCAAATAGAGGCACTATGGGCTCAAGTACATCTGCCTCACCAGGCACCCATATTGGTAGGATGTGTGTATATAGACCTCCTAGCTCTAAGGTGTCCTATCTGGATGACTTATGCACTGGGTTTGACCAGGCCACAGATAGTAACAGAGATGTATTTATCTTGGGTAATTTTAATATAAATTGGAAGGATCACGATAATTGAAATAGAACTCAATTAATGAGATATGCCGAGAGCTGTGGTTTGAAACAAATGGTTAATGATACTACTAGATCATCAACTAAGTTAGGTCACCGTTCGGACACGTGCATTGATCTGATCTTCTGTAATATACCATTGCAATGCTTAAAAGCCAGATCAATGCAGTGGGCTGGACAGACCATAATATTGTGAACATAACCATGAACACCAAGGTTCCAAAGAAACTCCCAAAGGATCGTGGTCAAGAGAAATTGTAAAACGTTTAATCATGAGCTATTTCAAAATGAATTGGCTGCTATACCCTGGGAGCTGATTTATCTAGAGGATGATTTAAATCACGCTACAGAATGTTTTATTGATTTGCTCACTGAGGTAATGGACCATCATGCCCCAGTAAGAAAGAGTACAGTCGGGGCTCGTCCATCTCCATGGACTGATGTTGAACTGGGTGAGGCATTTTCTAAAAAAAAATATCGCAAAAGTCTTAGCAGCCAAATCTAAACTAGAAATTGATTAACAGAATTATAGAACACAACGTAATTATGCAGTTAAATTAAATCGGAGGGGAAAAAAATGTGATTTTACAATAATGCTTTTTAAAAAGGTATGGGATACAGTTAAGGGCTTACTTGGTTCATCTATCTCATCACGCCCATCTAGTGTGGATGTTGACGGGAGAACAATAACAAAACCAGCTGATTTTGGCAATCATTTTTCAGGTTTTTTTTTTACAAAGAACTTTTATTTACTGAGCAATAATGTAAACACCCATTTTTCCAAACAAGCTATTGTCCAATGGAACGATGATCATATTATGAGCAAAAAAACAACTTTCCCTTTTAGTCTACAAATGGTGTCAGTATATGAGCTATTAAACCTATTGAAGTTATTACCCGATTGTAAATGTACAGGTTATAATTTTATGGAAAAGATCGCTATGCGGCTCCCCAGATTGCAGCTTTACTGAAATACATATTTAATTGGTCACTGGAAAAGGGGACATTTGCAAATGTATGGAAGCATGCGAAACTGTGGCCAATCCAGAAAGACAGCAAAGAACCCATTACTCCCGCCAAGAGTCAACCAATTAGTGAACTCCCTTCACTCAGTAAGATATTGGATGGTATTATGAGTAGACAAGTATGGGAGTACATGGAAAAGAATAATCTGATTACAGCCAATCAGCATGCTTATCACAAAAAAAACATTCCACTACTACTGCATTGGTTGACATGACTGACCAGTTGTTCAATGCTATGGATAATGGCAGGTTTGTGGGTGTACTATTTTTAGATTTTAGTGCATTTGATTTAGTGGATCATGAAAAAAAGACAGAATTATTGCATTATGGGTTTAAGAAGGCAGTAGTGAATTGAGTACAGTCATATATAACTTACAGGAAACAGTCCACCTAGATCAATGGGTTGTTTTCTTCCCCTCATGCTTTAAACTGCGGAATACCACAGAGCAGCTGCCGTGGGCCATTTCTTTACTTAATATATACCAAGAATCTTCCTTGTGCCTTATCTGAAACTCAAGCTACTATATTTGTAGATGATATTACAGTTTATACAGCAAGACAATCGGTTCCACAGGTACAGCAAGCTCTACAAAAAGATCTGGGAAATATCAGGGAGCGGGTTTTCCTGGACCAAACTTGTTTTGAACACCACGAAAACCAAGGTTTTCAGGAAAAGGAAAAGGCCAACACAGGATGGGATCCTAATAAAATATAATCAAATATCAAATGGTTCCACCCCCTTTTGGGGGTCGCAGAGCAAGACAAAGAACACATTCGTGTTTGTGAGAGTCTCATCTTTCCATAGAGCGGTCATATTAGTGAGTAGGCTGTTTTTATTTTTGTGACAAGACCAATGTTTGGGATGTCTCATGGTCTGACAAGCAGCTGTAGCTCGGCCACCTTCCACCGTAAATGCGGAAGGCCCCCATTGGCGGATGCGGTGGATTGATATGCAGCCCATGTAAAAAAACAACAACATATCTGTAGCTTAAAGAGACAGATTTTGATGTAGATTTGTTTTATTATGCTA